>NC_058407.1:17007920-17282064 GCF_002201575.2 Neomonachus schauinslandi | reverse complement strand
GCCCTCGCGGCCGCGCGCTGACAGCCCGGGAGCCGGCGCCCGCGGCCCGCCGCTCCCCGCCCCCGCGCGGCTGTCCCGCGCACGCGCAGCCGCGCCGCCGCCCGAGGGGAAGCGAGCTCCTGGTGATGTGGCCGCGGGGGCGGCGACCTGGAGCGCGAGCGCCGCCCCTCCCCGACCCCCGGCCGCACCCTGGAAGCCGCGGGCTGGGGGGTGGGGGGTAAGCGGCGGGATGGAAGAGAGCACGGCGGGAGTCTTCAGGGAACCGTACCCGGGAGAAGGGGCTGTGGCCTTTCGGCAGCCCCCTCCATCCCCGCAGACCCACGCCCATCCACATCGCCAGCTGCTCCTAGGTCCGAACCCCCAAATCTGTGACTCATGATTTCTGTGCTCAGACCAGGGGCCTCCTGGTGGCTGGATTCGTGTTTCCTTCTCGCAGACTGGAATGAAAACCAAGGCGTGTAACACTCACTGTGCCTGCCCTTGCGCAGAGCAGCGCTGAAGGAGCCGTGCCTAGCTGGTCGGAGAGAGAAGCGGGTGGACCAGTAAGGGGATGGGATTGAGGGCCGCTCCCAGCGCCTTCCCAGGCGGGGAGAGAGATGTAGAAGCAAAGTGCGTGCGCGCAGTGGAGAGATGGCTGGGATGCCAACACTTTTCAAGTTCGCCACGATCTAGGTAAAAGTGACCCAAGTTTGCAGCGTAAAACCTCCAACTCTTGAGCACCTTTGGTATGACTCAGGTAATGACCTATGCCTACGGGATAGTCCAGTGACCAAAACAAAGGTGTCAGTCCTCAGGCACTTATTCCAAAATACAGTCATTTTAAAAATTAATTCTCCAGTTTTATATGAGAACACCATGGAACCACTCCATTCCTCAGAGCAGAGCTTCCACCAACTCAGTCGCAGCGGTGATTTAGTAGCAGCTTTTCAGGTGCTAAGGGACACGAGAGCATACATTTATCCAGTTTTTTCTTGTTTGTTTTTGTGCTTTGCAATCACATTGAGTTTTGACCTTAACCTTCTGGGTGAAGCGTGTTTATCAGTCTTGACCATCTGCAGTAATGCTTTTTATAATGGTGAATGCAGGTGTTCTTCACAACCTAAACACCAGTTAAGAATGAAATGATAATTGCAAAGAATATGGAAAAATAGTTCTGACTGTATTTCCAAGTGGGTTTTGTTCTTACTGTTCTGAATCACATATCACTTGAAGGTAAATAGCTGTTCTTAGAAGTTTGCCAGAAGTAAAATTCCAGCCAGGTAAGTCTTCCTCCCTGGGGTCGTTGCAGTCTTTCAAGACCTCTGCGTGAAGTTTGAATCAGAGAAACCACCCTCTCCCAGCTTTGAAAATCTACCACCATTTTTTTCTGATTGATACGGAGCCTGTAGTTTGAGCTGCCCTAAATTTCATTAGTTGGTGTGTGGTGGGCAACCTTCTATTTACGGGGTGCTCTCATTCTGTATGCCACAAGATAGTGTGTGTGGTTTTTTTTTTTTTAGATATTTTAAACTTTAAGTTGGAACCAAATTCAAATTAAATTTCAACTCTGAAAATAGCTCAGGGTAGAATTGAGTCAAGAGACAACCCTTTCTGAAAAATTAGATCCTAATGTGTATGGGCAACAGTGATCACATTACTTCCTCTTCTGCCTGATAGCTGGCAACTTAAAATGTGAAGCAAGTGGCTTAGAATTGAAGATCTATATTAATCACTGCTGTGATGATTGCTAGAAGAAAGCCCAGGAGTTATGATAGTGTTTAACAAAGGGACCGGTCTGTTGGCTCTAGGGGTAAAAAAGATCTCTTTGAGGAAGTGACATTTAACCTGAGCCTTGAAGAGTAAGGAAGAGTAGGTCTGACAACAAAGGGAAGGGGGTGGGGTGGGGAGTGCACTTGTTGCTGTTTGGAAACTGCAGGTTTGAAGGCTCTTGGGTAGGACGGGGCTCCACCTGTGGCTAGAATGAGGCAGCTAGTGCTGAAGGAGACATGGGTACAGGACTTGAGGGCCATATTGAAAACTTTGGATTTAATCCTAAGGACAAAAGGAAGCCACTGAAGATTTGGAGAGGATCCATCTGCACACGATCCAATTCGTATTTGTAAACGACATTTCTGGCTGCAGTGCGGAGACTGAGCAAGAAGGGAGCAGCGGAGGGTGTGTGAAGACCAGTCTGCAGGCAATGGAGAGTAGAAGATGGTGGATCAAGGAAATCAATCAGAATTAGATCTGTAAGCACCTGGTCATTGGCTGCATGTGAAAGGTGAGGGAAAGAAAAGTGTCCAAAAATGACTCTCAGGTTTCTAGCATGAGGTAATCCTCTTCCTTGAGATGGGGAACCTGGAGGGAGAGGTCTCAAAGAGACAAGTCTGAGTTCCTTTAAGTATGTTGAGTTCGATGTCTCTATCTATGAGACATCCAAGTGAAGATGCTGAGCATATATTTGCAAAATAAATCTGGAACTCAAAGCAGAGATCTGGACTGAAGATGAAATCAAACCTAAATTTTTTAGAGAGCAAGGAATATGACTTGCTTTTAAGAACTTAACCTCTAAACTTTAGGAAAAAATGAGCAGAAGCAAAGGGTACCTAATACTATGTGTGAGATACCCCACAGACAATATTTTTATTTTATCCTTTACACCCTATGTGGATGGTATTATAATCCCATTTTTCATATAAGGAAACACAGGGTGAAATTCTTGGTCAAACTTACTTAAATTCCCAATTAAAAGACCGATTGAATACAAATCTCTGTGGATAATTCTGATGATCACTGAGGATTAGAAAGTTAAGTGGTGACACAAATCATATAAAACACTCATTTTAAACAATGATTAAAAGAAACCATGAGGGCACCTGGGTGGCTCAGTTGGTTAAGCGACTGCCTTCGGCTCAGGTCATGATCCTGGAGTCCCTGGATCGAGTCCCGCATCGGGCTCCCTGCTCGGCAGGGAGTCTGTTTCGTCCTCTGACCCTATCCCCTCTCATGTGTTCTCTCTCTCCCGTTCTCTCTCTCTCAAATAAATAAATAAAATCTTAAAAAAAAAAAAATAAAAGAAACCATGATTCCAAAAACATGCAGCCCATGCAGCAGATGTTTGTGGATACATGTCCCTGTTTCTTTCACCTGAGCCCCCCCCCCATTATCAATGCCTTTCCTGGGAAACTCTGGAATGTTCATTTGTTCATTCATGCAATAAGTTATGGTGGACCTACTACTGTGTACCAAATAACAGTAGTCATTAATTTATTTACAAATATTTATTGAGCACTTACTAAACGCCATGCTGTTTCATGCTCTGGGAATATAGCCGTGAACAAAATAAACAGATGCCTGCCTTACAGAGTTTATATTCAGGTGGGGAAAGGCAAACAGTCAGACATGTACATGTATATGAATACAGATATCTATATACAGGTATATATGTAGATAGATGTATATATTCCACATGGCAATAACTACTATGAATATAAATAAAACAGGAAAAAGAGTTGGAGAGTTCGGGGTATAGAGAGAAGGGGAGATGGTTTTATACAGGGTAATCCACAGAGGTCTTGCTGGTTTGAGCAGAAAGGAGTGAGGGAACAACTATGCTATCTGGAAGAGGTACAGCAAGCACAAAGGTCCTGAGGCAGAAGTGTGTATGAAGTGTTCAAGAAACAGCAAGGAGGGATGCCTGGGTGACTCAGTCGGTTAAGCAGCTGCCTTTGGCTCAGGTCATGATTCTGGGGTCCTGGGATTGAGCCCCACATCCGGCTCCCTGCTCGGCGGAGAGCCTGCTTCTCCCTCTCCCTCTGCCTGCCACTCTGCCTACTTGTGCTCTCTCTCTATCTCTCTGTCAAATAAATAAATAAAATCTTAAAAAAACAAAACAAAGCAAAAACAAGGAGTCCTATGTGGCTGGAATGAGAAGTAGCTAGAGGCAAGTCATGAAGCTTGTAGGCCATCGTAAGACCTTTGGCTTTCACTCTGAGTGAGACAGGAACCACTGAAAGGATCTGGGCAGAGAAGTGTCCCACTCTGACCTAGGTTTCAAAGGGATGACTATGGAGAGCTGAGTGAAGGGGCAAGGGTGGAAGCAGGAAGACCAGTAAGGATGCTATTTCAATAATCCAAGTGAGAGGGGGATGCCTGGGTGGCTCAGTCAGTTAAGTGTCTGCATTTGGCTCAGGTCTTGATCCAAGGGTCCTGAGATGGAGTCCTGCCATCGGGCTCCTTGCTCAGCAGGGAGCCTGCTTCTCCCTCTGACTGCTACTCCCCCTGCTTGTGTGCTTGTCTCTCCCTCTGACAAATAAATAAATAAAATCTTAAAAAAAAAAAAATCCAGGTGAGCGAGATGGTGGCCCAGACCAGGGTGGTCATAGAGGAAGTGGTAAGAAGGTGCTGCACTCTGGATCATTTGAGAGGAGAGTTGACAGGCAGAATTTGCTGATGGATTGAATGAGGGGTAAGAGAAAAAGAGAAAGAGAAAGGTGGTTAAGAATGCCTCCAAAGGTTTTTGGCTCAAGCAGTCAGAAGACTGGAGTTGCCATTTGCCAAAAGGGCGGATGATGAGAAGAGTCAGGAGCTGGTATGAGAACCTCTGTGAGGGTCTACTGTTCTAAGCGCCTGGTCTGTATGAACTCATTCAGTGCTCACAACAACTCTCTCAGGCATCCTGGTTATGCCTGTTTTATAGACGAGGAATTGAGATATTGCTCTACGATGTACTTCAGATTCCACTGCTGTGAATGGTGATAATACTCCAGTGGCTACCACTGCATTGTTTATCAGGGAAGGCAGACAACTATATAAACAGTGACCACAAAATCTAGAGCTATGATAGGGAAAGTCTGAGGATGCTGTAGCTGTACAAAGCAGAAGCATCTTCCAAAGTTTGGGGGTCAGGGAGACAGTGGGGGTCAGGGCAGACTTATAAGAGGAAGTGATTTTATTTTATTTATTTTTTAATGTTTAATTTTTAATTTTAATTTATTTATTTGACAGAGAGAGAGACAGCGAGAGAGGGAACACAAGCAGGGGGAGTGGGAGAGGGAGAAGCAGGCTTCCTGCTAAGCTGGGAGCCTGATGTGGGGCTCAATCCCAGGACTCTAGGATCATGACCTGAGCCGAAGGCAGACCCTTAACGACTGAGACACCCAGGTGTCCCAAAGAGGAAGTGATTTTAGCTGCAATCTAAAGGA
Source organism: Neomonachus schauinslandi (assembly GCF_002201575.2). Classification (NCBI taxonomy): domain Eukaryota; kingdom Metazoa; phylum Chordata; class Mammalia; order Carnivora; family Phocidae; genus Neomonachus; species Neomonachus schauinslandi. The sequence continues at coordinate 17,276,881 of NC_058407.1, read as the reverse complement.
TTGCTAGCCATGCTGATAGAAATTTTAGGAGGGGGGATAGGAAAAGAAGGAGAGAGTATTCCAGGTAGAGGTTAGTCCTAGCTACTTTAACAAAAAAGGTGGGGAGGGGATTTTGAGGAATTGAAAGAAGTTCAGTATGATGTTTATATTTCTTTTAAAGCACCTTGTTCATTGGTCACTATTGGGAGTTTCTCTCCACAAACATGGTAATGTTTCAAGGGTTCCCTATCTCTGGTGTCTTTACTTTTTTTTTTTTTTTAGATTTTATTTATTTATTTGACAGAGAGAGAGACAGGGAGAGAGGGAACACAAGCAGGGAGAGTGGGAGAGGGAGAAGCAGGCTTCCTGCTGAGCAGGGAGCCCGATGTGGGGCTCGATCCCAGGACCCTGGGACCATGACCTGAGCTGAAGGCAGACGCTTAATGACTGAGCCACCCAGGTGCCCCTCTCTGGTGTCTTTAGAACGTACCCCTGAGGAAGCAGAGGTCTGCTGTCCTTGACTACTATCAGGTTCTTGTTGTTCCTCAACTGTGCCCACAAGTTCCTGCCTGTGGGCTTTGAACTTCCTGTTCTCATTAACGAGGACACTCCAGTCTCCTGTACACCTTCCTGGGTCCATACCCAGGACTTAAGCATGTCTCTGCTTCCATGACACCCAGTGAAGAGCATGATCATAGAACTTAAAAGATAAGTTATGGACAGATACTGTTTACTTATCTGTCCGTGTCCCTACTAGGTTGTCAGTAGAGTCTTTATAACCCAGGCTGGCACAATGTTGTCAGCCCTGAATGGATACTCAATTATTTTCTTCCTAAAATGAATGAATGGATACATTTTGATTTACCCCCCTTTACTTTTAGTGGTGCTGCTACCGGCTTTTTGACTTTCTGTTCTGGTTCCACTCTCAACAGAATTATTAATTTATTTTAAAATTTTTATTATATATTGCATTGTTCTAGCTTCTTTAACCTGACCTTGTTGGATTTTTGCTAGCAGACAGGCTTTGTGCAATACTGGGATGCTGGTGGCTGAGCTCTTTTTCAGGGACATCTGCACATTGACTATTCTTCTAGGGATGAAGATGTGACGTTGCTGATATTGTCTGGTTTAAGAACCAAGCAAAACTCAGTATTTGTAACCATTCTCTTGAATGGATGCTCATATATCCTCCCCCTCAAAAAAAGAGTATAGAAAACTGCTCATAGTTTAGTTGATAAGGATCACATCCGTGAGTCAGGATTTCTAATCCAGAGACAATGGCCCTGGTGAGATGAAGCCCAAAGGCGTCATCGAGAGTAACTAAAATGAGATTTTTTTACAGCTTTGGTGACATGAACCTCTCTGCGTCCCTTCTTTGTGACATCTACACAAATGGTTTTAAGAAGCCTTCTGCCATCCAGCAGCAAGCCATTCTTCCTTGTATCAAGGGTTATTTTGTGATTGCTCAAGCCCAGTCTAGGACTGGGAAAACAGTCACTTTCGCCATATGGATTATGCAGCAGACTGAACTGGATCTAAATGCTATGCAAGACTTGGTCCTGACACCCACTAGAGTTGGCTCAGCAGATGCAGAAGGTAATCGTGACATTAGGACATTACAAGGGTGCCCCCTGCCACACCTGCATTGGTGGAACCAACGTGTATGCTGAGGTGCAGAAGCTGCAAATGGAAGCTCCCCATATCATCGTGGGTACCCCAGGTCATGTGTTTGATTAACTAGAAATACCTATCTCTCAAATACATCAAAATGTTTGTACTGGATGAAGCTGATGAAATGTTAAGCCATGGATTCAAGGACATATTTCAAAAGCTCAACAACAACACCCAGGGGGGTTTGCTGTCAGCTGCAGTGCCTTCTGATGTCCTGGAGGTGACCAAGAAGTTCATGAGGGACCCCACTGGGATTCTGGTCAAGAAGGAGGAGTTGACCCTGGAGGGTATCCACTAGTTCTACATCAGTGTGAGAGGAGTGGAAGCTGGACACACCGTGTGACTTGTATGATACCCTGAGCATCACGCAGGTAGTCATAGTCAACACGGGAAGGTTGGTTGGCTCGCTGAGAAGATGCATGCCGGAGACTTCACTGTGTCTGCCATGCATAGAGATGTGGACCACAAGGCATGAAATGTAATCATGAGAGAGTTTTGCTCTGGTCTAGCAGAGTATTGATTACCACTCACCTGGTGGCCAGAGGTGCTGATGTGCAGCAGGTTTCTGTAGTCAGCAACTAGGACCTTCCCACCGACAGGGAAAACTATATCCACAGAATTGGTCCTGGTGGATGATTTGGCTGTAAGGGTGTGGCTTTTAACAGGGTGACAGAAGAAGCCAAGAGGACTCTTTGAAACATCGAGACCTTCCTCAACACCTCCACTGAGGAGGTGCCCCTCAGTGTTGCTGACCTCATCTGAGAGGAGCTGTCCTGCTACCTAGCCCTAGCCAAGGTCCAGTCCTCGGGGGACAGAAGAGGAGCAGTAGGGGGGGAGGGAAGGGAGCCAAGGGATGGACATCTTGTCTTTTTTTTTCTTTTCTTTTTCTTTGAATAAATGTCACATTTCGAGGCAAACAACAACAACAAAAACAAACCTGTTCATAGCAGCTTTATCATAGTATTCTAATAACTGGAAATAAGGAGACGTTTGTCAATATGAGAATGGCAAAACTAATTTTGGGATTTCATAATACAACACTACTCTGCCATAATATCAAACAGATTATGGACTCAACAAAGGGGATGAATCTCACTGACATTACGCTGAGAGAAAACTCCCTGACAGAAGAAACATATATGCTATGAATATTCATTTTCCGTTGCTGCTGTAACAAATTACCACAAACGTAGTGGGTTAAAGAAAACATTGGTTATCTTACAGTTCTGTAGATTAAAGTCCAATATGAGTTGAACTAAGATCAAGGTGTCCAGCCAATTAACAACCTTAATTCCCTTTGCCATGTAACCTAAGTATTCTGAACAAAAAATTGAGGATAATGGAAGGCAGATTTCCAGTGGTGCACCAACTTGATCTGTAGCATTTGCCAATTGCTATGGTATAAATACTCTGATGGCTGATTTCAAGCTAATATCAGCTCACAAAATTACAATTATTTAGTAATCAGCCCTTGTGAGCTGGTTCAACCTGGTTCCAGCATACTGCTGCAAGTTTCTCATTCTTGATGTTTTAAAATACAGACAAATATAGAAATAAATATTCACATGAGGATGAGTGTATACATGTGTGTTTCCTTGCCCTCTACAATGACAGAGCCTAAAAGTTAGAGCACATCTGTAGCAATTAGCACACCTAACATCTGGATCTTACTCTCTAAATACCATTCTCAACATTAACAGGAACCTGTGCTCCTTGGAGAAAAGGCTAATTCCATGACTCGGGCAGGAAAAGTACAAAAGGAGCCTGAAACAGCTGGACCAGAAATTAAAGAAGTACTCAAAGAAAGATGGTAACATATAAAAAGGAGAGGTTTGCAGATTGAAAGGGCTCCCACTGGGGACCATTTTAGTGTCAAAATAAATGATACAGTAATGGATTAAAACCCATTAAACAGCATAAAAACCCATGAGTCAAAACTGACATAAATAAGTAAACAGGAGAGGAGAAAGCTCTTTCTCAAAGTACAATACCAACTAACACATAGGATATGAATGAAATAAGTAGAAAATCAAGGAGTGAAAGTTTAACGAGACAGTATGTTTATATATCTCCCCACAAATACTAGTTAACTGAAAGGACATAACTAGTAATTTTGCAGTGAGGAAGTTTGACGGACACCGCCTTCACCAAGTGATCAAAGTTAACGTTACCAGTAATGGGACAAATTCACATCATGTGCCTCCAGATATCACTGAGCAGGACCTAATATCACTTCTGTGGTATATTTGCCAAAAATACACAATCTGAATCTAATCACGGGGAAACAGAAGGGAGACCCAAATTGAGGGCCATTCTACAAAATCTCTGGCCTATCTTCTTCAAAGCTGTCAAAGTCATGAAAGACAAAAGATGACAGAGAAACTGTCACAGATTGATTTGGGAGGACTGAATGCAGGGCATGATCCTGTTTGAGGTCCTGGACCAGAAGGAAAAATTATAAAGGACATTATTGAGACAGTTAAAATTTGAATACAAACAGTAGATTACATAATAGTACTATATTCATGTCAAATTTTCTGATTTTGTTCATTGCCCCCTGGTTATGTCAAAAAATATTCTTGTACTGAGGATGTATACACTCAAGTATTGATGGATAAACAGACACAAAGGCTGCAATTTGGCTCTCAGATTATTAAAAAAGAATCGTGTGGGTGTGTGGTGTGGGGAGAGAGAAAAGACTAAGATAAAGCAAAAAGAAAATGGAGCAAAATGTATCCATTTTTGAATCTGGGTAAAAGGTATATAGGAGTTATACTACTGTTGCCACTTGTCCATAAATCCGAAATCCTATCAAAATAAAGTGACAAAAGATGGAGATGGGGGAACAGGGACATAGGAAGCTACTTTGGCAGCATCCCACCAGTGCAGAGGGAAAAGCCATACAAAAATACGCTGGTTCTGCTTTGAGTCTCTGTAGTCACCTCTCTCCTGTATTCCTTGCGAAGGAAATAAAGGACTTACAGCTGGTGTGTAGGTGGTCAGTTTGGCAGCTTCAAAGGAAGACAGCTTTTGTGAACTTGAAAGTATTCCTTTTAAACTAATAGAGACTTCTCTGTTCCAAATAACAGTTCAGAGCCCTGTAACAGTTTGTAATCAGAATGTGTAAACTTGCAAAACGTTCCTAACATGAGATAGATAAGAGAGGTAGGTAGTGTAGGGTGAGAAAAGGGTAACAGTGCAAACTGTACACAATTTAGCAATGTTAAAAAAAAAAAAAAAGTTTTCCTTCAAGGCCTCTCCCATGATTTAACTCTTGTTTGTACGTAGTCCTTCTGATTGTATCTACCAGATTGTATGCCTATTATCCTGTGAAATAGTATCATTAGAATGCTTAGTTATTGACCTTATTATGTATAGGTCTTTTTTTTAAAAAATATTTTATTTATTTACTTGAGAGAGAGAGAGTGAGAGACAGACCACTTGCAGGGGGGTGGGGTAGAGGGAGAAGCAGACCCCCACTGAGCAGGGAGCCCGATGTGGGGCTCTATCCCAGGACCCTGGGATCATGACCTGAGCTGAAGGCAGACACTTAACTGACTGAACCACCCAGGCTCCCTGTGTAGATCTTTTAAATACTTTTGGGGAGATGCCAGCAACCTAGTCCTAGACACTCTGTTTTGCTAGAACAAGATCCTGCTCTTGTTAGAGCAAGATCCATGTTTCCAAAATCCTAGAAACATGACCCAGGAGAATTAAAAGAATTAAAGAATTAAAAGAATTTAGTTATGAAAATAAAACTGGTTAAAATGTAAAAATACTTTTCACCAAAAACTAATGAATTATATAAAATGAAATGGCTCCCCGCCCCCACCTGTATGCACATTTTCACCGTTTATTAAAATACTATGATGTTACTCCTGATTTATTGATATTTAGCAGAATTTAGCACAGGTCTTATTTATGCCATGCCATTTATGGATGGAATTTTGAAGGAGAAATGATGCCTTGCACTATATACAAAATTCAACCCCTAAAAGAATAATTTAAAAATTCCAGCAGATGAGGCAGAGAAACAAGTTAACTCCAGTTTAAGGTGACTACTCTTCAGAATACTAGTCTACTAGAAATAAAATACTGCTCTCCCCTTACCCCTAACCCCCGAGTAAACATTTTACGCTGCTAGAAAATAAAGCATTTCCTTGACACATTTAATTGTATCCATAGGATTAAAATATATTAACTAAGAGCTTAACCAAAATGAATTATTTGCAATATAATTACACCATAATTTTCAACATTAAATCTGTATGCCTCTAGAGATAAAATAGTTTTGATTTACCAAACTGGGTAATTAAATTAAGTAGATAATTGTTCCTAAGGGCCTGAGAACCAGGTAATAACAATTTAAAAAGTTACCAGCAGAAATGATCAGTTTGGTTAGTCTGCTGAAGATGAAAAGTAAGCCTGGAAGAATAAAAATTACCTTTTAGAAAAACCTCAAAATAATATATCCCAAGTATTATTGACTGTAGTAGACAGTGTGGGTGTCCCCCTAATTTTCTTGGCCGCCTCTCCCTACCACAGAAGCTCTGTCATCTGGGTGATATTCACCCGCCCCACCCCATGCCCCACTCCCCACCCCCAGCTAGAGGAGTGGCCCTGACTGGCCTAAACCAATCAGGATAATCCCATTCCCCTTGTTTCAGCTAGTCAAAAGTGGGCCCATGACCCAAGTTAGTTAGCTTTATTTACATTTTAACTTTTAGTTGGCAATCTTATTTCCAATTTCTTGGGGGAAGTTACATTGTAACACCTAATCAGCAATAGGGTGCTGCTTAGGTTCCATCATGATTGGAGCTTGCTCGTTATAACAACCATCACATATATGGAAGTCAACCAGAGTTTCTTATATTTATATGCCTTCTAAGTATCTTAAAATTGAAAACAGTTCACCTTCTTTTCATATCATTTTCCTGTTGAATAAAATAGATATTTATCCTGCAGGATTTCCCACATTCTAGATTTGCCTGATTGCTTCCTTGAGTGGTTTCACTTACACTTCTATTCCTCGTATTTCCTGTAAAACAGTAGTTAGAACTGGGGGCTTGATTTAGGAAAAGGTTTCTTTCTTTTTTCCTTTCCTTTTTTTTTTTTTTTCTTTTTATCTTGTTTTGTTTACAAGAAAACTTATTAGGTGGCACTGTGCACTTCCTAATGCATTAAATTAGGGGCACACAAAGTCGGTGTGTTGGTCATACTTTCAGAGATGTCAGAATGACTGGCATCAGAGCCAGATTTTGCCAGCTTTGCCTAGTGGGAATCTCAGAGTTAGCTCCAGATTCCTTTTGCTACGACCCCACTTGTCTTTGGGAGCCTCCTTGCTTCCTGGCACCACAGATATCCCAAGTTTATACCTCCTGACCCAGACTTGACATCCGCCATTTGTATAAGACGCTCTGTTCCTCTTAGTGAGGAAAGGTATTTAGCAGGCATGATCCAGCTCAGGGAAGCTTGTTATGGTGGCTTGTTATTATTCCTAGACCTTCCAGTGGATCAAGTTCAGGAATAAGTGGTTTTTCAGAAAGAGAAAAAGAAATCATGAATTAATATAGATATTACCAATTCAAATTTAAAATTACAGGAGGATTTTACTTTTATTTCTTTTCTTGGAACAAAAAACCTGAGCTGCAAATGATACTAATGTAATTACTTATTTGCTTTATCCAAGAATACGCTTATAGCAGTTTCAAAAATAACTGTACTAATAGTGCTACTAAAAATTAAGAGGATTGGATACATTTTAAAATTTCTATGTCGGTGTGTAGTGATTGTCATTGACCTTAAGCTATATCTTACTAAGGATGTACCGTCCAAATATTGTGTTTTAAAGTCACCTAAAATCGTTCTTTTCTGTGTTGTTATGCTATAAACTTGACATATAATTAAATTCAGTTATTGCAGTTTGTATAGGGGGGGATTTTCTTTCCTTTTGTCTTTTTGTTTTTAAGTAGGCAAAGTATTTACATGATTCCAAAGTGAAACTATAAAACCCAGTATATTCCGTGAAGTCTAATGTCCTTTACTGTTCCTTGCTTTCCCTTTTAACTATTTTATTCAGTTTTGGCTTATCCTCTATTGTCTCTTTTTGAAAATAGAAGCATATGTGCACGAACATGCGTGTGCATGTATACACATACATAGGTATTTTCCTCTCTTTATCACACAAAAGGTAGCATACCATAAAAGCTGTTTTGCAAACTGCTTTATTCACTTACCAATATATCCAGAAGGTCACTCCATACCAGGATATACAGATTTTCCTCATTCCTTTTCAAACTGCATGGTACACCATTGTGTGTTTATTCAACCAGATCCCTATTGATGGACGTCTGGGTTATTTTAGTTTTTCACTATTACAAACAGTGTATCCACCGGGGCGCCTGGGTACTCAGTTGGTTAAGCGGCTGCCTTTGGCTCAGGTCATGATCTCAGGGTCCTGAGATTGAGTCCTACATCAGGCTCCTGCTCAGTGGGAAGTCTGCTTCTCCCTCTCCCTCTGCTGCTCCCTCTGCTTGTGCGCTCTCTCTTGCACTCTCTCTCTCTCTCAAATGAATAAAGTCTATAAAAAATAAAATAAAACATGCTCTTTAAAAAAATAGTGTATCCACTCCCCCTTCCCGCTTCTGAATATTGTTAGAAATTTCTCAGTAAAAGGGTAAATGTACAGGGGTTCCTGAGTGGCTCAGTTGGTTAAGCATCCGACTCTTGGTTTTGGCTCAGGTCATGATCTGAGGGTCCTGAGATCAAGCCCCTAGTCAGGCTCCCCACTCAGTGGGGAGTCTGCTTCCCCTCTCTCTTTCCCTCTGCCCCTACATCCCCCCTTGCCCGCTCATGCACTCTCTCTAATATAAATAATAAATCTTTTTTGTAAAAGAATAAATGTATAGGTGATTTTATTTGACAATGACAGTTCTTTTCCATAGCAACACTACCATTTTGCATTCCCAACATAAATGTATGACAATGTCTGGTTCCCCACAACTTTGCCAACAGGTATGTTGTAATTTTTTATTAGTACCAATTTGGTAGATGAGAAATAGTTCCTCAGTGTCATTTTCTTTTGCATGCATTTTTTAAATAGGAACAAGCTAGAACATCTTCGTTATATGTTTAAACACCATTTTTATTTCTACTTCTGTGAATTATCTGTTCACTTTTGTAACCTGTTTTTTCATGGAGTTATTTGGTCGTTTTCTTCTCGGGTTTTAGAAGCTCTTTACATTATGGGTGTTAAAACTTTCCAGTAATATAAGTTGGAAACCTTGTTTTTAAGTTTATTTGCCTTTTTACATTGCTTATGCTGATTTTTCTCAGGTAAAAGTTCTTTTTGAATTCTGATACAGTCAAATTCATGGATCTTTTCTCCTACTGGTATATGTTTTTACATACTTCTGGAACATTATCCATTTCAAGTGGTTTCCTATGGGTTTTCAAATTTGCATAGAGTTGTACAAAGTAGTCTAAATAAATTTTTCCATATTTTCTCTGCTTTTATAGTCATTATTCCATTATCATTTATTTCATATATTTATACCTCCAAACCTTTCTCCCCTCCACTCTTCTGGTTTAAGTTAGCTAGAGTTTGTCTATTTTCCTGACTTTTTAAATGCTTAGCTTTGAGGGCTTCCTCTTGATGCAAGGATTACTTGGTAGTATGTTTTTACAGTTTTAGGTGGAAGAGACTTTTAAAAATTCATTATTTTCTACTTATATTGAATTGAGTATGATCACAGAAGGCCATTTATATCATTTACATTTTTAGAATGCATTAAAATTTTCTTTGCAGACTCTGATATGTCAATTTTGTGAAATTTTCATGTGACTTAGAAGAAGGTTTAATTTGTATTATCAGGATTCAGTCCCCTCTTATTTTGATACTGTGTTTCTACTATGAATAGTATTGTAATTAGCTGGTCACCTCCTCTTTCTCTTTCCTCCTTTATCCCTAATATCTAAAGTAGTATCGTTTGGCTGGCTCAGTCAGTAGAGCATGTGACTCTTAATCTCAGGGTGGTGGTTTCGAGCCCCAAGTTGGGTTGGAGAGTACTTAAAAATAAAAAAAATAAAAAATCTAAAATAAATAAATAAAAAGTATTATTTTTTATTCCCAACTTCCAAAAAGCAAGATTTTTCTCTTCATTTATCATCTCTGCTTTCTCCCCATTTTTTAAATTTATATTATATCCATATTATCATATCTATAAAAAATACATACTATTCTGTTAACCTTATTCTCACCATTCTATCCTGAATTCTACTGTAAAATGCTCACTACCAAAACTGAAATTGAATTTGTCCAATCATTTTCTGAACCTTGTTCTCTAGTAGATACCTCAAGAAGGCTGGGAGCAATATTTCCTATGTCCTTAACATGTTCATTAACTGTCTACATCTTTAAAACTTTTATATTTGAAAAGCAGTTAATGTCTTCTGTCCATTTCTTTACTGGATTATTTGTTTTTGGGGTTTAATAAATTCTTTATAGATCTCAGATACTAGCCCTTTATTTGATAAGACATTTGCAAATATCTCCTCCCATTCTGTAGGTTGTCTTTTGATTTTGTTGACTGTTTCCTTTGCTATGCAAAAGGTTTTTATCTTGGTGAAGTCCCAATTCATTTTTGCTTTTGTTTCCCTTGCCTTTGGAGATGTGTCTAGTAAGAAGTTGCTGTGGCTGAGGTCACAGAGGTTTCTGCCTGTGTTCTCCTCGGGGATTTTGATGGATTCCTGTCTCACATTTAGGTCTTTCATCCATTTTGAGTTTATCTTTGTGTATGGTGTAAGAAAATGGTCCAGTTTCATTCTTCTGCATGTGGCTGTCCATTTTTCCCAACACCATTTGTTGAAGAGACAGTCTTTTTTCCGTTAGATATTCTTTCCTGCTTTGTTGAAGATTAGTTGACCATAAAATTGAAGGTCCATTTCTGGGTTCTCTATTCCATTCCATTGATCTATATGTCTGTTTTTGTGCCAGTACCATACTGTCTTGATGATTACAGATTTGTAATAGAGCTTAAATCCAGAATTGTGATGCCACCAGCTCTGGTTTTCTTTTTCAACATTCCTCTGGCTATTCGAAGTCTTTTCTGGTTCCATACCAATTTTAGGATTATTTGTTCCAGCTCTATGAAAAATAGATGGTATTTTGATAGGGATTGCATTGAATGTGTAGATTGCTATGGATAGCATAGCATTTTAACAATATTTGTTCTTCCAATCCATGAACATGGAATGTTTTTCCATTTCTTTGTGTCTTCCTCAATTTCTTTCATGAGTGTTCTATAGTTTTCTGAGTACAGATCCTTTACCTCTTTGGTTAGATTTATTCCTAGGTATCTTAGGTTTTTGGTCCAATTGTAAATGGGATAGATTCCTTAATTTCTCTTTCTTCTGTCTCATTATTAGTGTATAGAAATGCAACTGATTTCTGTGTATTGATTTTATATTCTGCCAAGTTGCTGAATTCTTGTATGAGATCTAGCAATTTTTGGGTGGAGTCTTTTGGGTTTTCCACATAAAGTATCATGTCATCTTCTCCAAAGAAGACATACAAATGGCCAACAGACACATGAAAAAATGCTCAACATCAATCGGCATCAGGGAAATACAAATCAAAACCACAATGAGGTACCACCTCACACCAATCAGAATGGCTAAAATTAACAAGTCAGGAAACAACAAATGTTGGCAAGGATGCAGAGAAAAGGGAATCTTCTTACAGTGTTAGTGGGAATGCAAGCTGGTATAGCTTGAATTCTGGAAAACAGTATGGAAGTTCCTTGGGGCGCCTGGGTGGCTCAGTTGTTAAGCGTCTGCCTTCAGCTCGGGTCATGGTCCCAGGGTCCTGGGATCGAGCCCCACATCGGGCTCTCTGCTCGGCGGGAAGCCTGCTTCTCCCTTCCCACTCCCCCTGCTTGTGTTCCCTCTCTCGCTGTCTCTCTCTGTCAAATAAATAAATAAAATCTTAAAAAAAAAAAAACAGTATGGAAGTTCCTCAAGAAGTTTAAAATAGAGCTACCCTATGATCCAGCAATTGCACTACCAGGTATTTACCCAAAGGACACAAACGTTGTGATCCAAAGGGGCACCTGCATCCCAATGTCTATAGCAGCAATGTCCACAATAGCCAAACTATGGAAAGAGCCCAGATGTCCAACAACAGATAAATGGATAAAGATATGGAGATATATATATATATATATATATATATATATATGGATATATTTACATATACACAATGGAATATTACTCAGCCATCAAAAAGGATGAAATCTTACCAGTAACATTGACATGGTTGGAACTGGAGGGTATTACGCTGGGCAAAATAAGTCAATCAGAGAAAGACAATTATATAGTTTCACTCATATGTGGAATTTGAGAAACAAAACAGAGGATCATAGGGGAAAGGAAGGAAAAATAAGATGAAATCAGAGAGGGAGACAAACCGTAAGAGACTCCTAACTATAGGAAACAAACTGAGGGTTGCTGGAGGGGAGGTGGGTAGGGGGATGGGGTAACTGAGTGATGGGCATTGAGGAGGGCACCTGAAGAAATGAGCATTGGGTGTTATAAGCAACTGATGAATCCCTGAACTCTACATCTGAAACTAATGATACACTGTATGTTAACTAACTTAATTTAAATAAAATGAGTTAAAAAAAAAAAAAGAAAGAAAAGCAGTTAAGTCCTTAGCTTAAATTTTCTTTCTTTGAGTATCTTAAATATGCTGTTTAATTGCATTTTGGCAAAAATCTTTCTGTCAGAATGTCAAATGCCAATCTTATTTTCTTTCCTCATGACTTATTGGGTCTTTTTGCCAAAATACTCTGGATGGTCTTTTTCTTATATTTAGAGTCCAAGAGTTTTACCAGAATGTGTTTTGGTAGTGACTAGTCTGGGCTGATTTTTCTAGGCAAATGATACAGTCTTTTGATATGTATATTCAAATTTCCACACATTTTAGAATAATTTTCTTGAATTACTTTTAAAATAAATTCTTTATTTTGCAATAATTTTAATTTTATGAAAAATTCTCAAAGATAACACAGAGTTCTCGTATATCTTTTATCCAGTTTCCATCCTTTGTTACTATTGTACATACCATGGTACATTTGTCAAAAACAAGAACTGACATGGTAGTAGTTTGTGTTTTTCATGGAATCTGTCCATTTCATCTAAATTAGAAAATGTATTGGCATAATTGCTTAGAATATTTCCTTTATCCATTTGATGTCTATAGAATCTGTGGTAATGCTCCTCTTCCATTTCTGATATTATTAATCTGTGTCTTCTCCAGTTATTTTCTGATTAGTTTGGATAGAGACTTATCAATTTTATTGATTTTTGCAAATAATCAGCTTGGTTTTTTTTACTTTTTATATTGTGTTTATTTTTTATTTTATTGATTTCTACTCTCTATTATTTTCTTTCTTCTGCTTGCTTTGAGTTTAATTTACTCCTTTTTTTCTAGTTAATGTGGAAGCTTAGATAAATGAGACCTTATATCTTTTCAGATATAGGCACTTAATGCTATAAATTTCCCTCCTTGTACTGCACCAGCTACATTGCATACATTTTGATATTTTCTGTGTTTATTTTAATTCAGCTCAGAATATTTTATAATTTCTTTTATATTTTTTATTTGACTCATGGGTTATTTAGAACTGAATGGTTTAATTTCCAAATATTTGGAGGTTTTCCAGATACCTTTCTATTATTGATTTTTAGTTTGTTTTTGATAACCTAGATAAGGTTGTTAGTTTTGTTGACATCAGAGAAAAAACTTGGGATGACTTCAATCTTTTAAATTTTTTGTGACTTGTTTTATGGCCTTGCATATATATGATCAATCTTATTGACTATTCTGTTGCCATTGAAACAATATATATTCTGCTGTTGCAAGGTCAGGTGTTTTGCGAGTCAGTTAAGTTGGTTGATAGTTTTGCTCAAGACTTCTTAATGTATACTTATTCTATCAATTACTGAGAAAAGAATGTCAAAATCTCCTACAATAATATTAGGATTGTCTATTTCTACTTTTAGTTCTATTAGATTTTCCTTCTTTTACTTTAAAGCTTGGTTATGAGACTCATTCACAATTATTTTTATTTTTTTTAAAGATTTTGTTTATTTATTCATGAGAGACAGAGAGAGAGGCAGAGGGAGAAGCAGGCTCCCAAGGAGCAGGGAGCCCGATGCGGGACTCGATCCCAGGACGCTGGGATCATGACCTGAGCCGAAGGCAGACGCTTAACCATCTGAGCCACCCAGGCGCCCTCATTCACAATTATTATTGTTATATCATCATGATGAATTTATCTCCTTATCATTATGATTTATCCTTGGTAACTTAGTCTGCTCAGGTTGCTATGGCAAAGTACCACAAAGTAGGTGGCTTAAACAAGAAAAATTAATTTTCTCATGGTTCTGGAGGCTGGAAAATCCAAGATCAAGTTTCTAGCAGGGTTGATGTCTGCTGAGAGGTCTCCCCTTGGGTTGCAGAAGGTTGTCTTCTTACCATGTATTCACATGGCCTTTCCTTGGTGTGTGTGCATATGGAGAGAGGAAGAGTAGTACTCTGGTGTTTCTTTATATAAGGGCACTAATCCTATTGTATCAGGACCCCACACTTACAACCTCATTTAATCATGATTACTTCCTTAGAGTCCCCATTTCCAAATACAGCCACATTCAGGGGTTAGGGCTTTCAACATATAGATTTTAGGAGGATACAAACATTCAATCTGTAACACTTGGCAATATTCTCTGTTTTGAAATCTACTTTGTCTGATAGTCATGTAGCTACTCTAGCTTGATTTTTGTTTCATATTTGCATGGTTTATCTCTTCCATCACTTGACCTTTAACCTATGTATGTCTTTACAATTAAAGTGAACTTATTGCTGACAGCAGGCAGTTGGGTCTTGTTTTATACAGTTTAACATTTTTTGCCTTTTAAATCTTAGACAAATGTACATCTAGTCTAATTACTGATATGGATTTAGCTTAAATCTACCATCTTGTTATTGGTTTTTCTATTTATCCCATCTGTTCTTTGCTCCTCTTTATCTTTTATCCTGTTTTCTTTTGGATTAATTGATTATACTTTACAGGTCAGGTTTTATCTCCACTATTGGCTGATCAGCTATTCCTCTTTTTTTAGGTTTTTGTTTGTTTGGGTTTTTTTTGGAGTTGCTCTAGTATTTATAATATACATCTTTAACTTATCACTATTTTTTAAATCCTATTAAAATACTTCACATAAAATATAAGATCCTTACAACAGATTTACTACTTCCAACTTCTGTGCTATTATTATTATTTTTTAAGATTTTATTTATTTATTTGACAGGGAGAGACACAGTGAGAGAGCGAACACAAGCAGGGGGAGTGGGAGAGGGAGAAGCAGGCTTCCCACGGAGCAAGGAGCCCGATGGAGGGCTCGATCCCAGAACCCTGGGATCATGACCTGAGCTGAAGGCAGACACTTAACGACTGAACCACCCAGGTTCCCCTCTTCTGTGCTATTCTTCTCATATGTATTTTACTTCTACATTTGTTATAAACCCTATAATATTTTTTAAAAATCTAAACAATCTATTGTTTTTAAGAGATTAAAAGTGAGGAAAACTATGTTTTACATTTATTTTCACATTTTATAAAACTGCTTTTCTGGTTAACAACATCATTTCTAGGAGGGAGACTAAATTCTGCCAGTGCATCTTCTACTCTATCTTGGCTAGATATGAATGTCTTAATTTCTAAGTTATTATTGCAAATAGCTCCATTAGTTTTGTACCTATGGGGTGCTTCTGATCTAGTCAACAATTCACAACAGAGATTTGAGGACATTTCTAAAGGCTCAATCCTGTTGTACAGGGGTGATGCATCAATCAATGAAACAATTCACAATTATTCATTTGTTCAACTTTTCTCTGTTCATTCATTAGTTAAACACGGATTAATCATTAACGATGTGCCTGACTCCAAGTGAGGCACTGGCAGTATAAAGAAAAAAAGCTGCTGTCCCTTCCCTGAAGGATCTCTAGACAGAGTAGGTTTTAAATAGAAAGAGAATGAAATCAGCTTTTAAAATGCATTAATCAGTGTCTTCCTCCTCAGTGCCTACTGTCATTTCTCCCATAATTCTTTGTGCCCTACTTTTTAAAACTTGGTTGTAATACAATGGTAAGTCATTATTATGATAACAATAAGGGAGGGTTGCTAAATGGATACAGTTTCAGCTTTGCAAGGTGAAAAAATTCTAGAGCTCTGGTACTTAACAATGTAAATAGAGTTAACACTTCTGAACTGTACACTTAAAACTGGTTAAGATGGTAGATTTTATGTGTGAGTGTGTTTTTTTTTTTTACCGCAACCTGAAAATTAAAAAATGAGGAAGGCAGCCCCAGGGTGACCTGTTGTCCGGACTGTTTGGCTAAAATTGAGTTTTGCCAGCTCTTTGATCCCGCCACGGGACTTCAAGAGTCCCAACCTTCCTTTTCCCACCATAGGAATGGCCTCAGGGATCCGCCAGGTGTCGCCGTGGCCGCGGCCGCCCGCGCCCCGCCCACCGCCAAGTTTCGCCCAATCGCGGCCGTGGCCACGCCCCCTGGCCGAACCTCTTTCCTGCATCCGGGCCTGGGTGGGTTGGCTCTCAAGCCTAACAAGGGGCATGGAGGGCCGCGGCGAGCCTCAGTCGGGCGCGAGCTGTTCGTCGTCCCCCCGGGACTCTTCGGCGGTCTCGGTGTCCAAGGAGCTGCTGACAGCCGGGAGCGGCGGCCGCGGAGGTGACGGGCGGGTGGCGGCGGCGTGGGGTGTGCACGTGCGGCAGGGGGCGTGTGGCCGGGACAGCGGCCGGCCGGTGGCTCCCTGTCCAGGTCCCACACCCGCGAGGGGACGCCCAGCGGTGACCGCGGGACTTCTGCGAGGCCGCCGCGGAGGGGGTGGGGTTCGGGGGCCTCGGGGCGGGCACCCGGCCTCGGGCCCCGGGATGGTTGTATTCCGCGCGATAGTGGGCGCCCACTCCGCGGAGTGCAGCAGCAGGACACCTCCCCTGAGGGCAGGGCCTGGGGAGGGCTTTAGGTGGGCTCTCCGCGTCCCCGCCGCGGGCTGGTGGGGGGAGCAGGTCACTATTATGGATTAACCCCCCACCCCCCCATGCTCACAAAACCACCCGTTAGTGCCTTGCCTCTCTCTTGTAGAGGGACACTTGGGTCTAGGAAATCCACATAGGATTTCAGACACCATAGTAGGGAGTTAAAAAGCATGGATTTGAATCCCAACTCCACGACTGATTAGTTGTGGAACTACAGGAGACTTGTTTACATTCTCAAAGCTCCAGTTTTCATATTTGGAAAATGGAGGTAGTAGTACCTGTTGATTTTTATTTTTATTTTTATTTTTTTTGAGAAGAAGGAGAATGCGCCTAAGTTCTTGGGCATATTCTCGGTGAATCTTAGCTTGAAGACGTTCTGTGAGAACCCAGAGCATCCCGAAGAGTTATAATAATAGCCAAAGCTTATGTAGTGCTTACTGTGACCCAGGATTTAATTAACTCATTTAATCCTCACAAAAACCCTGTGCATAAGGTTCTCTCTATTTTATAGGTGAGGAAACTGAGTTACAGTGTATCATAGATAAGTAACTTACTGGGGATCATCTGGCTGAAAAGTGACAAAATTGGGATTCGAACACGATCAGTCTGATTGGATTCTCTATGCTAATCCATTTGCTAGACCTAAAGTAGTAATCAAAGAATATTGGTTGAGATCTGCTTTGGGGGGTGAATAGGGTTTTTGTATTTGAGTGAGGAGGTTTTCCAGGCGTTGGGAACAGGGTGATCAAAGCCTTGAGTTTTGAAAGACAAGTCCTGTCCTCTGAGCTCTGATAGGCTGAAGCGTTTGTTGATTTGAGGAGTAGTGAGTGATGGGGCTGAAAAGGTGCATGGGGTTGGGGGGTTGCAGGGGGGACAGACAAAAGTTCTCCAAAGGGCTCATTTGTCCAGGTTGGACATCTTTAATGAAGGTCCACTAACAAGGCAGGTACGCTTTAAAGATAAACAAACAAGTGTTCCAAGAGGTTAAGTAATTTGACCAATATAATGCAGCTAGTAACCATTTCTGGCTTCACTTAACCATCATTGTACTCTTTGCTGCTTCCTCTGTCCCTTCGTTGCAGAAACTCATTTGTCACTGATGGATTTCTGATCCACAAAGGGTGCAGGTTCGTTTGCGCTTACTCCTCAGCATCGGTGACACATACAGATGTATGAGGCAGGCCTAAAGAAGGGGAGGTGGGTGGGCGTAAAGAAGTAAAATGTTGCCATGGAACTTGGGGAGCCTCCTTTTCTAAAAATGTCTTGGGGAATGTGGAATGTTCAAGACTTGAGAGCAGTCCTGGAAAGTTTGCTGACGGGCCCCCATCTCTTTATGCTGTAGTAAATTAAGTGTGTGTGTGCTTTCAGGTATATGGGACAGGTTACTTATCAAGCCCAAGCCGAACTGCAGAAAAAATTCCACTCTTCAAACAGTGAGGATAGAGAGGAGTCCCTGTAAGTATCTTTCTCTCTCTTTCTCCACTCCCCTTTTCTCTCAAGAACCTTCTCTGATGTTAAATTTTGCCCAGTTAAGCAGTAGAGATCCGCAGTGAACCCCAGTCCAGCCAGAGCTGTTCATTGTCCCCCCACCCCAGGACTGCTCGGGAGTTTCGATGTCTTAGGAGCTGCTGACAGTGTTTTCCGTCTGTGGACTTCCATCTGAGTCTTTTTTATATCTTCCATTTCTTTCCTCATTGTGATAGCCATTGTGCGGGGCTTCGTATTCTAGGACCTCAGTGCATCCTTCCAGCAGTCCTGTTTTACAATCAAAGGCCATTTCTTGACCTTTACCACCTTTCTCTTTTCTTCTTCTATACTCTGGACAGTTCAGTCATGTACTGTGTAGCTGTAGCAGTGACTTCACAAGTCTTGAGAACTCGTTTTGTGCACAGTTATGTGCTGGGCCTTTTTTGAGAGCTCAAGAAATGAGACATACCTTGTTTATTGATTCCCCTGTACTTAGCATAGTAGAGTTATCACTCCTGTTTTTACAGATGAGTAAATTGAGGTTTTGAATGGTTCAATTAAATTTATTATTTAGGACACCTGTGGTTGCAAATGACTAAACTCCAGCTCCAGTTGCCTTAAGCCAAAAAATAAATTACGTTGGCCAATTTTATTGGGAGGGGGGGATCCCAGTGACTTCGGGTACATCTGCATCCAGGTGCTTGGTGTCCTAGGGGTCTCTCAGCTCGGCTTTCCTAGGTGTTGGCTAAATCTAGAGCAGGCTCTTCCTTACCTGTGGCAAGTTGGCCAGTTTATCAGCAGCTCACCCGGTCATTTACTCACTCAGAAGGAAGGGATCTCTTTCTCACAGTTCCAGCCAGAGTCCCAGGGTGATCTCTTATTGGCCTGACTGGATCATAGTATCACTGAATATGCCACTGAACCAAATCATGTTGACCAAAGTTGTGGAACATATAGGCATGAGAAGGGCAAGGCACAAGAGTGACTAAGAGTGACAGAGCTTAAAAGGAAAGTCAAGGTTATGTTACCAGAAGAAAGGGGAACAGATATTGAGCAGGTAAGAACAACCACTACTTAGTTAACTTGCCCAAGGTAATTCAGGGAGTAAGAGGTGGAACTGGGGTTCTATTAATAACCTTGTCAGCCTGACCCCAAAGCCTCAGAGCCTGAGGCATCTAACTATTAAGTCATACTTTCTCCTTAATTAGTTACTATTGGTTGAATGCCAGCCATCTAGGGATGTACAATTCTGGGGATATATGAAAACACAAATCGGAGCGCCTGGGTGGCTCAGTCGTTAAGTGTTTGCCTTCGGCTCGGGTCATGATCTCAGGATCCTGGGATTCAGCCCCGCATCGGGCTCCCTGCTCAGTGGGAAGCCTGCTTCTCCCTCTCCCACTCCCCCTGCTTGTGTTCCCTCTCTCGCTGTGTCTCTCTCTGTCAAATAAATAAATAAAATCTTTAAAAAAACACCACATACAAATAAATAAGGAAATATTCACTAACTTGTGTAGTCCTGCTTTAAAGATTCAGAAGAGGATGGGGGTTTTTTAAAATGGAAGAAATTTGAAAGATTTTTTTATTATAACTTTTGTTACTATTGTGACTGTTGAATTCAAAAGTGTTTTACAGTAAATTCTGGATTTTAAAAGTTGAAGTTTGGCCAAAGACTAACATAAATATTGATAAACTATATTTTCTCTCCTTAGTATTGGACCAAGTACAGACCTTTCTCCCACAGATGGCTCAGGCAAATGAAAAGCTAAGAAAAGAAATGGCAGCCGCACCACCTGGTCGTTTCAATATTGAAGATATTGATGGGGCTCTTGGAAAAGTTATACAAATGGTAATGATGATTTGTTTTCATTTCATAAATTAAAATTACCAGTACGCCTCATCATCTATAAGGGAGAGGACTTTTCCGTTTTAATTCAAGTGATATTTTCCTTCTTGCAGAGTCAGCTCATGTTTCCAATATTGCATGGGAACTTGTTCATTTTATAATTAGGGATCTTACAGATCAGTAGGCTTCCCTGAGTGGAGTTTAGGAATTTAGAAATAAGAGGAGGAGGGCTTTTTCAAGTCAAATATTACATTTGTTATCTTGAAGCATTAATTTACTATGTGTCCCAAGTGGATTGTGTTTTCCTAAAAGAAGGCCTGAAAGAAGTAATCATAACCTGACTCACTGAAAATGTAAAAATAAATGATGCATTTAACAGACCGATAACCTAAGCCACATGGGAGATCTCCAGCCGGCCTCAGATCTTCTTTCTATACCGGAGTTCCCTTTATAACACTAGGGTCTGGACAGAGCTGACATTGTTGGTAGTAGTATCTCATTCATCGGCAGCTCTGGTCAGCTCTACCTTCAGGGTATGTCCCAGATCCAGCGACTCTGCACGATGTCCCAAGGCTGCCAGCCTTGGTCCACGTCATCGTGGTCTCGCCTGTGGACTCTTGCAGTGATTTCTCCACAGGTTCCCCCGCTTCTGCCTTTTCTTTCCTAGCATCTGTTCTTCACACTAGGTGTGGCCCACGTTCCCCTCACAGTTCTGATGAATTCAGAGTCCTTCGAGGGCCCGTGTGATCCTGCCTCCAGCTCCATCTGACTTACCTGCCACCGCACCCCTTCCTTCCTGCACTCCCATTCAGTCTCCTTCAGGTTTTTCCCCTCTTTGTACGAGGCTCTTCCAAGATTTCTGCATCTTCACTCCCTCCATCTCTCATCGGTTGCACCGCAACAAGAGGCCTTCCTTGATGGCCCTATTAGAAGCTTATCCTCTCCTGCTTTACTTTTCTTCCTTTTCACTGCCCTACGCTATGCTTTATATGTAGTTGTTCATTGTCTTTCTTTCCCAACTAGAACGAGGTCAGCAACTATTTTGTGTATGGGGCCAGCTAGTAAGGACTTCAGGTTTGCGGACCATACTGTCTCTGTGGTGACTGCTCATTTCTGCTGTTTTAGTCTGACAGCAGCTGTAGACGATATGTATGAATAGGCAGGTTTTATCACTTATTTATGGACACTGAAATTTGAATATCATATAATTCTTATGTTTCATGAAATACTATTTGATTTTTTTTCTTCTACCACTTAAAAATTAAAAAAAAAAAAACAACATTCTTAGCTCACGAGCTAAACAAAAACAGGTAGCGGACTGGGTTTGGCCTGCAAGCTGTAATTTGCCAATCCCTCTCCAGAAAGGCAAAGATTTTTGTTGCTGTTCCTGTGGAGTCTCTAGGACCTAGCGTGGTGCCTGGCTCATGTTAGTATATGTTGATATTTGTTGGATGCATGTTGTTGACCGTGTTCAGGATATATAGAATCGGGTTGTGGGGAACTTTTTAAACTTGTAGTACCTGTAAATCATCATGGTGGACTATGGCAACTGAAAGAAAAAAAGTACCATATTGTATTAAAAACATTTCTTGTCCTATGTGCTTCAATATTTGTGCTTAATGTTGGTTCTTCCCGAGGTTGTTATTACAACTTTCTAGGGAACTGCCCTGAAATAAATTTCTCACGTGGTGCTTTTGGCAGGATGTGGCCTTGTTTGAGATGAATCAATCCGATTCAAAAGAAGAGGACAGTTCAGAAGAGAGTTCGCAAGACAGCTCGGAGGACAGCTCAAAATCTGAGGGAGAAGAAGACGGCACGTCTTCTGAAGTCACCATAGATAACATTAAGCTTCCTCATTCAGAAGGTGGAAAAGGCAAGATCGAGGTTTTGGACAGTCCTGCCAGTAAAAAAAAGAAATAGTAAAATAAATGATCTCAGAAACAGGTGATACATGCCTGCTAGTTCTGCAGAAAACGAATATGGCTTGCTGGTGGTTTTGCATTTCAGGTATCTGTGGTGCTTTTCTGTATTATTAAATGCATTTTGTTCCTCAGAGAAACAAAAGCTACCTTTTAAAGAGGTGGAATAGGTCACATTTGGGGATCTAAGAGCAGACTGTCTGATCTCATGCTGAAGAGATTTCACTTAGAAAACTTAACTTTATGTATGGTGCCGAGTGAATTTGTTGGCATCTTTTTTCTTCTTCATAGACTTGAGAAATAGCAAACGTATTTTAAAGTAAAAATACAAATCATTTGTTTTAAATTTATTCTCTTGAATAAAACAATCTGGGTTGTTTTTTTAGGTCATTATAAAGTCAAATTTATTTGTTAGCATCACAGTGGGTTCAATGGGGGAGAATTTTTTTAAGAGAAAGAAATTTTTTTTAAAGAGAAGAATTACCTATATTCAGCTGTCCTCAGGCATAGCTACTTTCATTAAAAAAAAAAAAAAAAGTCCTTTCCAGCATGAGCTGGAAATCTGGCGCTCTCTGGTTTCATCACTGCTGGGGACTCTGCAGCCACTCTGCATATAGAATTTACTGGTTGGAAAATTCATGGTTTTTTTGTTTTTGTTTTTCCTTTTTTTTTTCAGAAGGCAGATATTTTTGTTTCAGCTATTAAAACTATTCTACACTGTTGCCCACAGTTTGAAACCTATCAAATGTAGGAAATAAGGGACATCACAGAAAAAATAGGGTGTGGTACAAGAAGAGTGTAACCACTGGTTTTCCCTTTCAAAGGTCAAAATGATCCTATGCTCGAGTCGCCTTTTTGCCTCATTCTTGACCTTATCAAATTTGTTTCAGATCTCATCTGCCAAGGGACTGGCTTTGCTCAGGATATAGGCCTGAGAATTTAAAAAATCATCTCCAAGTGGGTTGAGCTGATGGAATTTGTCCCTTAATGTTTTAGGGCTCTCTTTTTAACTCTTTTTTCCCACTCCTCACATTAGCTCAAGACATCTTTACAAATACACTGAAGGTAATTCTCAGGGTTCTTCCTGGTATTTCCCATTGGAAACTGGAACCAGCTCTTCTGGGCTGTGCCTCACTAAATGTACGAAGAAACGAACAGATCTTGAAATGAGACTCCTCAGCTGGAACGGTTATTGTGCTGTATTTAGTAGCACCAAACATAACTGTGATGGATTATTGGTGTAAATAGTTGAAGATCGCCTCCTCCCAGCTAATGTCTTCTGCTACATTGGGGGAAGAGTTGCATTTGTTTGGCTCACTACTTAGTATGGTGGATGGTACTGACTAGGCACTGGATAATGTTATTAAACGACTTAATGGCTGTATGAGGGTATAACAGGAAATGTGAAGCCATGGTAGGCTGCTCCAGGCAGGGGATATGAAGGTGTAACTTCACAGGGAATACACATCCCAGTGGAAATACACCGAGTGATCAGTGAGAGGCCAGTCTAGAAATACATACTAGTGTGTAGTATTTTAACAGTGCCCTCCTGCCATGGCTATCTCATGTACTACAGCGAGCCTCCCCGTACAGTAAAGGAAGTCAACTAAATTCAGGTCCTCTGGACACTCTTAAGACATACTAGAAAAAAGAAAAACATGAAAATTTAATTTAGGATAAGGTTGTCATTTTTAAGTAAGTGTAAAATGGATGAATTATTTAGCGTACAATATCTGAACTGGCTATTTCAAACAAGGTTAGATCTTAGCCTCATACCATGTGCTAAGATAAATTTTCTGTGGATTAAAGATTGAAATATAAAGAAATAAAATTATAAGCATTTTATACTAAAATATGGGTAAACATCTAATAGTGAAATTGGGAAAAATTTTTTTTTTTTCTTTTTTCAGGAGGCAGGAGTCAAAAGTTTTTTTTTTTTTTTTTTCTTTAAGCAGAATGGCGGAGTCTGAAATCACAAAGGAAAAGAGCAGAAAACTCATGTGCATAAATATTAAAAACTAGTGCATAGTTTTATGAAAAGAAATTTTAAAGGCAAGGGACAAATTGGGAAAAATATTTGCAACATAAGACTGTCAATATATAAAGGGCTCTTACAAATTAGAAAAAAAAACTAGTATCTTAATAATGAATAGGCCATAGACAAAGAATTCACAGAAAAAAAAATGTTTAACCTCATGTATCAAAAAAAAAAAACCCAAAAAAACTGTGGATGAAACCAAGATTGTGTTCTTGACTCAGCAAATAATTAGAAAGCTGTTTTGTTTGTCAGCAGTTGGCCCTTCAGGCTGCTGGAAAGTAAATCACCACTGTGCTTTGGTTAGTCTGACCCGTGCTTTCCCTGCCTGGTGTTGGGGTGTGAGACCTGGCAGCCCCTTGGTCAGTGGTTCTATTCCTGCTAAGACCATGCTTGTGGGGGTCCCATCCTTTGTGGCTCTGTGACAGTTATAAATCCGAAAATGTGGTGTAATGGTGTTTGAAGCAAAAATTTCATTCTGA
This sequence comes from Neomonachus schauinslandi, assembly GCF_002201575.2. Classification (NCBI taxonomy): domain Eukaryota; kingdom Metazoa; phylum Chordata; class Mammalia; order Carnivora; family Phocidae; genus Neomonachus; species Neomonachus schauinslandi. Next base: position 17,252,368 of record NC_058407.1, on the reverse strand, counting down.
ATGAATCTCCTGTCCATTCCCACAATATTTTAATTGTGCATTAAATACGGTACTTATAAAAAAAAAAACAACACCTGCCTTCCAAAGTAGCTTGTATTATTGTTCCTGTATCCCCTAGTCTGGTAGGAAAGGCAAGGGGAGAGGCTGAGTCTTATTTTCACTTGTATTTCCCTCAGTGCCTAGCAGAGGGCCTTTCACTTGGTTGAAACGTACAATAAATGGTCATTAAACTACTCTTTTTCTCTTTATGTCAGTAAAGTAATTCATTTTAAACGTCATTGGTTCTCGATCCAATATAAACAAGATGGGGTAATTATGATTGGTAGACTTATCCAAAAAGTTGAATGCTGGGATCTTTGTGGTTGACTCCCCCGCCTCCGCCCCCCCCGCGCCCCCCCCCCCCCCCCCCGCGCCCCCAGTCATGGGAAACCCCTGCCAGTGATTGGAGTGGGAATGAGCACGTGACACAAACTTTCCCAGCGAGGCATAAGCGAAGTCTCGTTAGTAGACTCTGGGAAAGGAAAGGATTTTTCATTCCTAAAAAGGAGGCACATCAAGAGGTGGTTCCTTTCTTCTTTTAGAAGAAAGGGTTAAATATTTTATGACTTGATAGGATTCCCAGGAGTCCTGTCTAGTGGCCATAAATGGAGCCAACTCTCGAGTCTGCGCCTCAAGGGACAGCAAAGTAAAGCAGGGGGCGCCATGAAGTCACTGCATTAAATAACTGCAGATGGAATCCCTAGACTTTGTGACACAGTAAGTGTCCTAATTGCTAAAAACAAAAAAACAAAACCACCACCTTATGAGGTAATTCTGCTTATCTCCACTTCACAGATGAGCTGCTAAGTACCTTTCCTAAGGCCTCGCAATAGTAAGTGGTGGGGCCCGGTGTCACTGAGCTGGCCACCCCCAGCCACTGTGGGCCCCCCAGTTGCTCTGCCGGCAGCACGGACCCCAAAGCTGTCTGGACCAGACCTCGGCCTGGCCACCTATCTCCGTTTCCCCACCTGCAAAATGGGGGTAACAGTCTCCCTCGTGGCGTTTTGGTAAGAAATGAACGAGTTGAAACACAGCACGTGGTTAGAACAGTGCTCAGTAAATGTGAGGTATTACCATGCTATAGGGATAATGCCCCGTGGTGGCAAGAATTTGGGGGGAAACTTAGTAAGATTATAGGTTCTAGGAATTTATCCTAGTTTACAGCTTTGTTCACAGATTTCTGTATAAGATTTATTGCAAAGTTTAAAAGAGTAAAACCAGCTATGTCTGGCATATGTGTAAATGTGCACCAATAGAGAACAAGTTAAAGCCACTGAACGTATGAAGAAGTATGTTTATTGACACAGAAGGATGCTTGTATATTGTTAACTGCAAAAAGCAGGTAACAAAGTTACGTACAGTATTCTAGTAATTCTGTAAAATATATATTCATAGGGAAAGTTTGGAACAATCTCAAATGTCTGGTTATTTCCACGTGGAGAGTTTATAGCTGAATCTTACCTTCCGATTTTATGTATTTTTACATAATTAGGTATTATTGAATTATTTTAAAAATCCACTTAGGTATCATTTGCATAACAGTGATGATAATCACCCCATCCACCATGTCTCCTTTCTGAGACTCTCCTCCAGCCCAGGTTCCCCTCTACAGCTCTTACTTTCCTGGAGGGCAGGTATGGGGGAACCAGTTTGGCTTCTCACCCTGTCTCTAGCCACTTGGCACGACAGCTCTTGGAGACAATGACAGATGTGCGGTGTGTTCTGTTCACCACCCGGGCCCTGATTTAGGCATCGGCAGTACAAGCCATCCAGCTTGGTTGAGACCACCAGCTTCTCTACCAAGGGTGCCTCTTCTGCCACTTAATAGCTGTGTGATTTGGGCAGGTTACTTAACCACTTTCATTCGAAAGCAAATATTGAGCTCCTTGTACGTACTAGGCATTGCAGATGCAGCATTGAACAAAGAAGCACCTGTCCATGAAGTTTACATTCTGATGGAGAGAGACTGACAATAAATAAATATGCCAGCTTGTGATAAATGCTATGAAAATAATGTAGGATAAGAAGAATAAATAGTGAGAGGGCAGATGAGGTATGAATGCGGGGACTAGAAAATCCGTCTCTACTGAGATGAGATTGGAGGTGAGACATGAAGGAAGTGAGGCAGCCAGCGAGGAGGTGGTACGTAGGGAAAGAGGTGCAGGCAGAGGCAAAGGTGTGCTGGCACTGACTTGCACGTGTTCTGATTGCACGCAGCTCTCTAGTTTGCAGTCAGCCCTCGTGAGAGCATTTGTACACAGAAGTTAGCAATTGCTCCAAGAATCGTTTCCCCCAGAGAACCATTTGGTAAATATTTACCAGCACGCCACTGGGAAGAGGAACAGTAAGTGCAAAGGCCCTGAGGTAAGAGTTTGCTCGTCTGTTTGAGGAGCATCAAGGCAGCCGGGGTGGCTAGGCAGAACAAGAGGGAAATTCATAGGAGATGAAGTCAGAGGTAGCCAGGAAGCAAGATCGATAGGACTTTGTAGACCCCAGTAAGTACACTAGACTTTATTCTAATCGAATTGGGAGCCATTGGAAGGTTTGAGCCAGAGGAGTGACAGCATCTGACATAAACTTTGAACAGATCCACACATGGCAGAATCAGGAAGACAGGCTGGGAGACCTGTGTGTAACCGGGATCAGCGATGAGGCTGGCTCGGTAGTCGGGGAGCTAGTAAGAAGAGCCCCTCAACTTACTCATTTTTCTCAGACGTTGTGAAGATTAAACAAGATAGCATTTACAAAGTTCTTACTTTAGAGTGTTCAGCACACAGGAGGCCCTCAATACATGATAGCTGTGGTTACTATTGACTGAAAAAAGGCCAATCCTGGGGGTGGAGAAGGGGTGCTCATATCTGGCCAGGAAGGCAGATAATTTCAGCACCAAGTGGTAAGCACTGTGTTCCCGACAAGTGAGAGCATAGAGGAGAGACCCTCAAACCGAGCTGGGGGTAGGAAGCCACAAAGTGTGTTTGAGCAAAAGGTGACTGCTTTAGCAAAGGCAAGAGGAAGAGGATGAGAAGGGCCATAGAACCACTTGGAGTGTCCACACCTCCCCATGCAGGTGACAATGAGATCACAGCTTTATTCTTTACCCAAATAATCTGTGATCTGAAAGAATAGTGATAATCTTTAAAAAAATTTTTTTTTATCTTAAGTAATCTCTACGCCCAACATGGGGCTCGAACTCAGGACCCCAATATCAAGAGTTGCATACTCCACCACCTGAGCCAGCCAGGAACCCAGAATAGTGATAATCTAATTATTCCCGGTGTTAATTAAATCACCTGGTAGGCTGTGGATCATTATGTTCCAATTCAAATTCACTGGTCATGGGGCGCCTGGGTGGCTCAGTCGTTGAGCATCTGCCTTCGGCTCAGGTCATGTTCCAAGGGTCCTGGGATCGAGCCCCGCATCGGGCTCCCTGCTCGGCAGGAAGCCTGCTTCTCCCTCTCCCACTCCCCCTGCTTGTGTTCCCTCTCTCGCTGTCTCTGTGTCAAATAAATAAAGAAAATCTTTAAAAACAAAAAATTCACTGGTCATTTTGTGAATTCCATGGAGCCCTGGATTCTGAGCAGCAGTCAGATAAGAGACTCAAGCCAGTAGGAACTTTAGAACTTGCTATGGAAGAAGGAGTTGTTAAGCTCCAAGCATGGGCTTGAGGAGATCTGCGAACCCCTTAAAGATACTTGCAGAATTAGGTATGTGTATGGGAATTCGGGTAGAAATGGCACAGAGGGGCTCCACAGCTTTTAGCAGATTCTCAGAGAGGAGTGTGGCCCAAAGAAGATGAAAAACACTGCTACTGAGATACGTAGTAGAGGGTAAAATGAGTCCAGAAGAAACAGACATGGTTTTGTTTGCCATTTTATCTATCATTAAAATATTTGGGGGCACCTGGCTGCCTCAGTTGGTTAAGCGTCTACCTTCGGCTCAGGTCATGATCCCAGGGTCCTGGGATCGAGCCCCGCATCGGGCTCAGCAGGGACCCTGCTTCTCCCTCTGCCCCTCCCCCTGCTTGTGCGCTTTCTCTCTCTCTCTCTGTCAAATAAATAAATAAAATCTTTTTAAATAATATTTGGTAAAATGATATTTTAGTTCACATGAAATCAGTTCAAACGCTGCATTTAAAAGTGGTTCCTTTATCATAAGGCCTTTGTCATTTAATTCAAATATGAACCGTCAATTTGGACTCAGAGAATATTCATTCCAATTTAGAATTTCATCTGTACCCAGCTCCGATGGTAAATGAGCTATTGTATATTAAATGAGCTAATGCTTACAGGCAAAATATGCTCTCTTGGTCATGCTGGGATTACACCTGGTATTCTTCCTTTTGGATGTTTTCTGCCTCTGATTTGGTTGTTGTTTGTTAATTGGTTCCCTTTCTGATAAGCTGCTGAGTCTGCAAAGTACCCGGTGTTCCCTAAGGGCTTCTCCAAGGTCAGAGATAGGAGTGCTTACTGAAATTTTCCTTTAAAAGAGGAGTAATAGAAGTTCATTGCTCAGACCGTCCTCCAATAACACTGCAATCCAGGAACTCACCTTCTCGTCACATGTGGATGGCAATAATTTACTCAACTATTTTTGGTCTGACAACAGTCAATTTTGTGAGTCCTGCATGGATTGTACGAATTCCCATTTCTTGGGTGCAGACTATGGTTCAAACAGCTTGTCAGGTGCATCATGCATATCATCCCATTGAATCCTTCCCATATCTAATGAGATAGGGACTTTATCCCCATTTTATAGATACCCAGGCTCTGAGATAGTAGGTAACTAACTTGCCCAAGATCACCCAACCAGTGGTCATACAGCAGATCCGGTAGGTAGAAAAGTGGAAACCGAGATGTTCAATGAATAACAAATGAGCTGCGGAAAGAAAAGCAATCCTTTTCCTCGTACCATTGCCATTTTTCATTATATGGCATTTTCCAGTGTCGCTGCTTCAAGCACCGTGTCAGAAGAGCGGAGTATAGGAATCAATGACTCCTGAGAAGGATCGTAGGGAAATTAAGTCATCTAGTTAGTTTATCACAATATATTTTTAAAATAGTGATGGGGAAACAAAGTTAATTTTTTCTTGAGTACCATGAACATAGCACAATGCAAGGTACTTATATTATTGCATTGAATCCTCAGAATAAAGCTCCTGAGAAAGGCATTACTATCCCCATTTGACAGATAAGGAAACCGAGGTTGGGAGAAGTTGAGCAAGTTTCCCCAAGTCACATGGCAAGATGGTATGATAAGAACAAGACCAGCCCCCAAAGGCTATTTACACTCTATATCATACTGTAGAATTAACTTTTTAAAAGCCATTTATTAGAATTTAAGCTATGTGGGGCCAGAGATGATGTCATTAAATTCTGTCTATTCCTCAGAACATTACATAGTACCCCATACCTAGTAAGTACTCAAGCACTGTTTTGGATTGGTTGTCCATCACAGTGGGTTGAAAAGTAGAACATCAAAAGGCACAAAGATGTATCTTATTTCCAAATATGAAAAAAAAGGGAATTTGCTTCACATTCTTTACAAGATCTACTGTTCCTTGAGAGCAAAATTATAGAAAATCTTTTTAATAGCCCCATAGGGATAGTTCAGAGGAAAAACCTGCACATATGATACAAAGTTTCCCCCAAATGCACCTTGTGTATTATAACTGCCTGATACGGACATTTTTCAAGAGGAACAACAATGGTTAGATTAGTCTTGGTGGGGAGGAAAAGCCACTTGGCGGTTTAGAAACACGTGGGATATACAACATAGTCAAACCCCAACAATGACAAATCATTTTAAGGTATAAAAGGCGTATCAGAAAATATTCAGGCACAGGTGTAAATGCTTGGACATGTGGTCTTGACCCTCTTTATGGTCCATGTGTGCGTTTTTTGGCTCGTGGCTGGTACCTTTTCCCTCAGCACACCCAGGCTTCCGAAGTGTGTTGAGGGATCAGGAGTGGTGTCGTCTGCCGAGGGTTCCCGATGATGGCCCTGCCCTAGTATTCCAGCGTCACCGTCTTGGTTTTGAGGTACTCGTTTAGAGCTTCCTCCCCTAGGGAACAGAAAAACAGTTCATGGACCAGTGAATGCAATGTCACCAGACTCTGGATGCAGATATAGGTGTATAGGTCAGTAATCAACTGGAATGTGGCCGAAGCCAGGGCTTCCCAAATGGTAAAGTTCATGTGAGTCACCCGAAGACCTTGGGAAACTGCAGATTCTGATTAAATCCAGTGAAGGCCCTGAGATTCTGCATTTGTGACCATCCCCCGATGATGTGGATGCTCGTGGTCCACAGACCACACTTCGAGGAGTAAGGGCTTAGACCACCGATCAGGTCTTCTGAGGAACAGTGCTGACTTGGTCAGTCTCCACCAGAAAACTTGCTCCCTTATTTCCCTGACTGACAACAAGCTCTTCATCACTATCCTTTGCCCATTTAGGCTGAACAGAAGTGACCAACATAATGTCCTTCGGATTATATTAAATGAAGCAGCATTGAGCAGAAGAAAGAAAGTTTGAGACCCTTTGGTGTAATCTTATTTTAAAGATAATATCGTTTTCCTGACTTATATAGTATAGAGAAGAGTATATCCAGGCTAGAAGATCAGTAGGTTTGCCTTTCTGTTTCTATTCTATTTTAAGCTTGTACAAATCATCGATTTCTATCACAGTGAAAGGGCACAAATACCACAGGGACAACTAATGAATATATGATCCTAGAAGTTGAGCTAAAACAAGCGTTCTTAACCTTAATGGAGAATTGCCCTGGGAAGCTTTTAAAACTCCTGATCCCAGGTCACACCCCAGACCAATTAAATCAACATCTTTGTATTTTTTAAAGCTCCCAGGTGACTCTAATCCAATGTGCGGCTAAGGCTGGGGAACCCCTGGGCTTAGGGAGTTTAAAATTGGGAGAGAAAGAAACCATTTAGGCAAATTCTATTGGTTTACAATAAACACCATTTACCTTCAACTCAATGGAATTTAAAAAGAGAGCTACTTTTATTGCTGCAAATACATTACCAAAAGTCACCAGGAAAGAGAAAATGTAAAAATACCCCACATTAACCAAACTTAATATCCAGTGGGCTAATAAACCAATAAATCATGAATATTTCCATTTTTGAAACAACAAGTCAGACTGGCTGTGGGGAGTAAGAACATGGGCTTGGCAGCCAGACTGCCTGGCTTGGAATTCTCTTTCCAAGCAGTGACCTGCTGTGTAACTTTGGGCAAGTTACCCGCCCTCTCTGAGCCCCAATTTCTCCATTTACAAAACAAGGATAATAATAGCACTTCCCTCCCAGGGCTATTGTGAGGACTGCTTGTGCTGTTACAGGTAAAGTAGTTAGCAGAAGATCTGGTTCATGGTGTTCAAAGTAAGCTGTTACTTGAAATGTGATAGTGTCACTACCCACAAAGAATTAATTACCTTTTGGATTTTCTGCTATTCTAAATCTGAGTTCCCAGACTTGCAGAAAACCCTGCCAATTGCACTATTGATTCTGAAAGACTGCCAGGCAGCTTGCAGACAGGATTTCTTCTTGGAACTAGCTGCGTATTGCCCTCCACCCATTTCCCTTTGTTGGTTTCACTTAGTCCCACGAAAGCTAAACCAAGTGCGTGCTGAAAGTCAGGTAAAAAAAAAAAACAAGCATATTTTAGCTAACAGATATCGCCAGTGTTTCTTCTTCCTTTCAACATTAATCTTGTTCTTTGAAAAACACTTTTCCATGCAATTTGGGTACTTTTCTGTATGTACGTTAGCTAAAAATGTTTAACATTAAAACAGAGTTAGTACCCATATAAACCCAGATCCAACTGCCGTTTAGGAAATGTCCTTCGAAACAAGACAGGAGTGCTGCAGGAAACATCAAACAGACTTCCCTGTGACAGGCAAACAAAGGGAACATGGAGGAGAAAAGCAGAGCATACCTAAATCTTTCCCAAAGCCAGACTGTTTCACTCCCCCGAAAGGGGCTGCCACATCCGTCTTGTTGTACGTGTTAACAAAAACAGTTCCTGCTTCTAGTTTTTCACTCACATACATGGCTTTACTTATGTCTCTTGTAAAAACCCCCGAGGCCAGACCGTACTCTGTATTATTTGCTCGCTGCAACACTCCATCGATGTCCCTACAAGATGTTTTTAGGAAGACAAAACTTCATTGAATGTAAAGCAAATCATTTGCATTTTATGTTCTAATATTTCCCCCCTGCATGCTAGAAACAGAAAACACTACTGAAAACTTGCTTAAATGTTCACAAATGAAATATTCCAGGCTTACACCAAAAGAAACTCCCAGGGAGCTATTGTAGCTCTAGTATTATATTTTTCATGTATATCATGCAATACCTTTTAAAATCTGAAGTCATCTTTTCCATTTTCTTCTTGGTTCTCCTTCATGACTTCTCACCTCCTCCCCCCTCCCTTGAGTCCCACTTCTAGATGTATTCTCAGAGCACCCCCCACTTTCCTTCCATCTCTCCAGATTTTGCATACAGTTCCAGGCTCATTCATTCAGTACCTCGCCCTAAAGCCTTCTCAGCTCCCACCAGTGTCACGGGGAAGGCAGTAGGGTGTAGTGGTTCAGTGAGAGGGCTCAGCAGCCAGGCTGCCTGGGTGACCTTGGGCAAATAGCTTCATCTCCACATGCCTTTGTTTATTGCAAAACATAGCAGTAATAATAAAAGGACTTTTCTTGTTGTCGTGAGGATTAAATGAGCTAATAGTGCCTGGAACACAGTACAAAGCTCAATAAAAGTCAGTCATAATCAGGGAGCACATATTCCTCCAAACTCAGTATTTTGGTTTAACTCTTTGTGTATTTGTGTTTCGCCTCCCAACAACACTGGAAGCGCCCAAAGGGCAGGGATGACCTCTTTTCTTCTTTATACCATGGTGTTAGATCATCCCATGAGAGTGAATTCAATTAATACAATTCAATAAAAGGAAATACAAATTATCCCTTCAATCATGATTTCCCTGCCTTTTGACTCAGTATGTTTGCACTCGCAAGTAAGTGGAGACGTGACCCTGTTCATCTCTCGGTTGGGTCCAGTTCCAATGTGTCTGTCATGGTAAGAGTATCTCATCTTTATGAGTGTCATCCTAATGTTTAAAACTGCATGAATGCTCTACAGCATGGCCAGGGAATGCAAGCCAAGTATTTCATCTGGCGCTCTGGCAAAGAAACAGGATCTGTCCCCAAACGGGAGGAAAAATTAATCGTGCTGAATTTTTTTTTTTTTTTGAGAGACAGCACAGGCTTCAACGTGGTGGCCTCTGAAGGGATTTTCCAGAGTAATCCTGACTATACACAATTTGAAGCTCGCACAAGAAATTTGGAACTGAACCTAGATTGAATTGAGGCTCTGCTAAAACTCTCACGCTTCTTGATGCACTGCACATGCTAGAGACCCAAATATTTATTGACTAGCCTAAGGTAGAAAGATGGCTTTATGCCATTACTTATTGGGGACTACCGAGATCACACAGCTTCATAGGACACCTTGCCGACTTCTAGGAGAATAACAAGCATAGCAATGGCAACAGCACTGTTAGCAAACATGACTTATTTAATCCTTAGAATGACACAAAAGGATAGATGCTATTAATCACCCAATTTCACAAATAAAAAAACCAAGGCTCGGACCGGCCCAAGCCCATAGAGATAATCAGGTGCAGCGGCAGAATGCTGGGCAGACTCTACCCACTGCCTTTGGCTGCCTTTGGCCCTCTGTGGTTAATTGCCCATCTCCTCGTCTGTCTCCCTTATTAGCCGGTAAATTCCTCAAAGACAGGAACTGTGACTTATCTTGGTTGATATCCCCCAAACCTGGCTTCTAAAATCTGCATGTTTGGGGACCCTGGGTGGTTAGTCAGTTAAGCTTCTGCTTCTGGCTCAGGTTGTGATCCCAGGGTCCTGGGATCGAGCCCTGCATCAGGCTCCCTGTTCGGGGGTGGGGGGGGTCTGCTCCCTCTCCCTCTGCCCCTCCTCCCTGCTTGTGTTCTCTTTCTCTCTCAAATAAATAAATAAAATCTTCTAAAAAAATAAAATCTGCATGGTTAACACAAAGACTATCCTATGGGGGGACTTCATGAGGAAAAGAAGGTTAATAGGGCATCCTTGGATCAGTGTGTCAAAAGTTGCTCACTATAGCTTAGTGTCCCCACATATGTCTTACAATATGTCTATCAAAGACCAAGAAGTCCTCTGAACTCTGTGTTCTGGCTTTTTCCACGTTCTCATTGGTTGAAGGAAAATTCAAACCAGAATTCTGAAGAATTTTGCCCAGTATACCATGAGAGTCCATTGTATTAAATATTCTTGTATGAGCTCAGTTACCATACGACACTCTCTGATATGCTAAATACTTTGGAAGTTGCCTGCACTATAATGAACCATCATGGATAGTTGATTATATGGTGATTGTGGGCATTTTATAAAAAGTTGAGTATTAGGCTTTCGGGGGCATAATCCCCTATAAAGGCAACACTCTTTTCTTGGGAAAATCACATTTCACAGATGCTGCCTTCCCTAGGAATGTAAATGTGAAAACACTTATTTGTTATTCTTAGTTATTTATCTTGTTTGAGAGACATTTCAAGTGTTGGTTATACAAAAACTAAATTTAGTCAGCTATAATTCCATACTGTCAGCCATTGATTTAAGCTAAGAAGCAAAAATATATAACAATCTACATTGGTTAGCCCTCTCTTCTAATTATTGAAGTCAATTATTGTTATATAATTGAGCATTACATGTTCATTGATTTTTATGGTCTGTATAGAGCACAATGGCAGAAGAAAAAAACACTTATCTAGTCAAAACCTGTTAAATTGTACCTGAAGAACATACCCGTTTTGGAACTTAGAAATGACCATAATAGGACCAAATGATTCCTCTTTGGCAAGATACATGTGGTCTTCCACATCTGTGAAAACAGTTGGTTCCATAAAAAAGCCTATTTGAAAAACAGAAAAGATCATCAATTATAGGGTAATTAATTTTTAATTAATAGTTCTCTCATTTAATTACATCATAATTTTTTTTCCTTCCCTTCTGGGTCAATAAAACCAAGCAGACTTTCCTTTTCTTATTTGGCATTAGCATTCCTAGGTTCTTGTTTTTTTAGCTATTTATCACAAAAATTTGAAACATATGTCAAAGAATAGAAAGTAGTATCATGAATCGAAAAATAAATATCTACTCATATTTTGCTATATTTGATTCATTTTTTTCCTTGCTGAAATAATTGAAAGCAAATTCCAAAGGTTATAACTTTCACCTCCACGTATTTCAGTACAAATCTGTAAAAAATAAGGCATTTTCTTACCTACCACGGTATGTTATCACATCTAACAAAATTAGTCCTAATTCCTTCTTCATGACTTATATTTCCATTTTTTCCTCAATTGATTTCATTGGTTCAGGCTTCCAATAAATTCTACACATTGCATTCACTTGTTAGATCTCTTAAGGGTCCTTTCATCTAGAACATTTCACCCCTAATTTTTCATGCCGCTGACTTGTGAAACAGACTGTGTCAGTTGTCCTGCAGAGTACGTTGCATTTAGATTTGTCTTTGTTTCCTTGGGATGACATTCAATGTGTTCCTCTATCCCCTTTATTTTTCGTAAATGGGAAGTTTGACCTCAAGACACAGTTGGATTCAGGTTAAACATTTTTGGCGAGACTACTGCAGAGATATGCCATGTGTTACACCTTGCATCCCTTGAGGAACACATCATACCCAGCTGTCCCTGCTTTTCTGTTGCTTAGGCTGACCAGTGTGGTTCCAAGCGGTGACAACTCCCCTTCTCTGTCGAAAAACTGTTTTTCTCCTTGAGACCGGCAAGCGATCTTGGCGGTCTCATTGCACATTCTCAGCTCCCCATCAACCTCTCTCCCGATCACTTTAGCCTCCCTTGATGATAACTGCCTAAATCAACCATTTCATTCAATTAGGGGTACAGAGTGGTGATTTTTCTATTCCATCATTTTTTCTACATTAATTAGCAGAAATTTTTCTGTTAAAAAAAGTCTCCTTTATCAGCTACTCAGTTTACCCAGAAATTCAGTTCATATAAGAAACACAGCTATGTGTTAAAGTTTCCCCTTCTAATTATCAATTTTCAGAGTAAGGTGTTAGAGCACAATCCCCCTAGAGCAGTGAAAAATGGGGTTTTGAAGTTGTTGTTTGTCTTTTTCTCCTTTGGGGTATCATGACATGTAGCCATTTCCGTATTTCAGTGACAGGTACGGCTTTAGACAATAGGAATAAATCCTTCCCAGGCTACCCTAGCTAAGATTAAATCTCACAGCTCCAGGAATCAAGGTCACCAGCACCAGAATGACATAGTTGTCCATTACACCTGTTTACCGGACCACCAAGGGCCTGTCACATCCATTTTGTGATTTGATTTCCACAGCCTTGTAAAGCAGGGTGCACACATCTCATCCCACGTTATACAGGAGGAAACTGAGGCTCAGACAAATTGTCATGTCCAAGGTACCCCAGCGTATAAGTGGCCAAGCAGTATCCAGAAAAGAATTCCTGTGATCATAACATAAATGCTACTCTTTACTTTTGAGGCAAGATGGAACTGCAGTGAAAACCGTTACCATCCATTCCACCTTCAGAAGCCAGTGTCGGGCTGTGGAGGTGATCTTACCTGGCCTGTGCACTTGTCTTCCCCCATACACCAAGGTGGCCCCCTCTTTAACTCCAGCTTCACAGTATTGCAGAAGCTTTTCCAGATGGGCCTGATGATTTTGGGGCCCATGATCGGTAGATCTGTCAAGCGGATCACCAATTTTCATCTTTTTAATTTCTTCCACCTGTTTGTCACCCGGTTCACAAAACACAATTGACTATTAATAATAGTAATGGATACCCTCGGCTAGCTTCTACCGTGTGGTGGGTGTCTTACTAAGCTGTCAAGAGATGTGTTGTCTTTTAATCTTCACAGAAGCACTGGAGGTGGGTATTTATTATTTCCATCTTACAGATGGAGAAACTGAGGCTTCGACAGGTTTAGTGACAACCACTAAAGACAGTAGAGTCTTCCTGACTTGAAAGCCCCCTGTTAACCACTGAGTTCTAACAGACCGTAAGCTACAATGTTACATTCAAATTATCCTGAGTGTTAATCCATTAATACAGCAAACCTGATGTTCTGGAATTTTTGTTAATACAGCACTCTTGTGCTCTTCAGGGCAGAAGAATTTCTAAAATGGCCCCATGGTTATTTTTTTCTCTCCCCAGATGTAGCAGCCTGCCCTTGTGAAATGTTCATGGCATAGCCATACCAGAGGAATTGCTAGAATGTTCTGATGAAAAGCCATCTTTATTGTGCAATGTTCATCACTGACATCTCTCTGTGATGGTCCCTGTGCACCTCACTTACCTTAATCTACTTGTGCATTTTCTAATGCTAAGTCCAATTCTAATAAGAAGAAAGAATGAGAGTTACCATGACCCAGGAGGCCCATGAATTTGAATTTGGGCCAGGCAAGAATCCCTCAGTAAGTGCTCAAGAAATAGCTGCTGAATGAGTGAATGAATACCAATTGCATCTGTGCAAGACATGTTTACTGATGGACTGATAAGGTCGACTCTTGACATTTCTGGTCTCAGCATTTGAAATGTCCACACATTGAAGTTGTGAAAGCCTGTAACTTGTATTTTACTGAAGCACAAAATTGAATTAGAGGGATGTTCAGGAGGTAGCCACCGCCCACCATCTGCCCCTCCATATGTCTCCCGTGTTTTCCATTCTCACAAAGAAAGAATGCCTTTGCTTCTTGGGAATGGGGAGTGGGGGACTGACTCTGAAAAAAAGAAGCTGGGTGCTGGTTTTTCAAATATAAACAAATCCGTGATTAGTGTTACCGTAATAATGCCATAGTTTATTATAGTTTATTTTAGCCACAGAATTCATCTTAATAGTTCTTTTTTTTAAAATTTTTTAAAGATTTTATTTATTTATTTGACAGAGAGAGACACAGCGAGAGAGGGAACAAAAGCAGGGGGAGTGAGAGAGGGAGAAGCAGGCTTCCCGCGGAGCAGGGAGCCCGATGCGGGGCTCGATCCCAGGACCCTGGGATCATGACCTGAGCCGGAGGCAGACGCTTAACGACTGAGCCACCCAGGCACCCCATTAATAGTTCTATAAATGGCTTTTGGTCTCATGTTTATAGAATCATGACCAATCTATAGGGGGTGAGTATGCATGTGTGTGTATGCATATCTATCTATCTATCTATCTATCTATTATCTATCTATCTATCAATCATCTATATATCTATCTATGTTAGTGGAGGAAATGATATTCTGTCCTACTAACTGTGTATTGAGGATTTGCAAGGATCTAGTTGTATATCTCTTAGTCAAGTCAGGAATTTACAAAAATCTAGGAGTGTATCTCCCACAAGTGTCAAGGATATAATTTGCTATAAATGCAGAGCAAGGTATAGGTAATAAAAGCTCTTAAGGTTTTTTTTTTTTAATATATAGAGACCTATATATTTTTACTATGAAAAATTATGAATACCTATAAAAGTAGATGATATAATGAAATGCCATATACTCATCACCCAGCTTCAACAATTACCAACTCATGGCAAATTTATTCCCCTGCTTACTTCCTCCCCTCCTGGGTTATTTATTTTTTATTTTTATTTTTTTTAAAGATTTTATTTATTTATTTGACAGAGAGAGACACAGCAAGAGAGGGAACACAAGCAGGGGGAGTGGGAGAGGGAGAAGCAGGCTTCCTGTGGAGCAGGGAGCCCGATGCGGGATTTGATCCCAGGACCCTGGGATCATGACCTGAGCCGAAGGCAGACGCTTAATGACTGAGCCACCCAGGTGCCCCTCCTCCTGGGTTATTTTGAAGCAAAGCCTAGACATTTTATAATGTCCTCTGTAAATATGTCAGAAAGTAGCTCTAAAAGATAAGGACTATGTTGTTTAAAATATAAATACATACAAATATATAAATATTTATAAATATATATATATCATAGTACTAATATGACACCTAAAAATTCATCAATAATGTCAGAAGTCCTTTTCAGGTAAAAGCAGTTTCTATACAACTCCTAGAGCAAATATGAAGATGTCTTACCACTCTTGTCACAAATTCATCATGGATGGATTCTTCTACAAACAACCGTCCAGCTGCAATGCAATTCTCTCCTTTGTTGAAAAATACTGCCCCCATGCCCTTCAGCAGCAGAAGAGAAAATATTAACAGTACTTTGGATTGTCATAACATCACACACACCGAGAATTAGATGTTATTGGAAGACAGCAGACAAACAGAGAAATCATAGAAAAACGCAATGCCTTGGCCTAGCTAGTGAGGAGAATTGCTTAGAGATACTTAGAATTTTGATCTAGCGTGCTTTTAGGGATTTTGTTTCTCTTTTACCCTTTTTGGTCCAGGAGCACTTTTAAAAAAATGTGGGTAACCATAAGGACACACCACTGAGGACAAATTTTATGTTGTAAGAAAATCTGCATTGTTCTATACATTTTGTATTACATACAAAATGTAATACTGGTATACCAAATTTTGCTTTTAAAATCTTGACATCAGTTTGTGTAAATCATGAATGTTTAGAAAGATTCTCCTGTCCCTCAAGTTTTAAAAACACCTTAATGATCCAAATTATAAAGATATTATTTTTAAAATTAAGTGCTTTGGGCATTCCCAAAATCTAAGCATCGAGAGAACAGTTTCTGTTTATGACCAGACAAAACCAAATCTCATGTTGAGATTTCTGATAAAAAGGGAGATGAGATGCGTTTTAGAAGCAGGCACCTATTTGGTGGGATTTGACCCCCTCTTACCATTCTCACGGCCTTGTCAAGCTCACAGTCATTGAATATTATAAGTGGGGATTTGCCACCAAGTTCAAGGGAAACTTTCTTCAAGTTGCTCACAGCACAGCTAGAAGAAAATAAATGGGAAATGAGCATCCTCTGTCTCACCTTTTTACCTATAAGTTACCACTGAGCATGGAAAACATAATCGAACCTCAGAAATATTAAGAAAGGTATTCAAAGACCAAAACAGGAGTGGTAGAATGGTGGTAGTTGCTGAAGGCTGGTGATGAACACATGGGAGTTCATGACACTATTCTGTGTGCTCTATATATATTAGAAATTTTCCATAATAAAAAGGTGTTTTTTTTTTTAAATTCTGTTGGCAAATAATTAGAGTAAATTAGGGTAAATTCGAATTCTTGAGGTATAAGAATTTTGGTTACATAAAAGCCTGGTGAGGAATTTAACCTCTAACAAGATTCCTGGAGCATTGAACCAGATTCCTGGAGCATTGGGGAAACAAAATATCAATTTTTAGAAGCATATTATTTATTTCTCCCTTACTCACAGAAGTACTGATATTGAAAACATTAAAAAAAAAAACAAAATTCATAAAGAAGAAAAAGAAATCACAAAATTCTATTCCATGTCTCGATGCCCATTGTTTTTACCATTTTGACATGATTATTTCTGGTCCGTGTCCAACCATGGCCTTTGCTTTATTTAACATGGTTGGGATCACCCAATATATACAACTTTATACCCTACTTTTCTATTTACCTTTTAACAACATTTTTCAGTGTTACTAAAAATTCTCCGTGCACATGATTTCATTGCACTCCACACACTGGCATACTTTAACCACCGCCTTATTTTGGACATTTAGATTGTCAGCAATTTTTTTTTTTTATGTTTTCTTTGCTTCTTATTCACTTTTATTTTATTTTATTTTTAAATACATAGATTTTTATTTTTATTTTTTTATTCTTATGTTAATCCCCATACATTACATCATTAGTTTTAGATGTAGTTTCCATGATTCATTGTTTGTGCATAACACCCAGTGCTCCATGCAGAATGTGCCCTCCTCAATACCCACCACCAGGCTAACCCATCCTCCCAACCCCCTCGCGTCTAGAACCCTCAGTTTGTTTTTCAGAGTCCACCGTCTCTTCATGGTTCGTTTACCCCTCCGATTTCCCCCGCTTCATTCTTCCTCTCCTGCTACCTTCTTCTTCTTTTTTTTTTCTTAACATATATTAACAGTCTTGCACAATTCACAGCGCTTACCAGAGCACATACCCTCCCCAGTGTCTATCACCCAGTCACCCCATCCCTCCCACCCCACCCCCCACTCCAGCAACCCTCAGTTTGTTTCCTGCGATTAAGAATTCCTCATGTCAGTGAGATCATATGATACATGTCTTTCTCTGTTTGACTTACTTCGCTCAACATAATACCCTCCAGTTCCAACCACGTTGTTGCCAATGGCAAGATCTCATTCCTTTTGATGGCTGCATAATATTCCATTGTATATATATACCACATCTTCTCTATCCATTCATCTGTTGATGGACATCTTGGCTCTTTCCACAGTTTGGCTATTGTGGACATTGTTGCTATAAACATCGGGGTGCACGTACCCTTTCGGATCCCTACTTTTGTATTTTTGGGGTAAATACCCAGTAGTGCAATTGCTGGATCATATGGTAGCTCTATTTAGATTGTCAGCAATTTTTTAATTTTTATTTATTTTATTTTTTTTATTTTTAAAGATTTTATTTATTTATTTGAGAGACAGAATGAGATAGAGAGAGCATGAGAGGGGGGAGGGTCAGAGGGAGAAGCAGACTTCCTGCTGAGCAGGGAGCCCGATGCGGGACTCGATCCCGGGACTCCAGGATCATGACCTGAGCCAAAGGCAGTCGCTTAACCAACTGAGCCACCCAGGCGCCCTTGTCAGCAATTTTTAAAAAAATGAATGTTACTGCTTTTTAGGAATTCATTTTATAAACAATTCATATTTGTCATTTATGTCTCGGTTTCTTACTTATGCTCCAAAACCAATATGGGCCACGGTTTTAGTACAGAAAATTTTTTTTGTGCTGGATTGTCACAGCTACTAATGGGGTAGAATTCCAATATGGCTCTGGTTTTACTGATTATGGGCTTTATGCTTTGGAAATATTTTATTATATGAAAATAGTTCAACACCCAGCAGTGATAAGTAGATTTCTCTTCTAAATAGGATGTGGGTTTTCTCCCTCCAAACACACTGTGTATATGAAAGCACAAAGCAAAACCAAAACCTGGTTTACTAGGATCTGTAGCATACCAACTCACTAAAACCAATACCTCTTCATGATCTGTTTGCCAATAGCAGTGGACCCAGTGAAACCAAGTTTGCGGATATCAGGATGTTCAGAAAGGCGTTGCCCTGCTAGGCCACCTGCAGAATTAGGGAATAAAACATGAATTAAAACATTACTCAAGCCCTTATGGTACAAGTGGCTTTGAATTCGTTTAAGTGGATTTCTAAACTCTCTGAAGTTTTTTATTTTCTGTATTAATTACAACTTGACAAAAGTCTAGATAATGTCCTGCATGCAATTGTCAGCCTCCCAAAAAATGGGTAAGCTTTGGTTTTTCATCTTCCAAAGTAATTTTAAAAAGCTGAAACAGGCCACCTGATGGTAGTTTTACAATGTTGTACAATTTCTGCTCCTCTCACCCTACTCACCCACCATTATATTTCTACTTTAAGATTTTTAGCACACGGCAAATACATTTATTCTTAAGTTAACTGTTTGGTGAACTGTATTTAGCTTTAATATACTGTAGTTGTAAGTCAGGGCAAGATTTCAGTGGGAAAATAGCCACTCAGCTATTCCTGTACCATTCATTATTTACAATCAATGGATGGCTTACCTGAGCCTGGAATGATGTTGATGACCCCCTTTGGAAAGCCTGCTTTCATAGAGAGCTCAGCAAACTTCAAAGCAGTCAAGGGTGTGACCTGAGGAAAAGCAGACCACAATTACCTTCTTCAGACCCTGTCTTGTCCTTTAGATCAGTACCCTGCTTTTCCTTTCTGGTCATACTACAGTTTGTTTTAGTTTTTCTTTTATTTGGACATAATTTTAGACTTACAGCAAAGTTGCAAAAATAGTACAAAGAATTCTTATATATCCATCACCCAGATTTCTCAGATGTTAACATTTTACTATATTTGCTTTATCCTCTTTTTCTCTTTATTTTTTCTGTACCCTGTAAGAGTAAGATATAGACATGCCCCTTTACTTGTAAATAATTTTGGATGCATTTCCTAAAAACAAACAATTCTTGTACATAACCACATACAATGATCAAAATCAGGAAATTAACAACTTATTAGAAAACCTAATTTACAGACCTTATTCCGTTTTCACCAATTGTCCCAATAATGTGCATTATAGAAAAAGGAAATCCAAGATCATACATTGCATTGCCATGTCTGTAATCTCCTTCAATCTGGGAGAGTTTCTGAGTTTTCTTTTATGTTTCATTGATTACACTAACATTTTTGATAAGTGCAGACTAGTAATTTTGGACAATGTCCCTTCGTCTGGATTTGTCTGTTGTTTCCTCATGACTTAACTCCGGTTGTGCACTTGTTCACATGCAAGAACTTTGGCAAGAACACCACAGGAGTGATGCTGAGTCCTCAGGGCACCCTCTCAAGAAGACACATACTATCAAGTAGCCCCAATATTGCAAATATTAACTTTGATCATTTGGTAAAGGGGGGTTGCCAGGTTTCATCATAGTGAGTTACTCTTTTAGACTTTGTAATTAATAAATATTTTGTAGGAAGATACTTCATGACTATTTAAATATCCAGTTACTACTCCAACTTCCAACCACTAGTTTTAGAACACATTGATGATTCTTCCTAAATCAATTGTTATGAGGATGGTTGCCAGATGGTGATTTTCTATCATTCCTTCCACACATCTTAGTTGGCTTTTTTTCCCTTCTCTTCAATTAATTAATTAATTAACCCATGTGAACTCATGGGTTCTTACTTTATCCAATAGATTATAATGTTTTACTATTGTTATTTCTTTTGATGTTCCAATTGTTCCATTTGGCTGATGGAAGCCCCTTTAGGATAGCTGTTGTGTCTTTCTAACATGTCCCTATCATTCTTTGAGCATGTACATGCATTTTGCCTTAATAAGATGTTCCAGGCACATCTTGTATTCTTCCTGTTCCAGCCCTTTCTTCAAGGAACCTAGATTTCTTTCAGTGAAGAATGATATTTAAAAATTATGATATAATGGGAAATATATATTTGGTCTTTGGTTCCTGGCACATGGTTTCTAAGACGCTTGCAATCTCTCGTGTGAAAAGTGTCTTTTGTATACTTATGATGTGACTGGTAGCTGGGGGCTCTGAGGAAGTTTCAGGATGGACTCTGGTCACCAGAAAGACCAAGCCATGATGAGAGGGTTGGAACTTTCAGCCTGACCCTGGGGAATTGAGAGAGGCTGGAGTTTGAGTTCAATCACCAAGAGCAATGATTTAATCAATCTTGCCTGTGTAATTAAACTTCTTTAAGTACGCCTAGCCCATGGGGTTCAGAGAGCTTCTGGTTTGGCAAACGCATTCATGTGATGGGAGGGTGGTGCACCTGAACTCCAAGGGACAGGGCTCCTGTGCTCATGATCTTTCCAGACCTCATCCTATGTACCTTTTCATCTGACTGTTGATTTGTATCCTTTATAATATCCTTTATAATAGAGTCATAGTAAATAAAGTACTTTCCTGAGTTCTGTGAGCCATTCTAGCAAATCCCACCTGATTTACAGCCATTGGTCAGAAGTACAGGAGGCCCAGGGCTCACAATTAGCATCGGAAGTGGAGGCAGTCTTGTGAGACTGATGAAGCCCTTCACCTGTAGGGTCTGTACTAAAGCTCCAGCTAGTTAGTGTCACAATTGACTTGAATTGTAGGACACCTAGTTGGTGTCCAAAGAGTTAGAGAATAGGTGATATGGGGGAGGGAACCCCACACATTTGGTGTCAAAAGGGTTGTGAGTAACAAAATTTCAGAGTTTTAGAAACCAAGATCTGGACACTATTGAAATGTTGCTTCTGCTCTCAGGAGACAGGGCTGGGGAATAGTTATACATGTGCTTATACACACGTACATCTATGTCTATCTGTCTGTCTGTCTGTCTTCCTACCTATCATCTATTCCCACATATACGTATACCCATTTCTTTATCCAGCCATCTAAATATATTAAAACCCATGAGTTTTTGAATACCTCCATCCAGTATCTCAGAGTTCATTCAATACTCTTTTCCCATTTTCAAGTTTGTAACTATCTTCTCCAATAGTGAGAAACATGGCTTCCAATATCCACAGAACATTCACTGATTTGCTCAATTCAAAAATGTATAGAAAACAATTTGAGAATTATTAAGCTAAAGCCTACTAACTAGAGTCCAGTACTTATTTGCAGCACTTTTGCCTTAGTCTGAGAGCATATAATCCAAATGTCTGTCAAAAGTTACTTGGATTAATGTTTCCTCACTTCCTTCAATGGGATCATGTTATTCATTTGAAATACGGCTTAATTTGTTTTTATTTGTATTTGGTTTTAGGGTTTTTGCCCATCTGGGTTGATTATATTTTTGTTTGTTTGTTTGTCTGTTGTCATTGTTGAGTATGGGAAACATGCTTCCAAGAGTGAGGAATATACAAAAAGTACATTCAGAGAAGTGTTGTTCTCTGCCCTCTTTCCCTCTATCCCTTCCATCCCGTCTCCCTGTGGCCTATAGATAATCAACCTCATTAGTCTACAGTGTATCCTTCCCGTTTCTTTTGCTCAGATGAACAGATACACATCTTCTTATTTTCCCACACTTCTTACACAAAGATGGCATAATACGATCTCATTTTAAACATCTATTACAGCAATGCATAACTCAGAAGCAAAATGAAAGCTATATTTTCACAGCGTTAAAACCAATGCTGATTAAGTCTTAAATTAGCACTTTTTTAGTGTGGTCTCAATAAATGGAATGTGCAAGAAGCTCCACAGAGGTGTGAAAAGAGAATAGTAGAACTTCTATGAGCATATTTTTTTTTTAAAGATTTTATTTATTTATTTGAGAGAGAGAATGAGAGACAGCACAAGAGGGAAGAGGGTCAGAGGGAGAAGCAGACCCCCCGCTGAGCAGGGAGCCCAATGCGGGACTCGATCCCGGGACTCCAGGATCATGACCTGAGCCGAAGGCAGTCGCTTAACCAACTAAGCCACCCAGGCGCCCTCTATGAGCATATTTTAACTGACAAAGATATACAATAAGCCGAACATGACATTTATTATGTGGCTGGCTAATGATGCTCTCACTCTGTCTGAATGAGGGGCAGATGGTCATGGGTCATAAAGGGATATCCTAGGAGAGAACAGGAGCTCACAAGGCCAAGGGAACAACAGTGGTTTCTTCACTTGCTCATTTGCTTTCAGGATATTGCCACGTGTTGAAGTTTATAAGCCTGGTTACATGGATTCACAGACTATATTGTTACTTTAACTAGCCCAGCCTTCATAAAATGGACAAGTGGCTGAAAAAAGAATCTCTATAGAAACTGCATAATAAATAATACTACCAAGGCTGGGCGCCTGGGTGGCTTAGATGGTTAAGCATCTGCCTTCGGCTCAGGTCATGATCCCAGGGTCCTGGGATTGAGTCCCACATCAGGCTCCTTGCTCAGCAGGGAGTCTGCTTCTCCCTCTCCCTCTGCCTCTCTCCCTGCTTGTTCTTTCTTGTCTCTCTCTCAAATGAATAAATAAAATCTTTAAAAAAAATAAGTAAGTAAGTAAGTAAGTAAGTAAATAAATAAATAATCCTACCAAGGCAATGAGCAAACCACAAGCAAACAACAAGAAAAAGGCAGGGCTAACACTTTCCCGCCTTCTAGTAACAGGTCCACTGCAGTAACAGTGTGAGGTTTACAAAACAGGAGTCTCGTTAGACTTGATGAGAAATTGGCCTCAAACACTTGAAATTATCAAGGAGATACCTGACACAATAGATTTACATCAACTACTGTTAAAGATGATCCTAGCACGAAGTGTATATTATGCCTTGATATGAAATCATGAGGAAAAACATTTAAAAACTAACTACCCTGAATTAATGATAGTTCTTTTCAAATAAGAACAAAAAAGATTTTTATATCACTAATAAATACTATACAACAAATTGTTTCATCTTTATCTCCTCCCTTTTCATTTCTGTTGGTTTTCTTCCATTTGGTTACTTAGTTCTCCCAGCAGGACTACCGGTTTAGATGATATATGGGAAAGTATCTAGCAGTGTTCTGGGCAAGAGTAGGTCATTGCTAATGTCATTATTAGGTTTGATGAAGTGATCAGAACCATGTCAGACCTGGACCAGTCCAGGCCATGGGAAAGAGCCACCTGATCCGGTCCTGACATTCACATGGGGACTTCATACTGGAAATGGTTGCATACATCATCACATAATATTATGCAATACAATAAAAAGGTATCTACAACAGAACAATAGCAACTTTGGGTCTTTCATTTTCAGGATTAAAAGTATCATCAATTATTAAACTGTCAGTTTTATTTTTTATTTATTTTAAAATATTTTCTTTATTTATTTGACAGAGAGAGAGACAGAGCATGTGAGCACATGAGCAAGGGGGAGGGGCAGAGGCAGAGGGAGAAGCAGGCTCCCTGCTGAGCAGGGAGCCCAATGTGGGACTTGATCCCAGCACCCTGGGATCATGACCTGAGCCAAAGTCAGATATTTAACCGACTGAGCCACCTAGGCACCCTAAACTGTTCGTTTTAAATTGCAGATGGGGACAGAAACTGTGTGTGTCTTTGTCACTGATCGATGCCTGGCAACTAGTATGCCCTCAATAAGTGTTCCTAATTTTTGAACATTATATATAATCACTGGAGTTCCTCAATGTTTAGCACTCTCACTGGATGCCATTTAGTGATTCTCAACCCTGGCTGTATCTTAGAAACCAATGTGAAGCTTTCAAGCAATACCAGTGCCTGGGCTCCGACCTAGACCCATTACATCAGCATCTCTGCCAAGAGATACCAGTATTTTTAAATGAGAACTCCAGGATATTCTAATGTGCAGCCAGGACTGAGCACCCCGGGGCTAGATTATCTGCCTCTTCTCTTCACCCTACTGGCTTCCTGCTGTTTAATGGGGAAACAGCACTCTTAGAGAAATCTGGTGAATTGGCACCATTTCCATGGAAGGATTTGTCAATATCTATCACACAAATACATGTATCTTTTTTCCTTATTTATTTATTTATTTAAGACTTATTTATTTGAGAGAGAGTGAGAGACCGCATGCACGTGGGGCGGGGGTGGGGGTGGTGGCGGGCCAGGGAGGGTGGAAAGGGGAGGGAGAAGGACAAGCTGACTCACGTGGAATGCAGAGCCCGATATGAGGCTCGATCTCAGCACCCTGAGATCATGACCTAAGCGGAAACCAAGAGTCAATGCCCAACCAACTGTACCAGCCAGGAGTCCCCCCACCTGTTTTTCCTTTTAGAGAAAGAAAGAGAGAGCAGGCATGAGTGAGGGAGGTGGGGAGAGGAAGAGGGAGAGAGAGAATCTTAAGCAGGCTCCATGCTCATTGCGGAGCCATGGTTGGGCTCAATCTCATGACCCCGAGATCATGACCTAAACCGAAATCAAGAGACAGACTCCCAGCTGACGGAGCCATCCAGGCGTCCCACAAATACATGTATCTTGTAACTAAGTGATTCTATTAGAAACATTTCCTTTAAATATACTTACACATATGCGTGATGCCATATTTATAAGGGTATTAACTGTAGCATTGTTTATAATAACGAAAGGGCAGAAAAATCTAAATATCCATTAATTAGGGATTGGTTAAATAAAATATGGTTTAGCTATACAAGGGAATATTATGGGATATTGTTTATTTATACAATGGAAATTGTTTAATAAAAAGGAGGATTTTTTTCTTTTGCTAAGTATGTATAGAATGCTACTATTGTATTGTGGTAAGAACACTTAACACAACATTTACCCTCTTAACAAATTTTAAGTATATGATATACTATTGTAAACTGTAGGCAAAATGATACACAGCAGATCTCTAGAACTTATTCATCTTGCATAATTGAAACTTTACACCTGTTGATTGGCAATTTCCAATATCCCCTTCTCCCCTCTTTGTGATTTCTTAATGGGTTAAAAAAATTATATATATATAAATTTTATTGCATATTGTATTTTTATTGCATATTACATATATATAAATTTTTTGCATAAACAGATATTTGTATATGCATAGAGTATCTCTGGAATACCTAAGAAACTAATAAATAATAATTAATAACATCAGTTGCCCCTGGGGAGGTAAATTGGCTGACTGGGGAATTAAGAATAGGAGGGAGATTTTTTTACCATCCACCTCTCTGTACATTTCTATTTAGAAATTTTTTAACGTATAATTATTTTTTAAAATGAAAGTGTTCCTAACAAGTAAAACAAGATGTCTGTGGTCAGTATGACTAAGTAGCAATAACAAATGAAACTGTAATTTCTTAAATTCTGAAAGGAGAAATAAATGAGAGGTGATAGGTAACATAAACTCTTCTAGAATAGAGACTAAGTTTTCTCCATGACATATGCAACTCAGAATGTCTACTACTCTTCACTGTATACAGTCAATGTTCAGCCAGGTATTAAGTTGGCCACCATATGCTTTTTCCTGAAAAGCTACTGTAGCATTAAAAGATTTTTTTGAGAACTCTATCATTTGAACTATTTTTTATTATTAATTATCATTTCCTTGTTATCCAAATGTACATATTCTTACACAGTTGCCACAATTACGTACATTCTTTTCCATCCTTTTCCCTCATCTTCCCTATCTTTACAATACTTTTTTTTTTTTAAGATTTTATTTATTTATTTGAGAGAGAATGAGATAGAGAGAGAGAGCATGAGAGGGGGGAGGGTCAGAGGGAAAAGCAGACTGCCTGCCGAGCAGGGAGCCTGATGCGGGACTCAATCCCGGAACTCCAGGATCATGACCTGAGCCGAAGGCAGTCGCTTAACCAACTGAGCCACCCAGGCGTCCCTACAATACTTTTAATAATTAAAATTTGAATGCCTATATAATAGTTTTTCTTTTGATGTCTCATCGTTGCTCTAAATAATTACCTAATTATCAGGCATTTGGCATTTCGCAAGAATTGAATTGGCTTGTAGAAATTCAGTGGATTTCACCAGAGTATCCTATGCTTGCTTCCCTTGTCATGGAAATTTAAATTGTGGGATATCTATGGGGTGCATTAGGGAGCTATTAAAAATGAAGATTTAATATGAAAAGATGCCTATGATATCTTTAAAGATGTCATAATATATAAGCCTGTTTGTGTTTAAAGATGTAACGTTTATAAATGTATGTCTCTGTTTTCAAGTGAAAAGGATAGAAGGAGATCCTGCCCCTGGCCCCTTGCATCTCACCTGCGCTGGCTTGAGGACTAGGGTATTGCCTGCCGCCAAGCACGCGGCGCTCTTCCATGCCAGCATCATCAGTGGGTAATTCCAGGGGATGATAATGGCGCAGACACTGCAGGAGTAAAAAGACGCTATCCTTAGTTGTCTCCAACCAACACAACTCACACCAGTCACCCAAGGCCCTCTCCTTGTCTTACCCAAGTGGCTCCTTCTTGGTGAAGGTCAGATTGCGATTTGGACGGGCCTGGTTGATTGGAATGGTAGAACCCTAAATAGTAAAAAAAGGTTAATACTTATTTTACTAATTCAAATGAGTAAATCTAATCTCAAGGAATCCATTTTCTGTCCACCTGTCTTAATTTTTCTTAGCTGGTATGAAAAGGCAGTGTTCAATTTATAAGAAATATATCCACACCGAAAAAAGGAGCTGCTATTTCTTTCTGGAGGGAAGTAAGACACAGGAGAATAAGCCTAATTATATGTATGTATGTATGTATGTATCTCTATATACTAAACATAGTTCTTTTTTTTTTTTAAGATTTTATTTATTTGTTTGAGAGAGAGAGAGAGAGCATGAGGTGGGGGGAAGGGGCAGAGGGAGAGGGAGAAGCAGGCTCCCTGCTGAGCAGGAAGCCAGCTATGGTACTCCATCCCAGGGACCCCGAGATCATGATCTGAGCTGAAGGTAGATGCCCCACCGACTGAGCCACCCAGGTGCCCCTATATACTAAACATAACTCTAATTTAGTTAACCTCCATCCCCAACTTCTCGACATGGCAGAGAACGTTAATTGCCTGCCCAGGATCCATTCTTCCATCTGTCCTTAGTAACAGAAACCCTATTATTAATAATGGTATCAGCCACGTGCCCAGATAAAATTCTGTTTTCCAGTTTCCAGGGCAGACAGGGATGGTCAACAGAAGATGTAAGCATAAGGCATGTTCTTTTGTCATAAACCCCCACCCTCTCTTCTGCCTTCTTCCTGCTCAGAATGTCCCTAACATGGCTGATAAGTACAGTGGTTATCTTGAGACCATGGCACAGTCTTGAGGGCAGAGGTCACAGGTATAAAGATGGTCTGATAGTGAGAGAGGAAAACAGTGTCATACTCTAGACCCGACTACTTGCCTTGTGCTCCTTGAGAATGAGGTAAAAAAAAAGTTCCTACTTGGATTTCTGTTCCATGCAGCCAAACTTAATCCCAAGTAATTCACAATAATAATCTTTAACTGAAGCTATTCATTTGTTTGGCCACATACGAGAGTATTGCTGTTACTAATTACAAGCGTCCGGCTCTTACCTGAAATCCTTGGGGCCAAGTGTGTTTTGGGATTAAGAATTAGTTGGACTATAAAACATAACATAACACATATACCTCATGTTATATTATCTATGACTCCCAGTAGGGTCTGGAGCAGCCCCTCATAATCAAACATATGATTATTGGAATATTTATTTAGTGAAACATGAATATTCCCTCTAAGTGATAGAAATACAAATTATAAATAGATTCATGTTGGTTCAGATCAGCTTTTGGCAACAAATGAGTTTGAAGCACTCAAACCAATTAGTATTCAGGTTTTGGAGCTCTTTGGATTTCATAATTGAGGATAAAGGATGGACCTGAACCACCACTACTAAATACTTACATATGGATGACTTTGTGACTGAAGAATAATAAAACCTATGTTCACGTGCAAGCCCTCATCTGTTGCAAACTTGTTGCTAAGCCTCACTACATAACTTGCAGGGTTTGTATTATTGTGACCAGAGTATGAATGAGGAAAGTAAGGTTTAGAGAGATAAAATAACGTTAACAACATTAGCTGGTAAGTGGCAAAGCTGACCCTTGGACCCAGGTCTCTCTGACTCTATATTAATAGTGGTAACAGCAACTCACCCAAATAAAATATTGTTTCCCAGTCTCCTTAGCAGACAGAGAAGGCCAGTGGGAGATATAAGCACAAGGGAGGGTGGGATTGCTTTTTAAAGCTCTTTTGTCTTTCTCTCCCGGCCCCACTCCCTCCTTCTCACTGCTGGGAGGGTGGCTGAGACGGCTGGTACTGCTGTGGTTATCATGAGTCCATGAGCAGCATGCATGCTTCTCTTTGTTATGAGCCTTACCTTTACCTTTTATATTCCCAATGCTGAAGTCAAATGTAGTTGCCACTTACCATCACACATGTACTATTTACTTTCTTATAGTAAAAAGGGAAATGAAATATTTATTGTACCCATGCTTTAGAAAATTATTTTCTTATACCCAGCTGACTTAGACCATGTATGTTAGCTCTCTGGCTTCTGTAGGCATTTGAATTTTCCATCTCTCCCTGACACCCTCTGTGTCTAGAAGACTATGAGATGCCTTTAGAGACATTAAAGTATAAAAAATACCATCAGACTTTAGTTCAGAAATTCTTGAGTTCAAATCCTAGGCTCTATGGTTTACTTACTAACAATGTGACCATATACAAGTCTTTCACTGTCCTCAAGCTTCTGTTTTCCTTACCTGCAGTAAGGGATGACAGCTATCTACCACAGACGATTTTTATAAAGATGAGATGAGAAAACCTAATAGATGGCTCTAAAACAGTGCCTTTATAAAGACTAAATGTTCGGCCCTCTTCCTGTTGGAATGATCTCCATGGCGACAAATAACATCCGTGCTTACCTGAATTTTGTCACACCAGCCAGCAAAGTATCTGAATGTTTGCACAGACATTCCGATGTGAGTCTTCAGAGCTAGGGTGTAGACAGCACCCGAATCAAGGGCTTCAATAGTTGCCAACTCTTCTTGGTTCTCTTCCAGTAGGTCTGCAAGTCTGTATGGTCAGGGAAAGAAATTCATTCAACAAATATTGATGGAGCTCCTATTAGGTATAGGGCACCATCCTAAGGGCTGAGAATTCAGAGGTGAACACACATGGATGAGGTCTTTGTCCTCATAGAGAATATGCTCCAGCAGGGAAGGCATTAAAAAAATCATTTCATAAATGATTTGGTTTTTGGGGCACCTGGTGGCTCAGATGGTTAAGCGTCTGCCTTCGGCTCAGGTCATGATCCCAGGGTCCTGGGATCGAGCCCCGCATCGGACTCCTGGCTCAGCGGGGAGCCTGCTTCTCCCTCTCCCTCTGCCTCTCTCCCTGCTCATGCTCTCTGTATCTCTGTGTCTCAAATGAATAAATAAAATCTTAAAAAAAAAAAAAAAAAGATTTGGGTTTTTTTTGTTGTTTTTTTTTTAAGATTTTATTTATTTCTTTGAAAGAGAGAGACACAGCGAGAGAGGGAACACAAGCAGGGGGAGTGGGAGAGGGAGAAGCAGGCTCACCGAGCAGGGAGCCCGATGTGGGGCTTGATCCCAGGACCCTGGGATCATGACCTGAGCCGGAGGCAGACGCTGAACGACTGAGCCACCCAGGCGCATAAATGATTTGTTTCAAGAGTTACAAAAAAGAAGTGTGGGAAGCCTGTACCATTTGCCTCATACATGCATAAGAAGTAGAACAGTGATTGAGCCACAGTAGTCCGAGGAGATCAATGACAGAAAACAGTGGGAATGTGGCCAGTTCATGAAGATACAGGGAGATGTTAGAGAGTGCAACCTATAAGAATCCATGAACATGAGGATTTCTGGTTGGTACAGGAATGTTTCCAGCACCAACTGAAAAGGACAAGATAGAAATACATGGGGTGAGGGGCGCCTGGGTGGCTCGGTCGTTGAGTGTCTGCCTTCGGCTCGGGTCGTGGTCCCGGGGTCCTGGGATCGAGCCCCGCATCGGGCTCCCTGCTCGGCGGGAGGCCTGCTTCTCCCTCTCCCACTCCCCCTGCTTGTGTTCCTGCTCTCGCTGTCTCTCTCTGTCAAAAAATAAATAAAATCTTTAAAAAAAAAAAAAGAAATACATGCGGTGAATTACAGACACCACAACACATTTCTGGTAGGTGTCCAGATTCCGTGGCAAGATAAGTCAAGGATTGTCTAATGGCTCTGAAAGAGTCAAAATTCATCTTTTGTGCTCCCCTCAACCATTGGTTTTCTTTCCATCCTTTAGTGGTTCTCTGAGTTGTTCCTTTTGGACTATTCTAAATTATAAATAGATTCATGTTGGTTCAGATCAGCTTTTGGCAACAAATGAGTTTGAAGCACTCAAACCAATTAGTATTCGGGTTTTGGAGCTCTTTGGATTTCATAATTGAGGATAAAGGATGGACCTGAACCACCACTACTAAATACTTACATATGGATGACTTTGTGACTGAAGAATAATAAAACCTATGTTCACGTGCAAGCCCTCATCTGTTGCAAACTTGTTGCTAAGCCTCACTACATAACTTGCAGGGTTTGTATTATTGTGACCAGAGTATGAATGAGGAAAGTAAGGTTTAGAGAGATAAAATAACTCTAACAACAGTTAAAGGGGGAAAGCCCTCTCCCTCAATGTTTCTTCCATATCCTACTCTAAGAGATATTTTGACCAAGGTCAGCTATTTGGCTCTAGAAATTCAGTAGAAAAGAGAATTTATGCTTGAATCTAGTCTTGGTATATTCGGTTACTGATTTATAATACCCTTTCCGGGCCTTAGTATTTTTCCTCCTGACTCCTACTCCCTACAGGTCAAGTGGATTTAAAATTCGTCTTTGAAAACAACAAAGTGCTACATATTCCCCATTTGCTGTTCTGTATCCATCCTCCACACTGCTCTGTGATCCGGGAGGATGACCTTTATAGACTCCATCACCTGGCTCCCATGCTCTGTCACTGGGCTTGACTAATGAGAAGCCAATGGGCAGCACCCCCGGGAGAGAAAGCGATTGGGGATTCCATTCCCCAGCTCCTTCACAGATGGGCTGTGGTTCAGCAGCTGCTGTGTCCCTCCACCAAAAACCACTGGAGTGTGGTCTTCTACAGCTACAGATCTTGCCAGATTCCAGCAATAGCCCCTTCCTCTGTCCCAGACCCTAGAGTACTAATAGCTTCCCCCTGTTGCTGCCCCTAACTGGGTACTTCATTACCCCTTGGCCTTGCCCACATCTCCATAAATGGTTCTTTATTAAACTTTTTTGCCAACTGGAACCCTGACTGTTACAAACAATAATACAAAAACCAGGAACTCACATATATGGAATTTTATATGAGGTAAACAACAGAAGGCGTATAATAGGTGCATACTAGAATATTTGGGGGACAATGTTAGCCCATATCCCTAGAGAGCAGATCTGTGTTTTTAAGAACCACACCTGTACATCAATCTTCCTCTTTCTCTTGCATTCATTCTTCCCCATTCACCTTTTTCAAAGGCATCTTTTGCTGCAGCTACTGCTTTATCAACATCCACCAAAGAAGCATAGGATACTTTGCATATCGTCTGTTTCAAGATAAACAAAAACAGGCTATAGGTCATTTACATAGAGATACAGAAATATGCTTCTTGAAATTAATATCATATTAATAGGAAAAATAGAGTATTACTTATAAAACCCAAAGAATTTATGGTGGAACATCAATACACTCAGTAGCATAGTAAAGAACCATTTTAACACAGAAATCCTTAGCCTGAAATTTGGGACCTCTCATGTCACCCTACACCATGGAAAGACACATTTAGGAAGAATATATTTATTTCTCCTAGTGCTTAGGGAAGCTGAATTTCTTGCCATGAGCTTGCAGAGTCCAAAAATTCTTTTCTGCATATAGTTTTATGGAAGGTGTGCCTCTGATGTGTATAGGTATAGTTATCTGTCTAAATTCATCAGAAATAGTCATCCAATAAAACAGGTGATTATAGTTAGTGGCCAGTACTAGAATTGAACAGTTGAAAGAAATACACGGAGTGCATTTAGAGTAAGTGCTCAGAGGCAAAGTGATAGAATAAACTAACTTCTTAAGACTGTCAGTTTTACAACTGTGCATAAATTAAAAAGTCACAACCAGTAGTCCCTGCACACACAAGTAATTTACTCACAGATCCATCTGTTGGGTTGATAGTTTCATAGGTCTTTCCATCGTCAGCATCTGTGAACTGTCCATTTATGAAACACTGATATGGCATTTTCACTGTCATTTCATTGACCTCCTTCGAAACCTAAGATAGAGAATTATATTAATAGGTTCAGTGGATTTCTCTGCTTATCCATTTGATGCCAAATAGCAATAAACAAGTTTACTCACTAATGCAGCGGGAGAAGTTTTATCTATAGGATTCTAGTTCCTACTCTCCAGAAGAGACCAGCATATGTAAGATTTGGGCCTCGTGATGCTCAGATTGGCCACTGAGCCAAGGAGGCTAGCATCTCTGACGACCAAAGTACTCTAGGTTGGGCCATATAAATAAATACCTCAGATTTTCTTCCTTACACAAATGAGAGAACTCAAAAGACCTCCAGATAATGGAAACGGCACCATCTAGTGGCAACATCTATGGAGCGCAGCCCTTGCTTTCATTTGTATCCTTGAAATTGCCTTTGTGGATTAAGTTTCCTTTTACAATGTTGCCATTTTAAGTTTTCTTTCTTTAAGTTCCTTCCCCATTTTTCACTTTCTCTCTCTCTTACAAATGTGTTGCCTTAATTCTATTGTGTACCGTTAACTAGCGAATGAATTTAGGTTAGTCCATTAACTACTATGAACTTCAGTTTTTTCAACAATGCAAAGGGGAGAGGTGCCCGGGTGGCTCAGTGGGTTAAGCGACTGACCCTTGATTTTGGCTCAGGTCATGATCTCAGGACTGTGAGATCAGGCCCGGTGGGCACCCCGCTCAGCGGGGAGTCTGCTTGAGATTCTCTCCATCTCCCCCCACCCACACCTGCACGTGTGTGCTCTCTAAAATAAATAAATAAAATATTTTAAAAAATTAAAAGAGGATAATGCTACCTGCTTCATACAGTTATTATGAGGAATAACTGAGAAAACATATGTGAAAGAGCATTATTAGAATAAAATTTCATAATGGCACGAGGTATAAAAAGTATAATTTCGGGCGCCTGGGTGGCTCAGTTGGTTGGGCAACTGCCTTCGGCTCAGGTCATGATCCTGGAGTCCTGGGATCGAGTCCCACATCCGGCTCCCTGCTCAGCAGGGAGTCTGCTTCTCCCTCTGACCCTCCCCCCTCTCTTGCTCTATCTCATTCTCTCTCTCAAATAAATAAAAATCTTAAAAAAAAAGTATAATTTCATATAGAGAAATTGATAATGCTTAAAAAAGAAACAAAAAATATCAAGATGGTATCTACTCTTATCCCACAGATAAGAAATACTTCTATGAAATATTTCTGTTGTGTTTATATAGGATATAATGAAGGAATCTTCATCTGACTTGATGTGTCTAGTCTCTGCATATAGTTCACTTCTGTAAACTCATCATTCTGGAAATACGCTAAGTGTTTTACATGCATTATCTAGTTTGATTCTCCCAACTATCCTATGAGGTAGATATTATTATTGTCCCATCTAATATATAAGGAAACCAAGGCTTAGAGAAGCGAAGTAACTTGCCACAGGTCACACAGCTGGTAAGCGATGCTACGTGGATTCAACCTTAGGTGGGTCTGACACCAAAATTCGTGTTCTTAACCAGAGGATGCTAAACTGCTTCCCAAATTTACCTAAATTTTATTTTATTTATTTAATTTTTTAAAAAATTTTTTATTTATTTGTGAGAGAGAGAATGAGAGACAGAGAGCATGAGAGGGAGGAGGGTCAGAGGGAGAAGCAGACTCCCCGCTGAGCAGGGAGCCCGATGTGGGACTCGATCCCGGGACTCCAGGATTATGACCTGAGACGAAGGCAGTCGCTTAACCAACTGAGCCACCCAGGCGCCCTCAAATTTACCTAAATTTTATTAAAAACACATGGATGAGGAGCATTTCTGGAATAGTAGACTAGGTCATAAAAGCCACAAGAACATTAGAAAATATTGTCAAAATCATTTTTCTCATGACTCTGGAAATTAACCAAAAGCTTGAAAGAATCCATTTATTCAAGAAAAATAGTTGAATCTCTGTAAGCACAGTGAGTTCTGTGGTATATTAACTGCCCTACTCTTTCCTATCTCTCTCTCGACAGCTCTGCAGTAACTTGAAAACCAACATCCTTACAACTATGGTGGCTGTGAAAAACAGCAGCCTGTTAGTCACCAGAGGGGGACAAATGGTCCCCAGAAGCTCCCAAGAGGCCTTATCTCCACAGAGCTTCCCAATGTCAAGCTCTATACTCCATGTTTGTCTTTATTTGACCTGACTCAGAGCTTGCTCTGCACAAACTACTTTAGTCCTTCAGTGAAGGCTGAGAGACTTAGCAGTTCAAGAAATTTAAGGAAATCAATGTCTGATCATCAGCTGATGACTTAGTTAGCTGAGCGGAGACTTCAGTGGTGGCAAACAACAAAGAATACAGGCTTTACAGGATTCGTCCAAGAAAGTCACTAAATAAAGAAAAAAGCAACAACAACCAGCAACAGTAATCCCTGTGAAAGGAGGGGTCCCATTTCCAGAGTTGCCACATTCTGTTATTTAAAATGGCTGGTTTTCAACAAAAGATTGCAAGATACATGAAGAAACATGAAAGAATAAAGAGTGGCCAATACATAGGACAAATAACAGTCAATAGAAACCATCCTGGAAAAGACCTAGACACTGGATTTATCAGAGAAAGATTTTAAATAAGCTTTTATAAATATGTTCAAATAACTAAAGGAGGCTATGTCTAAACAATTAAAGGAATGTAAAAGAACAGTGTCTCACCAAATAGAGAATATCAATAAAGAGGTAAGAATTCTAAAAGAAGAACCAAAGAGAAATTCTGGAGCTGAAAAGTGCAACAACTGAAATTTTAAAAATTCACTACAGGGGCTCAACAGTAGATTCAAGCAAGAGGAACAAAGAACTAGCAAATTAGACAATAGGTCAAGAGACTATCCAGTCTGAAAACAGGAAGACAAAAGAAGGCCTGTGGGACACCATCGAATGTACCAACACATGCGTAATGGGAGTTCCAGAAGGAGAGGAGAGGGGGGAAAGAGGCAGGAAGAATATTTGAAGAAATAACAAATGAAAATATCCCAACTTTGATGAAGAACATTAAACCATACATCCAAGAAGTTCAACAAACTCCAGGTAGGATAAACTCAAAGAGATCCATTTTAGAAACATCATAATGAAATGGTCAAAAGCCAAAGATAATGAAGGAATCTTGAAAGCAGCAAAAGAGAAGCAACGCATCACATAAAATGGATCCTTAATAAAATTAATAGATGACTAATGCTCAGAAACCATGCAGGCCAGAAGGCAATACAATGACATATTCAAAGTGCTGAAAGAAAAAGACTGCCAACCAACAATTCCATATACAGCAAAAACACCCTTCAGAAACAAAGGAGAAATTAAGTCATTCCCAAATGAACAAAGACTGAGAGAAGCTAGCATACTGCCCTTCAAAAAGTGCTAAAAGGTATCCTTCAGGTTGAAATGAAAGAACCCTACACAGTACTTGAATCTACATGAAGAAATAAAGCACACTGATAAAAAGTAAATACAAAAGTCAGTATACATGTATTTTTGTCTTTAACTCTTCTCCTATCTGATTTAAAAGACAAATGCATAAAGCAATGATTATAAAACTATGTCGGTGGGCTTACAATGTATAAAGATGTCATTTGTATGACAATAATATCATAAATGTGGGGATAGGGAGCAGACTAAATTACAGCAAAGTTTTTCTTTACTATTGTTATTAGGTTGACCTTAATCTGAACTGGAACGTTTTAAACAAAAATGTTCCTTGTAATCCTCAAGGCAATGACTAAGAAACTAACTAAAAATCTATAGTAAAAGAAACAATAGGGATTAAAATGGCACACTAGACTATTTTTAATACAAACAAAATGCAGGAAAGGAAAAATAGAGGAGCAAAAAGGGCAAGACAAGACATATACAGGCATACCTCGGAGACATTGCAGGTTCAGTTCCAGACTGTTGCAATAAAGAGAATATTGCAGTGAAGCCAGTCAAATGAATTTATTGGTTTCCCAGTGCACATAAAAGCCATATTTACACTACACTGTAGTTTATTAAGTATGCAATAGCATTATGTCTAAAAAATCAATGTCTATGCTTTAATAAAAAAGACTTTAGCGGGGCGCCTGGGTGGCTCAGTGGTTAAGTGTCTGCCTTCGGCTCAGGTCATGATCCTGGGGTCCTGGGATTGAGCCCCGCATCGGGCTCCCTGCTCCACGGGAAGCCTGCTTCTCCCTCTCCCACTCCCCCTGCTTGTGTTCCCTCTCTCGCTGTGTCTCTCTCTGTCAAATAAATAAATAAAATCTTAAAAAAAAAAAAAAAGATACCTTGAAACATTACCATGTTTGTGGAGAGAAACTCCCAATTGGGACCAATGAACAAGGTGCTCTAAAAGAAATATAAACATCATACTGAACTTCTTTCAATTCCTCAAAATCCCCTCCCCACCTTTTTTGTTAAAGTAGCTAGGACTAACTCCTACCTGGAATACTCTCTCCTTCTTTTCCTAGCCCCCCTCCTAAAATTTCTATTAGCATGGCTAGCAATCCTTTAGATTGCAGCTAAAATCACTTCCTCTTTGGGACACCTGGGTGTCTCAGTCGTTAAGTGTCTGCTTTCGGCTCAGGTCATGATCCCAGGGTCCTGGGATAGAGCCCCGCATTGGGGTCCCTGCTCAGCAGGAAGCCTGCTTCTCCCTCTCCCACTCCCCCTGCTTGTGTTCCCTCTCTTGCTATCTCTCTGTCAAATAAATAAATAAAATCTTTAAAAAAAAAAAAAGGAAACTGTCAAAAAAGTGACAAAAAGCCCACAGAACGGGAGAAAATATTTACAAATCATATATCTGATTAAGCTCTAGTATCCAAAATATACAAAGGCCCCTTACAACTCAACATTAAAAAGACACATATTCCAAGAAAATGAGTAAAGGATTTGGATGCACATTTTCCCAAAGAAGATATACAAATGACCGATAAGCACATGAAAAGGTGCTCATCATTAGTCATCAGGGGAATGTAAGTCAAAGCTACAATGATATACCATTTCACACCTACCGCTAAAATAGGAAAGACAGACAATAGGCAAATGTTGGTGAGGACCTGGATAAATTGGAACCTTTCTACATTGTTACAGGGATAGTGAAATGGTGTAGCCACTTGGCAAACAGCTTGGTAGCTCCCGCAAAAGTTAAAGAGTTACCATATGACTCATCAATTGCACTCCTAGGTATATACCCCAGAGAACTGAAAACATGTGTTCACACAAAAACTTACACATGAATTTTCATAGCAGCATTATTTATAATAGCCAAAGAGTGAAAACAACCCAAATGTCCATTCACTGAGAGATGGATAAACGAAATGTTGTATATCCATACCACAGAATACTACCTGGCCAAAAAAACGAGTGAAGTACACAACACACACGACAACGTGGATGAACCTTGACCACATGGTGCTCAGTGAAAGAAGTCAGGTACAAAAGGCCACAAATTGTGTGATTCCATGTATAGGAAATATCTACAGTAGGCAAATCCTCAGAGAAAAAAAGGGGTGAGTGGTTGGGGGGGGGGGGGGGGGGGGGAGAACAGAGGATGACTGTCAGTGGATTCAGGGTTCCTTTATGGGGTGATAAAAATGTTCCATAATCAGAAAGAGGTAATGGTTGCACAACTCTGTGAATATACTTAAAACCACTGAACTGTACATTTTAAAAGGGTGAATTTTGGGGTGCCTGGGTGGCTCTGTTGGCCTACTCTTGATTTCAGTTCAGGTCATGATCTCAGGGTCCTGGGATTGAGCCCCATGTCAGGCTCCACACTCCACAGGGAGTCTGCTTGAGATTCTCTCTCTCCCTCTCCTTGTGCCCCTCCCCCTGCTCGTTCACGCTCTCTTTCTCTAAAATAAATAAATAAATATTTTTTTAAAAAGGTGAATTTTATTGTGTCTGAATTTTATCTCAATAAAATAGCTATCTCAAAAAGGTCATAAATGTAAAAACAAATGAACAAAAGGCATAGCATTCCCTTATAGCTTATGAGTCTTAATGATGTAGATTTCAGGCAGCATGGAGAAGCTTACATAATCCACGACTAGCTCCGCTTCTTGATCTTCTCCTCTCAGTTTCCTCACAACTTTTTGGATGAAGTCTTCAAACTTGGTGGCCATGTAGACGTCTTCATTCTGTAGCTGAAGCCCACCACACTTCTGTCTGATCTCTTCAACCAGCCTTAAAGTAAGAAGCAACTCACATTACTTACATTTTTAAAAGGGTTTAGGGGAACCATATTATTACATTTGTCAAGTTGCTTTGAGATAAGACATGTCACATGCCTATTTATAGCCTATGAGATCTTCCATGATAATACTTGGAGAAATTGGATAAGACCAGGAGAACAAAATTAAAAAGCTGCCTTGAAGGACAGTGGATATTCTTTTGTTTTTAACTTTGTATATGGCTAAAAGTAAAAGAAACCAAGGCAAAAACATTTTACCTACTTGCAAGCAAGATAATAAGGGGCACATAAAATCAGTTCCTTCCCTTTCAAAGGTAAGCAAGGAATGAGAAATAAAGTCCCTAACTGTAAAGATTATGAAACAAAAGTCATATGGTATAATACTGTCTCCAGATCATGTATAAGAATGAAACAAACATGTGCTTGTACATGGTTAGTGTAGCTACTAAGTAGAATCATGTACTAGGTCAAGATAATTTTTGAAGTCTCTTCCGATGCTTTGATTTTTTGCTGTTAATTTTTCAAATTATAGCTGTTATTTGCCATTTCTGGAATAGCACTTGTGATAGATGCAGGACAGAAAGACCACCATGGTTGTTGTTCAGTCATTTCTTCTCCAAGAGAGATGAGGTGCTTTGGCCGTTCAAGATAACAGTATCAGGTGATTATAGTAATTCAGATACTTAAGCGGAAAATGGGCAATTCTTGAGGAGTATCTTGCTAGCGAAAAAATAGCATTAACAGTATAGTATTGAAATCTTTAGTTGAGCAAATTAGAAGTTTCGGGGAACTCGTGAATCATAGCTGAGAAATTTGTAATTTGAGGAACCAAAACTCTTGACTTTGATAATACTATTTGCTCTGGAGATGATTATTTGGATTACTGGAATAAAAGTTCCATGAATGAAGGAACTTTGTCCTGTTCATGACTGTATTCCCAGTGCCAAAGCTGTTCCTGATATGTAGTACATATGCAATGAATTTTGTGGAATAAATGAGTGAATAAGCGAATAAACAGAATGATCATCAAGAACACTCACTTTTTTTGACATGAGGAGCAGCACTCTTTATTTAATTAGCGAATGGCTGTAGTGTGGCCCTCAACAAAAAAATATCTCTGCAAGACTCTCTGCTATTAGTATCCTCACAGACCTTTTATTTAATTTAATTTATTTATTTTGCCATAAAAGAGAGAGTTCTAGGACTCTAGCTCTTTCAACTTGCCATAAACCTCTATAGAGAAATTCTGACTATAGGGTAATTATTCTTCCTCTTGCAAGTATCCTGATAGTCCTTATTCTAGATATATCTTACTGGGTAATTTAGAGGGATAGGAAAAAAAGATATTGGGGGAAGTATGATCAACGTCGGGTATCCTTCTGAATCAGACTATGTAGGTAATTCCTGATAAACGTTCTCAGCCAGAACTTCCCATTCCAATGCCGTATTGGAGGAAAATTATTTAAGAAATGTGAGGACAAATTTTTTAAAAAGAAACAAACAATTACAAGCATTGGCTTTCTAGGTATATAGGACATATGAAAACAACTCCTGGCTAGCAACAAAGAGGAAGGAACAAATATATGTGTTTGACCATGGAAACAAACAATCCAAAAAAGAGGAAGAAAAGAGAAACAGAGTATAGTGGGTATGGTAAAGTGATAACATCCAGAACAAAGTATTGGATTGGATTTTCAAAGTCAAAGTCAAAATCTGGAGGGGAGGGGTGTGAGTCAACAGGGTGACTGTTTTACCGGACAACATCCATTGAGCTGGCTCCAGATTTAAAGAAGTCTGTGGAGTCTTCAATAACAGGAACATTGCTTAAAATTCCAGCCCAGATGACCTGTACAGCAAGGGTAATTTTTATGAAGGACGTGCCATGAAGAACACAGTGGCAGAAACTGGCCAGCTCCTCAACCAAAACTACTTTTTTTCATCTCGGATACCTTGCTTGATTACATTTTTCAGCATCTCTTCAAGTTAAATGCAGCCATGTGACAGACTTCTAGCCAATGAATATGAGTGGAAGTGAACCTGACTCCTAGCCTTGACCCATGAAAAACCTCCTTCACACAATTCTCTGTGCTCTTTTGCCCTTCTTGGCTGTCTGAAATGTAGATGACCCCTACGGTGACCTTGAAAATAGCAGAGCTTGGGTCCCCGAATGACTCCACCCCTAATCCTTACATTCCAGCTTCACCCCTCACCCCCATGCCGACCTAGAACTGCCTTGCATAATTCTGTGAGTGAGAAATAAATTTGCATACAAATTTTGGAGTTAATTTCCTACTGCAGCTCATACAAAAAAAGAGGCAAGAAAGTGCTATGCTCACTACTCTGAAGACTGATGGTCCAGTTACAAAATGGTTTCAGTTTCAAGATAAGAGTAACATTAAGGACATCACATGTTCACCTTGATGGTCCCTGCCACCTTCACCTCCTCGGCTGTAAGTTCTACCACCGATGTCTCCCCGGCTGAAAAGTACTGAGAAGCAGGGATCATTCTTCCATCTTCAAACTGCATATTTCTCACCATCAGCTACAAAATAGCAACAAAACAAGCAGAAGAACGGAAGATTAGGACAATTCAAAAGTGAGGTCGGTGTCATATATTATAGGAATACAAGGATCGGCGTATTCGGCAAATACAAAAATATGGGGTGAAAGCACTCACCATTATGTGTAAAAGGACTGAAATGGTATTTTACTAATGGCAGCAGAAAGGAGAAAGTGAAGTCTAGGGGTAGATACACCTCGAAATGGATAATAAGCTACTGAAAAATGTATATATTTAGACTGAGGCTTATTATAACTCCTCTTCCTCTTCCCACTACTACAATGATCAGTTCTCCACCTCCTCTCTGCCTTCCTCTGAACACTTACTCTGCAGCAGGCATGGTGCTAGGTATGTATGTATGTGTCTTATTTAATCTCATAAGTCCTGGTGGAAGCAGGTGCCGTTATTATCCCCATTTTACTGATACGGAAATGGAGGCTCAATGAGGTTAAGTAATTTGCCCAACACCACACAGCTAGTAAGTCACAGAGCTGGGGTTACAGCCCAGACCTAGCTGGACCCTGAAGCCTACAATTTTAATTATTGATCTACCCTGCATGCTACCAGAATATATGTGCAACCTGCAAATTCCCCTTGCTTTCTTCAGAGAGTCCCCTGAAGCCAAGAGCCCCTGCTCCCAAGCATGGGCAGTGTGAGTGGGTGCTGCATGGGAGGCAAGGCAATGAGCATCCAAAGAGTCCCACATCCATCGTATTGATCCTGCCAGCCTCCAGGAGTGGGAACGCAGACCGGTGAGACTACGCTCTGTTTTATAGACGGAGAAATGAAGACTCAGAGGGGAGAAGCATCCTCCCCAAGACCGGTAAGTGGCAGAGGAATGGTTTGCATCCGGTTTCCTGACTAAATTCCAAGCTCTTTCTACTGTGTCACAAAGCAGACTGTGCAAGTCCCTGAGGCGCATCCCAGGGAGACTTGTTCTCATCCAGGCACCCAGAGCCAGCTCATCCCCAGAGAGAAACAAGGCACAGATATCTCGAGCCTCCCATATTCCACTGCAAAGCCAGATTACCTCATGAAAGATATTCCCTTAGCAGCTGGGGTCATAGAAGGAAACCAAAAACATCACTTTGTAGGTGACCATATTGAACACTCACTGCTTTTCCATCATTACCAAAAAGAACAAGTCCATTTTTGGTAACAAGACCAGGCTTCTTGGCACCTTTAATTTCCAGTGGCACTCCAGGAGGCACAGAGTTTTTCAGTAATGATGAGCTGTAGAACGTGACCATCTAAGAAAGAGATCAAACCCAGATTGTGATGGGAGGGAGTTACACCTGCAAACAGGGCTGTGTGCAAGCAGTACTCCCTGCAAGCAAGCTCAAGTTGGTGTTATCATTTATGATAAAATTGGAATACCGCAATGTGGGAGACAGTATCAAGCATCTATAGAAATGACACAAAGCAAGAGATAATCTATGAAGGTACAACTGAAGAGA
The DNA here is from genome assembly GCF_002201575.2 of Neomonachus schauinslandi. NCBI lineage: Eukaryota > Metazoa > Chordata > Mammalia > Carnivora > Phocidae > Neomonachus > Neomonachus schauinslandi. The sequence goes on along the minus strand of NC_058407.1, from coordinate 17,209,666 downwards.
TTCAAGAATGTCTCACATCCAGATGACATTTATCATTTATTCACACTGATATAAAGGTGAATGAGACACAAAGTTCTCGCAGACGTCTCAGCCTAAAGCGAGGGTTTTCAAAGGGGAGTGGAGGTGGTGGTGGTGGGGTGGTCAGTGAGGGCAGATGTGGGGAGCAACCAGACTGTTACAGTACAGTGTGATTACTGATGGGAAGTACAGCATGCTTTGTGGGTCAGTTAATGGAAATAGCACTGGATTCAGACTAACCGAGAGAATGTGATGCTAATTGATTTGTGATTATAATTCTATGACTATTAGCTAGCACTTACTGAGCACTATAATAGTTAACATTTATTGAATACTTATGCCAGAGACTAAGTATTTCAATGAATTATCATGTACTGACTCATTTAATTTTCATGGTGATCTATAACCACTATTATTAGTCCCATTTACAGTAAGGAAACCAAAGCACCCAATGGGTAAGTAACCTGCCCCAGGTTACCCAGCAAAAGTGGATTTATGTGTAATACCTTTTACAAAGGTAACGCGCGTGCGCGCGCGCGCACACACACACACACACACACACACGGTCCTTAGAACATACCTGTCCATTTATCTCTGTCCAAGCTCCAGGGACTTTATCATGACCTCTGATCCAGTTATGTAAAACTTCGGCCGACTGATCCCAAGAAATCTAGGAAATCACAAAGCACAGGTTGAATCTCCTAATGCTGTAAGTGTCAAAGGTAATAGAAACATTTCTCTCCATCAGTGGTGGAAGCATGGTTGGGGCAGAATAGAACAGGATGGCTTGGAGATCTACCTTTTGGCCAGGAAATGGTACATTGGGAACTACTTAAAAGTAAAGGGCCAAGAACATTAAGGTGTGTTATTTCTTTTTTTAAGATTTTATTTATTTATTTGACACAGAGAGAGCGAGAGACAGAGAGCAAGCACAAGCAGGGGGAATGGCAGACAGGGGAGAAGCAGGCTTCCCGTTGAGCATGGAGCCTGATATGGGGCTCGATTCCAGAACCATGGGATCCTGACCTGAGGCGAAGGCAGATGCTTAACCGACTGAGCCACCCAGGAGCCCCATTAAGGTGTGTTATTGAGTTGATATAAATACCTCAGCATTTTCCTTTTTCTGGATACCTTCATATGTTGCCCCTTCTTCTGGCTGGGGAATCCGAGGCGCTTTTCCATCAGCTATGAGTTGGACAGCTTCCACCTAAAGTGAAAAACATGATTTATGTTACGGCCCAATGATCAATAATGGCATCGTCTGTTTAACTGAAGTTTCTGCTAAACAGAATTGCTACATATAAATCTGTCCAGCAGTGTCTGGCTGGCTCAGGTGGAAGAGCATGTGACTCTTGATCTCAGGGTTGTGAGTTCGAGCCCTACATTGGGTGTAGAGATTACTTAAATAAATAAAACTTTAATAAATAAGTAAGTAAATAAAAGAATCTGTCCAGAGAGTCAGACTATGACAATAACTACCTTTTCTTCAGTTCCAACTATGTCCCAGGCAATGTGATAGCTACTTTATGTAAAATATCCTTTGTAGACATGACACCAATCCTGCCAGGTGGATATTATTATTCCAGCTTTACAGATGAGGAAACGGATTCTTAGAAAAGTGAAGCAACTGGCTCAAGATCATGGGGGTAGCTAGTGGGTGTCAGAAGCAAGATCTGCATCCAAGTCTACCTACTGCCAATATTGAGCTGGTACTCTTAAACATGACTCCCTTGTTGAAACAAATTTCAACCTCCCCTTGGTGACGTAGTGGGAATTTCAGTAATAGAATTGTAAGATAAGTCTGTGTGAGTGATTTCCACTCATCATGATGATTCTAGAAAGTGAATTATTGTTATATTTAAGTAATTCGACTTGCTTTCTAGCTCAGGACACTTGGAATTACAAAATAGTTAAAATCTACATATGAGTTTAATTGCCTTTGGGATGTGTCCTGAATTCTCTTCTGTGCCAGATTCATGTTTGCCTTGAGTTGAGAGCCTCAATCTTTCACAGGGAGGCCTATGTGAGCTTGAGTTCTTGGATGTCTCAGAATGCATGGCTGCTGAACAACCTCTCCAAGAGCATGTGGAGGGGCAACCTAAGAATAGGGCCAGTTCATAGCTCATTCATTTACCCAGTTCTAGCTGTGATATCATCAGGTGCATGACCTGGGCTTGAGCAAATGCCACTGAACACACATAATACTATTTTGATTGTAAGGATCATTTTTGAGCACCGACCGTGTGCCGAGTGCTTTACACAAAGGCTACTTAATTTCTCAGCAGCCTTTATAAGTCAGGTAGTAGCCACATTCTACAGATAAGGAAACCAAGGCTAAAGAGGCCAAGTGACTTGCCTATTGTCATAGAACAGATAAGCGGTAGAATTAGAACTTTGATGTCTTTCTGACACCAAAGTCCTACTCTCATAATCATTAAATGATGCAAACAAAGCTCTGCTCTCCTCCCTCCAAAATCAATAGCTGCTGCTTTATACCATCTTAGTGTCCATCTCTGTGTGGCTACTTATACCATATTCAATTCAGAAAACATTAAATGACACTGAAATTATCTTTCAATATTTTTACGGGCTAATATATTTTTATTTTGTGGTGCACATGCTTTGAGCTTTTTACCCAGAGCACATATGAATAAATAAAGCAATGCCAAATTTTACCCTGTTACACAGACTGAGTTCAAATCATTTGAAATCCAAATTCCATAGCCAAATTTCTTAAGATTCTGTACACTTCTTTACAATTAGTTGTTATAAACAGGGTTGGCGATTCAAGTATTTGGCAAAATAAATGAAGCAGTTTCATTGTTACTTCATCTATTTGATCACTGTTCTCAGAAGAACAAGCTTCATAGACTAAGAAATTTTAATGGTAAGATTTCCACTCTAAATATACCATCCTATTGGCGAATACAAAGTCTAATTTCGTTTTCAACTTTATACTTTTAAAAAAATTAATATGGGAAAATTCTCAATAAAAGAAAAATATTTCTAAAATGCTAAAGCTTTATTAAATTCTTCTTGATGGTGTAAATATACTAACCATGGCCTTGATTCCTTCAGGAAAAAGGAACCGATTATAAAGTGCATCCACTGTATCATTGGGTTCGACGTCACATGACCTCTGAAGAAGGATGGGTCCCGTGTCTAACCCATCATCAGCCCAGAAAACAGAAAACCCAGCTTTCTTATCTCCCATAATTAGAGTCCTGTGAAAAGAAGAACTTCAACTTACAATGTTGGTTTAATGTACACAAAGCGATGAATTAGTGATATTAAAGTGCAACGTAGTGGGGCACCTGGGTGTCTCAGTCAGTTAAACACTCAACTCTTGATTTTGGCTCAGGTCATGATCTCAGGGTCGTGAGATCAAGCCCCATGTTGGGCTCACTGAGTGTGGAGCCTGCTTGAGATTCTTTCTCACCCTCTCCCTCTGCCCCTGCCCCTACTCCACCTTCCACCACCCCCCGGCCTCGCATGTGTGAGTTCTCTCTCTCTCTTTTAAAATAAATAAATAAATAAAGTGCAAGGTAGTTACAGTGGAAAGTAGACAGTGAGGGAACTACCGTGAGAAATTAACAGTACAGCCAGGAGATGTCAGCATTCATAAAAAGCACTACTTAATAGTACCACGATTTTATACATTCCCATATCTATAGTCTTTCTTGTTAATACACATTAATGACTTCTAGTCCACTCAAAAGGGCACTAGAATCTGTCATTACTACCACTCATTAACTGCTAGTTGTCAGCTTTCTACTGAGGCATCAAGCAATTTTGCCCACCTGGGTTCAATTCCTACATTGTACTTGGCCCTATATTAGACAGAATAAGATAATGGAAAATAAGACAGAGGATACTCAGTAGATGAGAACTTATTAGTTCTCATAACTATTTATTTAGGTTATGTAATTTGGGTATAAGTCAGAGCTAGAATTAGCTCTAGATTGTCTAGGTAAATTATAGTAGAAGATGGTTGATTAATTCAACTCTTTGCATTTTATGTTCTATAAAGCTTTGCCTAGGGGTGCCTGGGTGGCTCAGTCGGTTGAGCTTCCGACTCTTGCTTTTGGCTCTGGTCACAATCTCAGCGTTGTGAGATCAAGCCCCCAGTAGGGCTCAGCACTCAGCCAGGAGTCTGCTTGAGATCTGAGATCCTCTCCCTCCCCTTCTGTCCCCCTTCCCCCCCCCACCCCCACGGGCATGCACAAGTGTGTGCGTTCTCTCTCTCTCAAATAAATAAATAAAATCTTGGGGGAAAAAAAAAGCTTAGCCTAAGAGAAAATGTTGGCCCATAAGAGCTTATAATACAGACAATAAGCTGAATATGTGGACATATACATATAAAAGCATATCAGAGGCTAGGCTAATATTAAGAGAGCGTGAAGTAATACATCATATCCATGCTCAAGACCTAAATAATTTTTAAATCTTGGAGATACTAATCAAGCATAACTTAAGTCAATGAATCAATCAATCACTCTTTTCAGAAATATTGAGGAATTAATTGGCATTATGTCATCAAGAGGCTTGAAAATATTCATATACTTTGTTTTTGTTCATTGGTCTGTTTGTTTTAAATTTTATTTATTTACTTGAGAGAGAGAGCATGAGAGAGAGAGCCTGAGCACGGGGGAGGGGTAGAAGGAGAGGGAGAAGCAGATTCCCCGCTGAGCAGGGAGCCCGATGCGGGACTCGATCCTAAGACCCTGGGATCATGACCTGAGCTGAAGGCAGATGCTTAACCAACTGAGCCACCCAGATGCCCAAAAACATTCATATACTTTGATCCAGTGATTCTGCATGTGGAAACAATGTGAAATGAGAAAAAAATACAAGTTTAAGTGCAAAGATAACCACACGGTACAATTACAAGAGCAAAAAAGAAATCAATTCATGCCAAATACAATGAAATGTCATTCACCACATTTAAACTTAGTGTAGTTCTCTGCCTATTTAATAACCTGACACTGAGCGATATCAGGGAGATGTACAGGTAAAGGAGAGAAGGTAGAGAAGTGCACCTGTGGTATTCAGGACTTATAGTGTACCTGCAGCAATAAAAATGTTAGACCATAGTCCCTTCCCTCAAGAAGCTTAAAGTTAAACAGGAGAAGACAGAACAAAGAAGATAATTTCAGGTAACTCAGCATTCCGTGAAATGTACTTGAGATGCTCTAGGCAAAAAAAAAAAAAAAAAAAAGAAAGAAAAGTTCTATGGTCAAATAAGTTTGGGAACACTGTGTACTCAGATTCCCTCTTGGAGATTGTGATGCTCTCACTAAAGCACATATAAAAGGTTCTCAGAAGTCCCGTGATCAAGAAATCCAGCATAACCCAAACTTGTCTGACTCTAGAACCTCTGTTTGCTCAATTACCAAGTTCTATCCAATGGAGCCGGTACTCCATAGGCTATTCTTGGAGATGCTGTCCAGCCTCTGCAGCACTGAAGTCTCAGGGGAGTTCATGCAAGAGTAGCAATCAGTCAGGGCCTCACAGTTGCTTAAGCACAGCTATTCTCTTGATCCCGTAGGCAAAAAACAGAAAGATTATAGGGCAATGGAAGTAGGCCCATCTTCTCTATAATTAAAAAAATTCTCACCAGTTGATGGCAGAGGCTCCTCTGTGACTTGGAAGGAGCGAGGGGTGATATATGATGGAGCCGTGCTTTGGGCTGTCAATTATATCCATGGGGATAAACTGTGTGCAGAAGGGAAGCACGTTTAGCTCAGCTCCCACAGATTCGTAGGCCTCTGCCACCTCCTTTATGGTCTTGCCCTTGACTCTCCATCTGGGGAACTTGAACACAGGGGTCCCGTCTTTCTCTGCAGCTAGAGCTGAGCATGGAAGAGAAAGTTATTTTTATAAAAAAACAAACGAACAAAAAACTGGCCATAAGTTAATATGGCTATGGATTCACACATTACAGTTTTACAGCTTCATGAAACATTGACAAAGAAAACATGGCAAAGAACAATTTAGATTGTGACCAGAATTTGACCTGTTACAATTTTATCATGATCCACCCATTTTCCTAACGTGATTTTTAGCTATGTATTTGAGGCATAATAGATTTAAACTCAAAAGTTTGTAGCTAGATAACACTTAAATTTTTTAAAAAAGATTTTATTTATTTATTTGACAGAGAGAGACACAGCGAGAAAGGAACAGAAGCAGGGGGAGTGGGAGAGGGAGAAGCAGGCTTCCTGCAGAGCAGGGAGCCCGATGTGGGGCTCGATCTCAGGACCCTGGGATCATGACCCGAGCCAAAAGCAGATGCTTAATGACTGAGCCACCCAGGTGCCCACATTTTAAAATTTTAACTGAAGTTTTTCTTTCATAGATTAAAAATATTATACTTTTATTACTGATAGAGCCACTTAAAGAATATTTGTTTGTTTGTTAGATTCGGAGCCAAGTGCTGGTACATCAGCACTCAGATTAGACATAGCCTCTGGCACAGATGGAAAACCAAGAGCCCCTTCCCAAGCCTATTTCCTGGAGGGAAGTCTCTTTTAACAGAAGGCAAACTGTAGATCTGAACACATTCTCCCCGCCAAACAGATAGAGCCCAAAAGATAAAGAGAGAAAGTTTTTTGAGCTGAGCTGGGCTTGTCTAGTTCCTTCTCCCAAATTCACCAATCAGATAAGTTAGTGGAAGAGAGGCCAAGAATGGAGAATACATGCTCCTCGTGAGGGTTTTGCCATACTGGAGAAGATCCAAGGCTCTTTCCTGCAGAAAATGTCCTTTCCCAAAGGAAGGGCTCCATCTACTTCTCTGTGGAAAAGGAATGGCCCTCCAGAGTGTGGACAGCACCAGCTCATTTTTTTCCATAATAAGATATCACTTTTACTAACTACATACCTTACGTATATTAAGCATATATACTTATTTTCTACCAACAACACAAAGCAACTACATTTTAGGTGATTTTTAAGAGCTTCAAGTAAGGCTTTTTATCTGTGTTTTTGGGCTCCCTTTCCTTTCTCTCCCTTTGGATCATCAACCTTCATTGACTTTGGATGGGATGATGCTTCCACTAGAAAGCCTAAATTCCAAATCCTAAGTGAGTCCTGAAGGAATCTGGCCATCAAGCCAATGCCTTGATCAATTCACTTGGGAGAATGGGAGAGACCAGTAAAATAATGTTGACAAAATGTAAATGTTCATAAAATGTTCAAAAAACTGAAAACAACTCATTTTCAGGTGATAGGAAAATGAATAAATGGTGGTTCAAAAGGTAAAATTGGGAGAAAATTGTGGAAGGTTAGACTAGGAAAGAAAAATGGGATGAGAAACTTAGAAGTCTTCATTTTTAAAAATATACACCACCGAAATAGGCTTGAGGCATCCACCGGTTATTCTTCCATATTGATTTGTGGCTGCCCCAGGGCTATTTTTGGCTGCTCTAGTTGACTATTCTGACAGCAAGACTAGTTAGCCATTGTCACTTTGATCCCTTTGCATGAACTAGGTGCAGGGCTGCGCACATTACATACCTCACTTCATTTAATCTGTGCAAGATGGGTGCTGTTGAACTAAGCTTAGTGAGTTTTAGTAACTTGCCCATCATCATATGCCGCAAGTAAGTGGCAGAGGCAGAATGAATTCCACGACTCCAAAACATATACTGTTAACTATATCTGTACCACATCCCAGCCTACTCTACAAGTCAGATTGGTATTTTTTCTTATCTATGTTATGCCAGCAGCCCAAATGACCATGACCAATAGACAGGAGGTTCCAGCCCTGGGACCAGACACTAGGGAAAGTTTCCCAGGACATCCTTTGGAAGGAACTTTAAGATTAGTCACATGCTTGCAATTCTTCTCAAGTTCATGTACGTGGCAGAGACTGCTAGTTGCCCCCCTTCGTTTCTTAGCAAGGATTCCTGTACTTTAGCTGGGCACATAGCCACTCTGAATAAAATCTACATTTCTCAGTCTATTCTGCAAATAGATTTGGCCTGTGATCAAGTTCTAGCCAGTGGGATACAAGTGGGACTAATATGTGCAACTTCTGGATGATATCCTGAATAAAGGCTTGCCCTCTGCTTCCCCTCTTTCCTTTCCTGCTTGCTAGAATGCAGATTTGATAGTTGGGGCTAAAGGCAGCTATCTTGGACCATGAGATGGAAGCCCAGTGTTGATAAAGATGAAACAAAAAGGGCAGGAGCCTGCATCGTGATCGGTATAAAGCTGCTACGACAGCTCTCACAGCCAACTCAGACTTGAGAAATGGACTTCTATGTCACTTAAGCTAATATTATTTGGGGTCTCCCTGATTCAATAGCCAATCCGATATCCCAAATATGAGTCCTCCAAAATATCCCCCACACAAGGCTGGTGGGAATAGATAATAATAGCACAGATAATCACAGTAATAGGAATCTGTCCCCTTCTGCCTTGGGAGCCACGTCTAAATTCATGAGGCAGTTTCCCTCAGAATTCCCCATGTTGGGATAACCTTTTTCTGAAACAAGGATAATTTCTAAATCAAGTGATTAAATTCATATGTGCATATGTGCTCTTGACCCAACTTTTTTTTTTAGCTTGACTCTTGAAAAATAGTGTAAAAATATAGTAGTTTTTAAAGTAGTAACAGGAATTAGGATAAACCTCAGAGCTGCTGCTTTTGAGAAAAAAACCATAAAATTTAAGGGTTATCACAGATTAGTATTTTCCAACCTATATGTCACATTGTACCAGTGATTTGTGAAGATCTAATTCGAAAGCCAAGATGTCTGGTTGCTCATTCTTATTCCCTATCTGGGCAGTTTGTAGACTGTTTCTATCTCTGTGTCTTACACCTATTCACAACATAACTATAGTTGACTCTTGAAAAATACAGGTTTGAACGGTGTGGGTCCACTTACAGGTGAAATTTTTTTGATAAATATAATACCGTAAATGTATTTTCGCTTCCTTATGATTTTTTTAAATAACATTTTCTTTTCTCTAACTTACTTTATTGTGAGAATACACTGTATAATACATATACAAAAGCTGTGGTAATCAACTGCTTATGTTATCAGTAAGACTTCCTTCTGGTCAACAGTAGGCTTTTAGTAGTTAAGTGTTGGGGGAGTCCAAAGTTATACGTGGATCTTTGACTGTGTAGGGGGTCAGCGCCTCTAACCCCTGCATTGTTCAAGGGTCAACTGTATAGCTTGCAAATCAGACTCCCACCGAGGGTTTGCTTTGAGGATGGCTGTCTTCTTTAATCTTACCTTAACAGCCAAGCAGTCACAGCTACAATTCGTTCTGACATAAATGCATTCTTTATGACCCCACATCAATTCCTGTTCTTGGATGTGGCCCTCCCTTCATTTCCACTGGCACCTCTGAATCAGACATTATTCTAGATGTTCCATAACACTTTTGGAAAGTCACAGGCATAGTTCAGAAAAAAACATATGCATGGAAATTCCTCTAATGGACCTGGTGATTACCTTGGAGGTAAGTGGAGAAACTCTTAATATGATGGGGCCCTGCACCTTTGTCTTGGGCCCATGGAGAAAGGAGAATTGAGTCTCCATCATGAAATCAGACTTAGCTTGTGAAGGCTTTCAATAGGTAGGGTAGATGTGGCAGCTGGGTCTTTGGAGCCTGTGGCAAAGAAGTAGAAGTGTAGACATGCTAATGAGGGGTAAGGGGTCTGAGCTGGGGTCTGTGCTGGCTGGGTCAGTGAGGAGTCCTTGATTCAGTAGGTTCCAAGATACACTCACCCAGCGGGTCAGCTTTTCCATCCTTGTCTGGCACTGTGAACACGCCTACAACTCGGTGGCCCTCTTTGCAGAGCTGGCTGTAGACTTCCTGTCCAAAGAGGCTCTGGCCAATAAGGGCCAACTTCAGCTTGTTTTTTAAATTAACCTGTGAAACAATTTAACGATGACAGACGTTGGCATGGATAGAAGACATATGGATGATAAACCCTCTTTTTTCAATCATACGAGATGACTTGAGGACGAGAAAAATCTCAAAGGTCTACAAAATAAAATTTTTATTGACATACGCTGTACCCAGGCTACATTATACATAGATAATAGTGAAAATAATTTCATACGGAAGAATTCCTCTTTTCCCCTTTGCTCTAATTCCCCAGATTATTCACCATAATCACTGGGATTGCATATATTTTACAAGCCCTTCCAACTCCTTGGTGAAATGAAGCCAGATGTTAATAAGTAAGTGTAAGTTTCATAGTTAAAAGGAGTTTAATTCTGAGCAAGATCTGCTTCAACATGACGATGCTTTTAAGGCCTTGCAATATAGAGAGAAGAGCTGAACTCATCTCTTAACTTCCAAAGGAGACCAAGAGCTAACACATGGTCTATAACACAGGGGTCACAAGCAGACCCTAAAGCTAAACTATCTGAGGTCAAAATCTAGTGCCACTCTTGTTTAGTCGTGTGGCCTTAAGCAAGTGACTAACTTCTGTTGCCTTTTTTTCCTCACCCATAAAATGGGAATACTAACACCAGCCTCACACAATTTTGATCGAAGTAGAAGATTTATTAGGCAATAAGTTTAGTGCAGTGTCCGACACAAAGTACTGTTTAAGTAAAAGCTTCGATAATGTCTTAGAGGTTTTGCCACATCCTAGACAGTGTCGTGTTTCTTTGTATAGTCCAGAATTCCAAAGTCCTTGGTAAGTGGCCCAAATCCATTTGGCCTCAACACCTGGATTGCTCTAATGGAATGTTCAATGTTCTTTATAGTCCAAAGTTCTTGTAAGTTTGTGCAAATTCATTTGGCTTCAAACTTGACATGGACGGACATACTGTTATTTATAGTCTTCATTTACAGTATTTATAAGGACTATATGAATATTTATATGCATTGCTGCAGAAAGATCAATGTGTGGTTACAGATACTGTCCCAGACCCTGCTGTGAATTGTATGGAATGTCCTATCTATGTACCATGTTAATTTTCTAAAATGTGGATAATTCTGAAGCCCAAAACATATTTTGTCCCACAGGTTTCAGATAAAGAATTAAGGCCTGCACGTCATTTCATTTCATTTAATCACTGCAACTATCATATTTTATTATTTCCTGTTTTACACTATTTTATGAATGAAGAAAACCAGGGCTTAGAAATATCCCCAAAGTCATAGTGGCAAAAAGGAGGAGGTGGGATTTGAATCCAGGTCTGTCTGGCTCTAAAGCCTATAAATGTACTTAAAAATAAAATAATCAAAATGAGCTACCACCACCACCCACCTCTTTTTTTTTCCTTTTAGAAGATTAACATGGATGTACAAAAGTACATTGATTATCAAAAAAATACAGATACCATACAGACAATAGTAGCACTAAGGGTTATAGTCTTAAAGAACTCTCTTTAAGTAATTATTCCTCCTGTAAATTCTCCCCAAAAGGAATCTTTTCACAAATCTAGGGTGATAAGTTGATATGACGATTGTTAAGACCGTAATGAAAAGCCACAGGTGGAACAGTCTAGATGTAGGATCGCGGGTGTAGAGACGGTCATCAGGGGGTCATGACTTCATATGCACATTCCTCCCTGGTAGAACACAGCTCCACAGGATTTGGATTTAGAATTTTTTTTCCTTCACTCTAAATGGGATTCTTTAATGTTCTAGAAAGTCATTCTAAATTAGTCAAGCCTCACTGTGAAAACTGGATTATGAGGAAACAATTTTCCTTTATTTCTCACTTTATTAAGGGTGTAAACAGCATCCCCTTTTAGGCATGAATTTAAAAGCATATGGGTTCACATGTTCCCTGTAATTGAGCTGATAATTAAACAATTAAGGTTTTAGTTAAAAAATTCTTTTCCAAGGCCAAGCCAAAGTTTTTATCTCCAAAGAGCCTAGAGCTTCAACATGTAACAAATATGTCCAGGCAAACAGATTAACTCTGTAACAATAGCACAGTTTGCCTATAGATAATACATGATTATTTCATTTATTCTTATCAAAAACATCAAAATGTTCTGTAAATATTCTATCTCCAAATCTTATCATTAATGTTGTTTCTTGAAATAGAACCGACATGTTGGCTATCTTAAAAATTTGACTTTACCTCACACTACTATGAACAGTAGGTGTTCTAAGAACTCTAAAATACTACTCTTAGAACACAGAAGAGCCAAGAGGCTGGGCTGACTCAAATGTAATGTTACTTGGAGTTCAATTCCAGATTGAATACTCCCCTAGAAAGACAGCGTTTAAAGAGATGTCAGTATCTTTGGAAATACTACATTCCTTGAAACAGTTTCTGAGCTTAATGCTAAAGCTAAGCTACAAAGGTGAGTTTCCAACACTGTGTTTACAATGAGTTAACGTAATTCCAAAAAACCAGACTGGGATATTCTACCTCAGTCTTATTTCTCCAGCTATGATCTGAGCACTGACTGCTGTGTTGGCGGAATCAGCAGGGAGGTTGTGCTAAAAGTGTGGGTCCCTGGGCCCCACCTCAGATTTACTGAGTTAGACTCCCGGGCCTAGGAAGCTGCATTTTAACAAGCTTCCCATTGACTTAGAGGCACTCTCAAGTCAGAGAATCTCTGCTATATGGAGAGCGTGTGCCTGCCTGCTACACAAAAAGATTCTGCCCTGGGGAGTCTGGGTGAGGATGCAGGGCGGAAGTAATAGCAAACATTTTAACGAGACTCTAGTATGTGCCAGGCATTTCATATATATTACCTCATTTTGATTGCCCAGTGACTCCTGGAGACAGGCATTCCTAAGCCACTTTATGAATGGAGAAATTAAAACTCAGACAAGATAAGATACAGCCTGGAGTCAAATAGCTACTAATTGGCAGTCCTCAGATTCTAACTTGTTATTAGTGTCCATTGTTTTCCCATAACACAGGCCCTAGGATTTTGCGCTGGGTCTCATCATTTAAAATCTGAATAATAATAGTATCTATTTCATAAGGTTGTTTTAAGGATTTATCAGGATAAAGCATGTAATGCCTTCGTGCAGCACGTAGCAATAGTGAATGCTCAACAAATGTTAACTATTATTATCATTAATAACAATACCATAGGTAATACCTGGGTAAATAAAAAATGCTGATGATGGATCTTTCCTACTGGAAATGTGCCATGAGCCCAGCACTGCATTGAGCCCAATTCATTAATTTTTAAAAATGTATCAGCTATTTATCATATGTCTTTAGGACTCAGAGTAACCAGTGTTACTCATGAGAACGCACAAGGCTCAGGGAGGTCAAGTAACCTGCTAACGAGGGACAGAGGCAGGAGTCAAACTAGATCTGTCTCACTTCCGTAGATATACTTCTATCGCTTTCCTATGTTGAAGGTCCGTTCCTCCCCCACCATTTTTTAAAGAAAAATATGGCAACAGTTTGAAAGGCGAATTGTGGGAAATAGTTCCATCTTTAGACTTTCTAAAGAAATACCTGGTGGTCCTGACAGAAGAGATGGCACCATTCATTTGTAGGGTAGGTCTGATGACCAGAGAACATTCTTTGAGGCACTATATATTGCCTGTTACATTGGTGAGAAAGAAGAGGGTGGGGCATAAAATGACCCACAGCATTTCTTTTTTTTATTTTATTTTATTATGTTATGTTAATCACCACATTATATCATTAGTTTTTGATGTAGTGTTCCATGATTGTTTGCGTATAACACCCAGTGATCCATGTAGTACATGCCCTCTTTAATACCCATCACCAGGCTAACCCATTCCCCCGGCCCCCTCCCCTCTAGAACCCTCAGTTTGTTTCTCAGAGTCCATAGTCTCTCATGGTTCGTCTCCCCCTCCGATTTCCCCCCTTCATTTTTCCCTTCCTACTATCTTCTTTTTTTTTTTTTTTAATATATAATGTATTATTTCAGAGGTACAGGTCTATGATTCAATAGTCTTAGACAATTCACAGCGCTCACATAGCGCATACCATCCCCAATGGCTATCACCCAGCCACCCCATCCCTCCCACCCCCCACAACTCCAGCAACCCTCAGTTTGTTTCCTGAGATTAAGAATTCCTCACATCAGTGAGATCATATGATACTTGTCATTCTCTGACTGACTTATTTCGCTTAGCATAATACCCTCTAGTTCCATCCACATCATTGCAAATGGCAAAACTTCGGGGTTTTTTTATGGCTGCATAATATTCCATTGTGTGTGTGTGTGTGTTCCATCTTCTTTATCCATTCATCTGTTGATGGACATCTTGGCTCTCCCCATAGTTTGGCTATTGTGGACATTGCTGCTATAAACATTGGGGAGCACGTACCCCTTCAGATCACTACATTTGTATCTTTGGGGTAAATACCCAGTAGTGCAATTGCTGGGTCGTACAGTAGCTCTATTTTCAACTTTTTGAGGAACCTCCATACTGTTTTCCAGAGTGGTTGCACCAGCTTGCATTCCCACCAACAGTGTAGGAGGGTTCCCCTTTCTCTGCATCCCCGCCAACATCTGTCGTTTCCTGACTTGTTAATTTTAGCCATTCTGACTGGTGTGAGGTGGTATCTCATCGAGGTTTTGATTTGGATTTCCCTGATGCCGAGCAATGTTGAGCACTTTTTCATATGTCTGTTGGCCATTTGGATGTCTTCTTGGAAAAAAATGTCTGTTCAAGTCTTCTGCCCATTTCTTGATTGGATTCTTTGTTCTTTGGGTGTTGACTTTGAGAAGTTCTTTATAGATTTTGGATATTAGCCCTTTATCTGATATGTCATTTGCAAATACCTTCTCCCATTCTGTCGGTTGTCTTTTGGTTTTGTTGACTGTTTCTTTTGCTGTGCAAAAGCTTTTTATCTTGATGAAGTCCCAATAGTTCATTTTTGCCCTTGCTTCCCTTGCCTTTGGCGATGTTTCTAGGAAGAAGTTGCTGCAGCTGAGGTCAAAGAGGTTGCTGCCTGTGTTCTCCTTTAGGATTTTGATGGACTCCTGTCTCACATTGAGGTCTTTCAACCATTTGGAGTCTATTTTTGTGTGTGGTGTAAGGAAATGGTCCAGTTTCATTCTTCTGCATGTGGCTGTCCAATGTTCCCAACACCATTTGTTGAAGAGACTGTCTTTTTTCCATTGGACATTCTTTCCCGCTTTGTCGAAGATTAGTTGACCATAGAGTTGAGGGTCCATTTCTGGGCTCGCTATCCTGTTCCATTGATCTATGTGTTTTTGTGCCAGTACCATACTGTCTTGATGATTACAGTTTTGTAATAGAGCTTGAAGTCCGGAATTGTGATGCCACCAGCTTTGCTTTTCTTTTTCAACATTCTTCTGCCTATTCGGGGTCTTTTCTTGTTCCATTCAAGTGTTAGGATTATTTGTTCCATTTCTTTGAAAAAAGTGGATGGTATTTTGATAGGGATTGCATTAAATGTGTAGATTGCTCTAGGTAGTATTAACATCTTCATGATATTTGTTCTTCCAATCCATGACCGTGGAACATTTTCCCATTTCTTTGTGTCTTCCTCAATTTCTTTCATGAGTATTTTATAGTTTTCTGAGTACAGATCCTTTGTCTCTTTGGTTAGATTTATTCCTAGGTATCTTATGGTTTTGGGTGCAGTTGTAAATGGGATCGACTCCTTAATTTCTCTTTCTTCTGTCTTCTTGTTGGTGTATAGCAATGCCACTGACTTCTGTGCATTGATTTTATATCCTGCCACTTGACTGAATTCCTGTATGAGTTCTAGCAGTTTTGGGGTGGAGTCTTCTGGGTTTTCCACATAAAGTATCATATCATCTGCAAAGAGTGAGAGTTTGACTTCTTCTTTGCCGATTCAGATACCTCTTATTTCCTTTTGTTGTCTGATTGCTGTGGCTAGACCTTCTAGTACTATGTTGAATAGCAGTGGTGATAGTGGACATCCCTGCCGTGTTCCTGACCTTAGGGGGAAAGCTCTCAGTTTTTCCCCATTGAGAATGATATTCGCTGTGGGTTTTTCATAGATGGCTTTTATGATATTGAGGTATGTACCCTCTATTCCTACACTCTGAAGAGTTCTTATCAAGAAAGGATGCTGTACTTTGTCAAATGCTTTTTCTGCATCTATTGAGAGGATCATATGGTTCTTGTTCTTTCCTTTATTAATGTATTGTATCACATTGATTGAGTTGCAGATGTTGAACCAAACTTGCAGCCCAGGAATAAATCCCACTTGGTCGTGGTAAATAATCCTTTTAATGTACTGTTGGATCCTATTGGCTAGTATTTTGGTGAAAATTTTTGCATCCATGTTCATCAGGGATATTGGTCTGTAATTCTCCTTTTTGATGGGGTCTTTGTCTGATTTTGGGATCAAGGTAATCCTGGCCTCATAAAATGAGTTTGGAAGTCTTTCTTCCATTTCTATTTTTTGGAACAGTTTCAGAAGAATAGGTATTCATTCTTTAAATGTATGTTAGAACTCCCCTGGGAAGCCATCTGGCCCTGGGCTCTTATTTGTTGGGAGATTTTCGATGACTGCTTCAATTTCCTTAGTGGTTATGGGTCTATTCAGGTTTTCTATTTCTAACTGGTTCAGTTTTGGTAGTTGATACATCTCTAGGAATGCACCCATTTCTTCCAGATTATCTAATTTGCTGGCATATAGTTGGTCATAATATGTTCTCCTAATTGTATTTCTTTGGTATTGGTTGTGATCTCTCCTCTTTCATTCATGATTTTATTTATTTGGGTCCTTTCTCTTTTCTTTTTGATAAGTCTGGCCAGGGGTTTATCAATCTTATTAATTCTTTCAAAGAACCAGCTCCTAGTTTCATTGATGTGTTCCACTGTTCTTTTGGTTTCTATTCCATTGATTTCTGCTCTGATCATTATTAATTCTCTTATCCTGGTGGGTTTAGGCTTTATTTGCTGTTCTTTCTCCAGTTTCTTCAGGTGAAAGGTTAGGTTGTGAATTTGAGAACTTTCTTGTTTCTTGAGAAAGGCTTGTATTGCTATCTACCCTCCTCTTAGGACTGCCTTTGCTGCATCCCAAAGATTTTGAACAGTTGTGTTTTCATTCTCATTTGTTTCCATGAATTTTTTTAATTCTTCTTTAATTTCCTGGTTGACCCATTCATTCTTTAGTAGGATGCTCTTTAGCCTCCATGCATTTCAGTTCTTTCTGACTTTTCTCTTGTGATTGAGTTCTAGTTTCAAAGCATTGTGGTCCGAAAATATGCAGGGCATGATCCCAATCTTTTGGTACTGGTTGAGACCTGATTTGTGACCTAGGATGTGATCTATTCTGGAGAAGGTTCCATGGGCACTAGAGAAGAATGTGTATTCTGTTGCTTTGGGATGGAATGTTCTGAATATGTCTGTGAAGTCCATTTGGTCCAGTGTGTCATTTAAAGTCTATATTTCCTTGTTGATCTTTTGCTTAGATGATCTGTCCATTTCAGTGAGGGGGTGTTAAAGTCCCCTACTATTATTGTATTGTTGTCGATGTGTTTCTTTGATTTTGTTATTAATTGGCTCATATAATTGGCTGTTCCCATGTTAGGGGCACAGATATTTACAGTTGTTAGATCTTCTTGTTGGATAGACTCTTTAAGTATGATATAGTGCCCTTCCTCATCTCTTATTATGGTCTTTGGTTTAAAATCTAATTTGTCTGATGTAAGGATTGCCACCCTAGCTTTCTTTTGATGTCCATTAGCATGATAAATGGTTTTTCACCCCCTCACTTTCAATCTGGAGGTGTCTTTGGGTCTAAAATGAGTCTCTTGCAGACAGCATATCGATGGGTCTTGTTTTTTATCCAATCTGATACCCTGTGTCTTTTGATTGGGGTGTTTAGCCCATTTGCATTCAGGGTAACTATCGAAAGATATGAATTTAGTGCCATTGTATTGCCTGTAAGGTGACTGGTACTGTATATTGTCTGTGTTCCTTTCTGGTCTATGTTACTTTTAGGCTCTCTCTTTGCTTAGAGGACCCCTTTCAATATTTCTTGTAGGGCTGGTTTCGTGTTTACAAATTCTTTTAGTTTTTGTTTGTCCTGGAAGCTTTTTATCTCTCCTTCTATTTTCAATGACAGCCTAGCTGGATATAGTATTCTTGGCTGCATATTTTTCTTGTTTGGAGGACGAGAGTGAAAATGGCGGCCTCCCAATCTCCGCCCCGGAGGAGCCGAGAACTCAGGCCCTGCTCCTCAGTGCGCCCCCAAGAGAAAAGCAGTCACTCCCGTCTCCCCGGTCTCCGGCCGCACTCCGTGCTCACCCGGCCTGTGACCGCGCGTTTCTATCTCTGGCACCCGACCCCGTGTGGAGTCTCCAAACCCAGCAGATCCCTGCGGTGCACTCCCGCGCGGCTCCTCCCGGGGGAAGAAGGTGAGTCTCCCCGGATCTGCCGCTTGTTGGGTCCCTGCTGGAGGAGCAGTGGCCCGACTGTGCCGCGGATCACGGTTTATGGCAACCCCGAGCTGAGAGCCCGCGCCTCGGCTCCGTCTCTGCAGCCGGCTTCCCTGCTACGATACCTGGGAACTCTGCCACACTCAGGCACCCCTGGTCTTTCTGTGACCCCGAGGGTCCTGAGACCACACTGTCCCGCGAGAGTTCCATCCCCCGCTTAGCCACTGGAGCGACCTACCTCAACGGAGCCGACTTCTAAAAGTTCCGATTTTGTGCTCCGCGGCTCTATCAGTTGCCAGAAGCGGCCGATGGAGGCCCCTCCCCCGCCGTCTATCCTCCCGAATATCGCCTCAGATTCACTTCTCCGCACGTCCTACCTTCCAAAAAGTGGTCGCTTTTCTGATGAGAGAGTTGTTGCTCTTCTTTTCTTCCATCTCCTGTTGAGTTCGTAGGTGTTCAGAATGGTTTGATCCCTATGCAGCTGAATTCCTGAGACCAGACGAAATCCAGGTCTACTCCTCCGCCATCTTGCTCCGCCCCCCAACCCACAGCATTTCTAAATCTGGGTGGTAAGTGCTATTATCTTGGAGTTCTCTACTGATAACATTCTGCATGGCAACAGAGTTTTGCCTTTTTTTTTTTTTAAGATTATATTTTTAAGTAACCTCTACAGCCAACATGGGGCTGGAACTCACAACCCCGAGATCGAGAGTCAACACTCTACTGACTGAGCCACCCAGGCACCCCCAGAGCTTTTGCTTTTTAAACTATTCAATGTTACATTCCCAGGCTCTCCACATCCTGGTGGAATCCTTCAGGAAGCAAATTTAGTGGGCTCTGATTATGCTCCAACGATTAAAATACAAGCAAACAAACAAAAACCACATAGTTTTCTATAGAAAACTTAAAGGCTCAGTACTATGAGTCTGCCCTGATCCAAAGTGCTTTTGTGAGGCAGATGCTACCATAATAGAACAGTAGGGTGTTAAATAAGGCCAAAGGTATCCCCATCAGGAATTGTGAGAACTGACAGTTTTACACAAAGGGCCTTTCCACAAAAGAATAAAACAAAGTCAATTTTTCAGAGACAGCGAGGTGCCTAACACCTTGTGGAGCCTTCGGCACATGGTGCCCCAAATCATGCCTGACAGTGTGCAAGAGGTACTCTCTGGGTTTGTTTTGGGTATTTACCATGCTCTGTGCACAGAGCATGGGAGGGACTGCAAATCAGGTGTCCAGCAAGAATGTTTTATTTGGCCCACTGAGCATTTATCAAAGAGCTGTGATAATATTTTTAGGAGGTTTCACATTAGTGGGCTGAATTTCTGACCTCTTTTTAGAAATCAGGAGGTTTGTCAACCGTGGTCTACATTTCCATGTAGCAATAGTCAGCTAGAGCTGAGCAGCGACTGACCCCATTCTTCTGGCTGGACATGGCCTTTCCCTCCATCTGGCTCACATCCTTCATTTGTTTCACCTGTTTGGCTTCCCTGGGCATTTTTCTTTGGCATCTCTACAGTAAAAGTGCAAAGAAGACTGGTCCCTGTCCTCAGGAGTTTACCAGTTAACACGAAAGACACACAAGTAAAGACATATTGACATCATAGTGCTAGGATAGGAGAGCATAGCGTGGGTGTGGAAGTCTGGTAGACTTCCCAAAAAGAGAACTCCCTAACTGAATCTTAGAGCACTCATCTTAGGGATTGGCCAAGAGAAGGGTGGGGATTATGGGAGGTCCTTGGGAAATTTCAGGCAGAGGGGGCAGCATTTACAAAGAAATGAATGAGTGGGCAAAGTGGGTTCAATACAGGAAATTGGAGAGTGATGACAAGTGACACTCTAGGGATAGTTAAAAGACCAATTAGGGAGAGTCTTGTCTATATAAAATAATTTGGACCTTATTGTGAAGACATTGATATCCACTGAATGACTTTAAGCAGAATGATACTGTCTTATTTCTATGTTGACACATACTCAGGTGAGGCATGAATTAACTTTGGGTGGGCACCCCTCTAGTGTTTGAGAATTGAGCAGATAGTGGAAATAAAAGCCAACCTAATAACCCACCTTCAGTGCATTGACAGGCTGTAGCTTGCAATAGTGTAAAAGCCCATGTTACTTATTGTAACAAACCCTCAGACTAATAGTCAGAGGCAACAGATGTAAATCTGTGTAAGATTCAAACAAAACTCATGACACCACCGTAAAGGCCAAACTTGTGCAACTTGATTTTCCTATTGCATAATCATATAAAGAATGTATTCATGAGGACTTTCTGGGATATCTGGCCAACATTTTTTTTTTTATTATAAAAAGGATAACAGATTTTTAAAATAGGGATGTCTATGGACTTTTCTGAAAGCAGAGACTGTTTATTTCTTGTTTATTGTTTTATGCTTTCTGGCTGTGAGACTCTAAAAAAGTTATTTAACTTATCTGGATCTCAGTTACTTTATCTGTAAAATGGGCATACTAATAGTACCTACCTCATTGAGATGTTAAGTGAGTATATATGTAAAGCATTTATATCAGTGCCTGGTGCATACTAAGTAAGTACTATATCAATGTTATCTATCATTATTATTATTTATTAATCATATCCTCAGGATTTAGAACAAGTACTCAGTACATAATGCACGATTAAATATGGTTTGAAGTTGAATTTGAAGGTCCTAAAAACAAACTAGACACCAAAGCAGGGGGTTGAGTAATTCAGAAACAAGGACCTGGTTGCCAGAACGAGGGTATAAAGCCGGTACTGGGTTCCAAGAAGCAGGGAAGAGTCCAAACTCTTGAACTGGATCATAAGGTAACCTCAAGTTCTGGAACCAGGCTATGAACCCAGAACGAGCAACCAGACTGTCCCAGACACTGGCAGAGGAAGCTGAATAACAGAGTGCCAAATAAATATGAAGGCCAAATAACCCCACATGGGGAGAAGTTAAGATGCAATGAACCAGGCAAGCTATTGGAAGTGCACAATAATAACTAATAGACAACGGGTTTTATTGTTATCTATAGTCACAGTGGTTAAAAAGATCCAGCCATGTCATTAAGCCAAAATCATTAAATATTTCTTTTTTTTTTAAAGATTTTATTTATTTATTTGAGAGAGAGAGAATGAGAGAGCACATGAGAGGGGGGAGGGTCAGAGGGAGAAGCAGGCTCCCCGCCGAGCAGGGAGCCCGATGCGGGACTCGATCCCGGGACTCCAGGATCATGACCTGAGCCAAAGGCAGTTGCTTAACCAACTGAGCCACCCAGGCGCCCTCATTAAATATTTCTAAGTCCATTTCTTTAAGACAGGGAATGGAAAAATCGATTCTATCAGGAAGTGTTATAAACTAGTTTTCCCATTGGATTTTTCTAGGTTCTAAGTTTTTTTTTTTTTCATTCTGCTTTAATACCAAACTCAAAAGCACTGTGTGATTTTTTTTTTCCTTTTTAAAGATGAAGGTATAATTTACATGCAGTAAAATACACCCTTTTCAATGTATAGTTCTGTGAGTTTTGACAGATACACAGTCACCTAACCACTGTTACAATCAACACAAAGAACAGTTCCATCACCCCCCAAAATTCCTTCATGTCCTTTGAGGGACAATCTCTTGTAGTCAATTCTTCCTCTAGCACCAGCTCCTGATAACCACTTTTTTCTATCACTATAGTTTTACTTTTTCTAAAATGTCAGGTAATTGGAATCCTATAATACATAGCCCTTTGAGTCTGTCTCCTTACACTTAGCATCCATATTTTGAGTTTCATCCATGCTGTTGTGCCTATCAGTAGTTCGCTCCTTTTTTGTTTCTGAGTAGGATTCCCCTGTATGGGTGGATTTATCCACTGTCTACCCTGTCACCAGATGAAGGACATTTAAGTTGTTTCCAGTTTTTGCTGATAATGAATAAAGCCTCTGTAGACATTCATAAATAGGTATTTGAGTAAATAGCTAGGAGTGCCATTGCTGGGTCATATCATAGGTATATGTTTAACTTTATAAAAAATGGCCAGTTTTCCAAAGTGGCTGTACCATTTTATGCTCCCGCCAGCCATGTTTGATTTTGAACAATTCTCATAGAATGCCATCCAAAGGATGGCTCCCCATTTTCCATGGAGTAAAATACCCCAAACACTCCAATTGTCATTCCATGTCTTCCTTTTGGCCACGGAAGAAACTGTCTTCTTCCCAGTCAAATGTCACTGCTTTTCCACATGTACTCCTGGGTACAGTCAGACTCAGACCCCTGACCCCTGACCATGCTTGGTGCTTCCCCACATGCATGTTTTTGTCTCTGTCGTTTGCCACCTGGGATGTTCAACTGAAATATTACTGAAATCTTACATAAAGCCCACTATGGCCATCTTTGCATTCTTCAAGAATCCCTTCTGCTCTCCAAAAAAAGACAATTCAATGAAAGGTGTTGACAGAGGAAGCCAATAAAACAGGCAAGCACCAGCCCTTGCTCTCTGTGACATCCTACCCAGATTCCCAGGTGCCACGTGGCAGGAGAAATCTAAGGAGGAGTCCAGAGCAAGCAAAAGCTCTTCAAGAGCAGGTCTCTTTTTCCTTATTTTTTAAAAAGGTGAATGCTCCCCAAATAACTAGGACTGGATGGGGTAAAGTGAATCCTCATTATTTGGGGTTGTCTGGGAGACAAAAGCTCTTCCATGTATGTACCACTCGGCTGGTTTTGGTGCTATTCAAGACTTCTCTCTGCCTTCAAGTTTTTTTTTTTTTTTTTACATCTGGATATGTACACACGCACATAGGACTTTTGCAAAGAAGAGGAATCGAAAAGCAAATTCCTTCACAGCCCAGGAAGCATGAACTTCCTATAAAAGAGATAATGGTACATGAGATGAATTGTTTTTTCTTCCCTAAACAGCTTTGAGTCGGCCTGGATGCAGGGAGGCATCTCTCCCGGGGCCATCTGCGGCCTGGATGCAGGGAGGCATCTCTCCCGGGGCCATCTGCAACGTGTCTGCTCTCTTTCCATTTCTGGAGGAGCTGACGCAATTCCAAGGCGCGGGGTTGGGCCACCGCTCGGTTCTTGCGCTACAGTTTAATAATGTTTCAGCGTGGTTGCTTCTGCAGCGCCTGGTAATCCCAGCAATCTTGCCGCCTGCAGCTCAGGAAAAATGAGCTTGCAGTCACCAGCTCCGAGGGCCATTCTCTGAATGGGCCCTGAATGCCAGTCAGGAGCGCTCACATCTCAGGCCTGCCCAGGAGGAACCAGCTGACTGAATACTACTCTCCTCCAGAGAGGGTCTCGGTCCTGTACTGCGGCCCCATCTCCTGACCAGGGATCTCATGATCGAAATGAAAAAAGGAAAGGAAGCTGACTCTGCCCCCCTGCCATGCGACTCTTCCCACCCTGTCAGTCCAAGCCAGACCGTAGATGTTCAAAAGCGGCATCCTCAGCCCCTTCCCTGGACAAGACAATGGCTCGCCTGACAAGCCTTACCCAAGACCCTCTCCGGATCCTTCACTGCAGTCTCCCCGTTTTAAAAACGCTGTCTTGGCTTTTAGCCAAGTCTAAACACTGTGCCCACCCCCAGCCCCGCCGACCGGCCCTCCCGCCCCAGGGTCTGGAAAACAGCCCCGGGTGAGAGCCAGGACGCTCGCCCGAGCTAGACTCACCGGGCTGGTGGAGAAGCGCCGGAGCGCCTGGCTGCCCCTCCACAGCATGCTGGAAGGAAGCGCTCGGGCGGGGTGCGCGACAGCGGGGGCTCAGCCTGGACGCGGCCTGCAGCCTGCGAGCGCCGGGCGGCCGAAATCGCGGCTAGCTGGGTCCGCCAGTCCCGGGACTCGCCCACGGCCCGCCCCGTCGCCGGGCACGGCCCCGCCTCCTCAGCCGGCGGGGCTCGGGTGGCCAATCCCCTGCGATTGGGCGGGGCCCCAGTTGGGTGCCACGCTAGTACCTAGCGGGAGGGGCGGCCTCCAGTCTTGGCCCCGGTACTTCCCAGCTGGGGGATCTTCTACCAGTTACTCCAGCCCTGTGAGGTAGACAGGGATTTGCCTTATTAATGGTCAATCTGTCATCCCAAGTCATGGCCATAACAGCTCTCTGAGGAGGCAAAGATACGAAAGATAAGGGGTGGAGACACATGGCTATATGGTATCCTGTTACCTATCTTGTAAGCTGATAAAAGGATTTAAAGAAAGACTGTGTATAAAGCACTTGGCAAAGGGTCTGGCACACAGCTGGTCCCCAATAGATGATAGACAGATAGATACCCACCCTTTCCCCTTATCTCTCTAGAAGGAATGCTCAGACATGCTTTAGCTAAGCACTTGTCGCAAACAGAATTCCTTAGCCTGGCATTGAAGGCCGTCTGCAATTTGGCATTTTCTCTCATTTTCTTGCTGCTCCTTTGCACATGTAATTTAGCCTAACCCTCTAGTACGTGCTGATTCTTTCCTGGACAATGATTCCCAGAAAAGCTTATCGTCACTTGTCACCATCTCAGCAAGACCAAATTCCTTCTTTAAAGGTACAGCTCAAATGCTGCCTCCTGAAGACATTTTTCCCGATTCTCTCCTCCCTTAACCCCCTTATTTCCCCAAAGTCATCTTTAATTTCTCTGAATTGGGAAAGATTTTTGTCTATGCGTCTCTTCTGATATCTCATTCTGTTATTGGTGTGTGTGTACCTGTCATCTTCTCTACTGGAAGCTCCTTGCAGGCTGAGTCCATGTCTAATTTATCAGAATTTACAATATCTAGCACTTAGCAGAGCTCAAAAAGTACTTGTTGAAAGAGAGAATGAATGATGAATGAATGTGTTTAAGAAGGAGAGAGGAAAATAAATCCTTAAAGCTTGGAGAATGGCAGCAAACATCGAGTTTTGCTCTGAGAATTGCCCTTTGCCAATTCAACCCATTTCCCTGACAGCATTTTGTGACTTCTGGCTTCTTTTAAACTTCCAAATACTGATAATCACTTTATTTGTTGTGATCTGTGTTTACTGGGAGAGGTGGGCAAGGAGTGTGGTTTTTTTCTGGATAGGGGTTCCATAGTTATTTTCTCCAACTCCCAACTTTAGGAAATGTAGACTTTATTGTCTACCCACATATAATGAAATATTAATGATGTCTAAGATTTTCTTATGTAAGAATTAAAGATACTGTTCTCTTGATAACTAGTGGTTAGACCAGAGGCAATTAGAGTTTGACAAACAGAAAAGCCCTGCCAACCTAGACTTCTAGACAGAGCAAAAATGAAGATGAAATAAAGTCATTTTTATGTCTCTCAAACAAGAACTTCAGAGAATCTGAGGTAGGAAAATGTTCAAATTCATGCTATGAGCCCAGCATTACCTTCATACCAAAACCAGACCAAGACATGACAAGAAAAGAAAATTACAGGCCATTATCTCTGATGAACATAGATGCAAAATCCTCAACAAAATATTAGCAAGCCAAATTCAACAATATGTTAAAAAAATCATTCACCATTGTTAAGTTGGATTTATTCAAGGGATGCAAGGGTGGTTCAATATTTGCAAATCAATGTGATATATTACATTAACAAGAGGAAGGATAAAAACCATATGATCATCTCAATAGATGCACAAAAAGCATCCACTCATGATAAAAACTTTCAACAAAGTGGGTTTAGAGGAAATATACCTCAATACAATAAAGGCCATATATAAAAGAACCCACAGTTAACATTATACTCAATGTTAGAAAACGCTAAGCTTTTCCTCTAAGATAAGGAATATGACAAAGATATTCACTCCCCCCCACTTTCATTCAACATACTACTGGAAGTCCAAGGTGCAGTAATCAGACAAGAAGAAGAAATAAAAGGCATCCAAATTGGTAAGGAAGAAGTAAAACTATCACTATTTGCAGATGACATGAGACTATATACGGAAAACTCTAATGACTGTATATAAAGACAATATGTAACTACCGGGTTAACAGAGTGTAAAATTATCAAGGTAATACATAGAATGATTTTTAAAAATCAATTGAAAAGAAGGCAAGAAAGGAGAGAGAAAGAAAATATAGGGAATAAAATATAACATAATATAGTATTATATAACAAAATAAAATATAATATTAAATAAAATATAGGAAAAACATAAAAGGAAATTAGTAAAATGTTAAAGTCTAAATATACCAGTAATTGCAGTAAATGAAAATAGACTAAACACTTTAATTAAAAGACAATGATTGTCAGATTGCTTAAAAAACAAAATTCTTACAAGAGAGAACCATAAAATATAAAGATTCAGAAAGGATGATTTTTTTAAAACCCATCCAAACAGTAACCCCCAAAAATCATACTATCGTAATAATTAAATAATTATTTGCTCTAGTCCTGGCAAATAGCAACAGTGTGATCTGCTTGACTGCAAATGACCAAATGACTGGTTAGTGTACCAACTAGGTATTGCTTTTGCGACCTACCATCTAAAATCCACTTCTTAGGATAACAGTATTCCCCTTTCCATGTGAGGATTTGCTTCTCCTCCTGTCTTAGGCCTTGTGGTTCCTATAAAGTTTTCTTTCCCCCTTACCCCACTAGGATCCAGGCGTGGAGCATATGACCTACACTAAGCCAATCAGTACATCTCTCCCACCCCCTTAATTACAATGACTAGTTCAAATTGTGCGCAAGATCCTAGTAAAGCTAATGAAGGCCAACAAGACCTAATTCTAGGACTTCTGTTTAAGCTATCAGTTAAGTGTACCCTTTATATCACTTTTGGTGTTGTGATAATGTGAACCTGAAGCTACCAAGGGCTACCCTATTGAACCTAAAGAATGTAGCAAAAATTGTGGAAGAGATAGAAAAGAAATAGTGAGAATCCAAGACCTGACATCATTTGAATACTAAAGCCAAATGCACGTGAAGGCCAATCCCACCACTACATGTTTTAAAAATAACATGCAGTAAAATTGATTTCATTTTTGCTGTACGGTTCCATGAGTTTTAACGTATATAAAGATTCACGTAAGTAATACTGCAGTCAGGACACAGAACCGTTCCATTCCCCACCCCAACACTGCCCTGTCCCTTTGCAGTCATGGCTAACCAACCACCCCTTCTCACCCTGAGAATCTCTGCTCTGTTCTTTGTCACTGTGGTTTTGTCTTTTCAAGACTATCAAACAAATGGAATCGCATAGTATATAACTTTGTAGATTTTTTTCATTCCTCACAGTGCCCTAGAGATTTGTGCTCAAGTTTAAGGATTTTCCAGGGATTTTGAGATTCTTCTGCTATTGATTTCTGTATGATTCCATTGCAGTCAGAGAATATAACCAAATTTCAGTCCATTAAAATGCATTGAGTTTTGTTTTATGGCCTAGCATATGGCCTGCCTTGCTGAGTATTCCTTGTATACTTGAAAAAATGTCTATTTTGGTGTTGTTGTATAGAATGTTTTATAAATATCACCTAAGACAAGCTGGTTGAGAGTATTGTTCAATTCTTTATTCTCATATTCTATTTGTCATATCAAATACTGAAAGAAGTATTAAAATTTCTAACTATAACTGTAATTACATCTATTGTTTCTTTCTATTCTGTCAGACTTGGGTTAATTAAATTTTATTGTTCACCAAAAAAAAAAAAAAAAAAGGAAAACAGTTAATTGACAGACATTCTGGATTCTCTTACATTCTTAAGAAAACTACTGGGGTTTTGATTGATTGATTTATTATTTTTTTTAAAGATTTACTTATTTATTTGAGAGGGAGGGAGAGAGAACGAGCGGGAGGGGCAGAGAGAGAGGGAGAGAGAATCTCCAACAGACTCCACGCTGAGCACAGAGTCCAACTCAGGGCTCCTTCTCATGACCCTGAGATTAGGACCTGAGCTGAAACCAAGAGTCAGACACCTCACCAACTGTGCCACCCAGGCGCCCAGGGCCTTTTATTTAGAAAGGAGAGAATTTGCTTGGACTCAAACCCTGCCGAGGACAGCAGCTTACATTTCTGTTCAATTCATTTAGACAATGGTTTGGCCAGCATTTTTGCTCAGATTTGGGGGTTCACCTCCTTAGCAATTCCCTTGATTATCAGTTTTCTCTTCTAAATTTTCAAGCTGCTCTGCCAGCCCGATCTCCATTCTCTGCTGTCTTGAACCCACAGGGCTTCAGCTTTCCTACCCCAGATGCACATCTGGTGGAGAATATATGCATCAAAGGGCAGCAAGCACACCTCTCACCCAGTGTGGGTGTTTTTAAGCACTCTTGATTATGATTTCAGCAGGCTCTCTGCACGTAGTTTGGTGGTTAACCAGGGATCTGGGCAATGTTTACACATAGGTTTTGGATCTCATCCCCTCTGTGAGTCCCTTTTTTCAGGATGCTCCTCCAAATTTCCAGTTTCTCTTCCAACAATCCTGAACTTGGTTTGCTGCCACCTTGAGCCGGTATGACAGTGTTTCATTTCTTGACTTGAAGGGGTGAGGGACACTGTCAGGCAGAAAGCCACAAACTCGTAATTCTTACCAGTAAATTCTGAGTGCATCCAGAATTCTGAGTCATTTTCCTGTGCTTTTCTGTCTGGTTTTATTATTTTTCAAATCTTTTAAAGTTATTACTATATCTACTTTTCTTAGTTTTTAACTGCAAGTAGGTTTACTTGACTACTTTATGCTTGTCCATTTCTAGATATGTTCTTGTCAATTACTTTAACATGCTAAATATAAGATTTTTCCAAGGTATGCTTTTTAAAAAATATTTTATTTATTTATTTGTCAGAGAGAGAGAGAATGAGAGCACAAGCAGGGCGAGCAGCAGGCAGAGGAGAAGCAGGCTCCCTGCTGAGCAGGGAGCCCGATGCGGGGCTCGATCCCAGGACCCTGGGATCATGACCTGAGCTGAAGGCAGATGCTTAACTGACTGAGCCACCCAGGCGTCCACTAAGGTATGCTTTTTAAATTATGGTCTACTTTGTAGATCATCACTTACATAGAAATATATATATAATATTTTATTAAATTATTTTTTTACTCTTATAGATTCTTTAACAAGCAATGCCACCCACTGAAGAACTAAGAGGAAATAATTGTCCTGCAGAATGAATATTTATTACAGAGCAATGGAAAAAATGAGAATTATTAGTTTATTCTTTTAACAAATACCCCCATTGGGTATCTACCACTTATCTTTCATATCTCAGATTAAATGTCACTTCCTTAGTGAGGACATTCCTGACTACACAATCCCAAGTAGGTACCTTTTGTATTCAGTATATATACCTTTCCTTTGTAACTCTTATCAAAATTTTTTATCATTTAGGGGCGCCTGGGTGGCTCGGTCGGTTAAGCGGCTGCCTTCGGCTCAGGTCATGATACCAGGGTCCTGGGATCGAGCCCCGCATCGGGCTCCCTGCTTGGCGGGGAGCCTGCTTCTCCCTCTCGCTCTGTCTGCCACTCTGCCTACTTACGCTCTCTATCTCTGTTAAATAAATAAATAAATAAATCTTTAAAAAAATTTTTTTTTATCATTTAATTATTAGAAGTTTACTTGTTTAAAGCCTATTTCTCCCACTAGACTGTAAGCTCTATGAACATCCAAATCGTGTCTCTTTGATACAGTTCAATGCTAAGTACAGTGATCGGTACATAGATGATAAATATATATTTATAAAAGAATAAACTAATAATTCTCATGTCATGGGAAGGACTTCATGTGGAAAAGAGCTTGGTTTTTTGGAAGAATTAAAAGACTAATATGGTTGGATCATCATAAGCAAAAAGGAAAGAGGCTGAAGGTGATGTAGGCTTTTTCCATAGATGCTATTTTTATTGCAAGCACAGTTTTTAGCCACTGACAGTATTTTAAAAAAGGGAGTGGCAATATTGTCAAAATTCAGTTCAGACGTTAACTTTTACATCAGAAACTAATGGCTTCCCATGACACATTATTCCTTTCTCCATCTAATAAAAACCTTTTTTTTTTTTTTTTTTTTTGAGAGAGAGGGGCAGAGGGAGAGGGAGAGAGAGCATTCCAAGCAAATTCCATTCCCAGCATGGAGTCCGTTGCGGGGCTCCATCTCACCACCCTCTAAGATCATGACCCAAGCTGAAACCAAAAGTCAGACACTCAACCAACTGAGCCACCCAGGCACTCCTAAAACCAATTTTTAACTGGATGCATGGCCACCCAACTCAAAGATTGCCTCTCCCAGACCTACCTGTAGGTCAGGGGTGGTCATCTCATTAAGTTCTGGCCAATGAGATGGAGTAGAAGTTTGGAACAACTGGCGGGGGGGAGAGTGAAGCAGGGATCAGGAGTGATAGTCAAGATGATAGCAGCACTTATTTTGCATTTACAACATGCCAGGAAGCATTTTAAGTCCTTTACATATGCTGGAAGCAGCAGGACCTGTTTGAGAAACTGCAAATGGTTTGGCATCCCAATAGAACAAAGTAGGTGTAGATTAGGGCATAGAAGAGGCAGAATATTTAGAGAATAATCAAAGGGCAGATTGAAAGAAGCCTTGTGTTCCATCTTATGAAGTGAAAACTTCAAACCAAGGGCAATGGATATAAAGTGGGGCATAACCTGATCAGATAGGTTTTGAGAACTGCACTTGGAGAACAGTGTGGACAATGGAAAGAGAAGATCTGTCATGGGTTTACAGTAATTGTCCAGGTGAGGGATTCTTTTGTAAAGAAATACATGAATTGGGGCACCTGGGTGGCTCAGTCAGTTAGGCGTCTGCCTTTGGCTCGGGTTGTGATCCCCATGTCCTGGGATCGAGCCCCATGCTGTCAGGCTCTCTGCTCCGTGGGGAACCTGCTTCTCCCTCTCCTTCTGCTTGCTGCTCCCCCTGCTTGTGTGTGCTCTGGCCCCCTCTCTGTCAAACAAACAAATAAATAAATAAATAAAAATAAATATATGAATTAACACATTTGGAATCTTTTTGACAGATCACATAGGACTTTGTGATGACTTATTAAGTGAAATGTCTTTAGGGAGTTATTACCATAGAATTTCTATTGTTGGAAACATACTTTAAATGTATATTAAGAAACAAGTTCACCAAGACCTTAGCTCTATAATATATAACACGTGTTTTGGTATGGAATAAACTGGTACTTGAGTTGCGAGTTTAAGTGTTAAAGGCAAGGACTCTGCAAGAAACTTCTATGGGCAGCTGTTCTAAAATTCTTTGAAGTTCTCAAAATAGTTCAATGCTGTCTATATAAAAATTTTCCCCTTCTATTTCCAAGCTCTCCTCTCAGACAGTCCTGATAGGAATGAGGAAAAGTAGAAAGAAGGATATTTAATTCCTCAAAATGATTACTTGCCTTCTGTAGACTAAACCTAGAAATATAGGACATCTGCTGTAATAAAAAACTTTGAGAGAGCACATTTCAGTTTATAGTGAATGTGCTTTATATTTCACATCTAGCTTGTAATTCTCTAATAAAATTTGAAATTCTAGGCCCTGGAATTTGATTTAAAGGTATGTAAGATAAAGACAGGCAATCCCTAAGATTTCTTTAAAAAATAAAGTTACAATGATTCAAAATAGCAAACACTTCTATTGTATGCGATTGGCATTGTTCTATGCCTCTTACATGTATAAACTAAACTAGTCCTCATAACAATACCATGATGTGTTTACTATTATCACTCCCATTTTAAAACTGAGGAAATCAAGGCAGAGGTTAAATTACTTGGCCCCAAATCACATGGCTAGTAAGTGACAGAGCTATGATTTGGACCTACACAATTTGGCTGTAGAAACTGTGATTATAGAATGACGCTTGCCACTGATTTATTAACCTTAACAGATTAATGCACTTGCATATTCAAATTGCTCTGACCTGTAATTTCAGTGTATTACAATGAGCTATTAGATTAATAACTGATGAATACAAATGTGAAGAGTACAGCGAGTTGTACTCACAATGATATGGAAAGTAAAGGGAAAAAAGTTTGTCAGCCAGTAGGCACTGATGTTACTGTTATTTTCAAGTTTGTTTTTTTCCTTTCTAAAATGTCCACGGAGACTGCAAGCATCACTTGGGTTGGGTCCACCTTTCTTGCCTGTTTTTTTTTTTTTCCCCCATAATTATATCTAGCATGGTGCCTGGTATCTAGTGGGCACTCAAATATTTGACCTACTGCAGATCCACAGGTCTCAGGGAGCGTTCTTCTAGAAACTTTTTACCTGCTTTCATTTAGTTATTTTTGGTCCTTTTTAAGATTACAGAAATAAGACTTCAATAAGACCTCATTGTTAAAGATTAAAAAATACATAAGGGGACATAAAAAAACTTGAAAATCCGCTTTTTAATTTCCAACACACTGTTTCCCAGTTGGCTTCTATCCTGTTTAGTGCGATTTGAGTTCCCTTTCTATGCATCTACACGCCCATATGCACAAACAGGTTTACATGAGTATAAATGTAAGCACAAATACACATTATTCTGCAACTACCCTCTGTCAGTTTCCCATGTCTCTACAAACGTATTTCATTTTTAAAAACATCTATCTCGTATTTCATAATATGGATGTATTAAACTTTATGTAATTATTCCCTATTGATGGACATTAAGATTATTTCCTGTTAGTATGTATTAAAAACCATGCAGCAATGAACGTTACTGGGTAACACATCCCCATTCGCGGAAAAGCCAGTTAGCAGGTAGGAGCATTTTAGAACACACTTGAATAGCGCTTCTTCTTCCCTCCCTGCCTTTTTAAGAGGAGGTGGCGGAGGACCGGTGAGCACAAGGTAAGCAAAGTAGTAAGATTCCTCGCTAGCGCGTTCGTAAAGTAACTCCACCTCTCACACACCGTTTTGTTCTCAGGAACTGATTGCCCAGGACTTGTAAGAGGAGAGAAGCAGGAACTCCGATGACAGTGACAGAGAGGGCGTTGGCAATTCCTGCTTCTAAGAAGCGCCTGGACAGCGACGTACTCGAGGACCACGCCCTCCTGTTAAGCCACTACCCCATCAATTTTACCCTTGTTAGGCTAGACTGTTGGAACAACTCCCAGGTATCAAATGACCTGAAGACAGAAGGGCGAAGTCACAGGCTTCGATGTGGCCTGAGATGTGAAGTGAACGGTGGCGAGGCCCAAGTCGCCGCGGGAGGATGCTGCTAGTACCGCCGCGGCCGACTCGCTTTCCCAGCAGCCCCCGCGCCCCGCTGGGGCCTTGAGCCCGGCCTGCCCTCGCGAGCGGGGGCGGGGCCGGGGCCGGAAGTCACGTGCCGTAACCGGGGCCGGGGTGAGGCAGCCATGGTCGCCCAGGCTGGTTGGATCTGTGACTAGGGGAGGCGCCCGAGTGATGGCGGTGGAGACTCTGTCCCCGGACTGGGAGTTCGACCGCGTTGACGACGGCTCACAGAGTAAGGGAGCTACAGAGCAAGGGCTGCGGGTGGATGCTCCCCGGCCCGCCTCAGCTCCGGCAGCGCTCCTGCGGGAGGGCTCTGCGTCGCGGTCGCTGCGCAGCCGTCCTGTTCCGGACACTTGCTGCCCCTTGGGGTGCGAGAGGGACGCGCTTTCGAACGTTACTTTCGGGGTTAGGGTTCCGGTGGCGGTGGGTCATGCCCGCCGAGGCAGGGCTCGGCGTCCGGGGCAGCGGCTCTCCGTTGGAGCCCGTGGTGCCGGGAGCCGCGGCGTCCGCTGTCCGCAGCCGGGGGCCGGGCGGGGCGCGCCCAGGGAGGCCCAGCAGCCCGGGGAGCCGAGGCCGGCCTTGCCTCTGGCCTCTCGGGGCTTTGCCACCTGTGCGGAGCGTTCAATTCTAGAACCGGCTGAGGTCCGGGTTCCTGTTTTCGCTTTCCTGTTTTTCTACTTTTCCTCCAATCAACTTCTGGGAGTTTGAGTATTTTTTCTGCATATTCATACAACGGACAAGACAGGGAAAAAGCACTCTTCACACGGTAAAAATAAACAAGCGAATGTCAGCTTATCTCCTTCCATGCCTTTTATTTACGATAAGTGGTGTTTTTCAGGGGTGTCGGAGAGCTTCCATTGCACCTAGGAAGGTTTCAAAAATTAAGCAACTTTTACTCCATAAAATCGAATTGTTTCATTTTGGACTTAGAAGTCAAAAAACCGTACCAGATTAAGTTCCATGCAGCAAAAGTTAGAGGCCAAATAATTATTTTAGTGAAACTCTACTTAAGATTAATACAAGTCGATAATCTGTTTCTTATCTCTAGTGATACTAATCTGTTTAAGTGATATGAGAGAGATTGGGACCTACTGCTTGTGAATTTGTTTTTTTTACACCATTTTCCCAAAAGGTGAATGCAGTTTTTAAAAATTACACGTGAATTTTGCTTAACTTTACAAAGAATCATGTGTAGAAACTTACATGTAATTAGGTTTTAGTAGCCTCTTAGAGAAGCATGAGCTTAATTCATGATTTGCAGTTTTTCATAAAACATTCCTAAAGTTATTAGCTCTTACGCAGCATTAAAAAAAATCTTGGTGGTAATGACAAAGTCCTTTAACTTTTTTGTGGAGAGGATTCTGTATTTATTGTTATAAAGTGAATGGCACCTTGTCATGTATGGAGTTTTATGGACAGAGGTCCCCTACTCTAGTATCTTCAAAAAATTGTAATGAAAATATGTTGCTAGGTTTGAAAATGGTTCAACTGAGAGTAGAATGATCTGATTCAGTCAACAGATTGAATACCAGGAACTGTACTAGGTATTAGGGATACAAAGATAACAAAGAATGTAGAGATGAGCCTGTGAATAGGTTTTTGGAATTTTTTTTTTTTTAAAGATTTTATTTATTTATTTGAGAGAGAGAGAATGAGAGAGAGAGAACACCTGAGAGGGGATAGGGTCAGAGGACGAAGCAGACTCCCTGCGGAGCAGGAAGCCCTATGCGGGACTCCGATCCAGGGACTCCAGGATCATGACCTGAGCCGAAGGTAGTCGCTTAACCAACTGAGCCACCCAGGCGCCCTAGGTTTTTGGAATTTTACTCTTGAGGAATCACCATGGATTCCTTATTTTCAAATCTTTTTATTGTAACTTTTACTAATTTTACAACTATTCATTATTTTATCAGCAAGGACCTTTAATGGTACTGCAGGTTTTCTCTTGCCTACTACTTTGTGATTTCCCAAACAGACAAATGTCAGCATGCTTTTCTGGCATTGTCATTAAGAACTTATTTGCTGGTAAAATGCAGCTTTGGTTATTTCCCATGTAATTGAGAATTAGGCATGTGCTTGGGAGTTCAAGAATCTTTCTCAGTTTTTTAATTTAAGCTCTAGGGAAGAGAAGAATTCCCATCCGTTCTGTGTGCCTGGTTTTCGTTAATTTTTGTGCTATGAATCCTATCTTGACCATCTTCCAGAATTGCTTAGGTTACTGCTATAATGAGATAGCAACCTTAATGAACTGAATTGATCCACCTGATTCAGAGCATTAGTTGCAAAATAAGGGAGAGTGGAGAGCTAGGTCTTCATCCTTAGAACATATTTTATCTTAGAATTGCTTTGCACTGCTGATTTGAGGAGAGAAAAATTTCAGTTTTTTTAGACAATGACTGAATAGTTAT
Organism: Neomonachus schauinslandi; assembly: GCF_002201575.2. Lineage (NCBI taxonomy): Eukaryota > Metazoa > Chordata > Mammalia > Carnivora > Phocidae > Neomonachus > Neomonachus schauinslandi. Next base: position 17,173,816 of record NC_058407.1, on the reverse strand, counting down.
TCACATCAATAAAAGAAACTGGATTTGCTGCCTTTGGAATAGTGAATTCTTATGTGTATGGTAGAATATTTCCTTTAATTATTGACTTTGATGACTAGACATACTTTTATTTTTTATTTATTTATTTATTTTTTTAAAAGATTTTATTTATTTGAGAGAGAGAGAATGAGAGACAGAGAGCAGGAGAGGGAGGAGGGTCAGAGGGAGAAGCAGACTCCCCGCCGAGCAGGGAGCCCGACGCGGGACTCGATCCCGGGACTCCAGGACCATGACCTGAGCCGAAGGCAGACGCCCAACCGTCTGAGCCACCCAGGCGCCCCAATGACTAGACATACTTTTATTGTCCAGTTTCTTCCAATGACTCCTTAGAGTCATCTATTTAATGTGTAAATTTGTAAATATTAGCACAGTGTTCTTTTTTTAATTCTTTTTTAAAATTTAAATTGAATTAACATATAATGTATTATTTGTTTCAGGGGTACAGATCTGTGATTCATCAGTCTTGTATAATACCCAGTGCTCATTACGACCATACCCTCCCCAATGTCCCTCACCCAGTTACCTCATCCCCCCCACCCCCTCCCCTCCAGCAACCCTCAGTTTGTTTCCTATGATTAAGAGTCTCTTATGGTTTGTCTCCTTCTCTGGTTTCATCTTGTTTCATTTTTTCCTCTCTTCCCCCATGATCCTCGGCCTTGTTTCCTTTTTTTTTTTTTTTTTTAAAGATTTTATTTATTAATTTGACAGAGAGAGAGAGAGAACAAGCAGGGGGAGCAGCAGAGGGAGAGGGAGAAGCAGGCTCCTTGCTGAGCCTGGAGCCTGATGCGGGACTCGATCCCAGGACCCTGGGATCATGACCTGAGCCGAAGGCAGACGCTTAACCGACTGAGCCACCCAGGTGCCCCTCGGCCTTGTTTCTTAAATTCCACCTATCAGTGAGACCATATGATACTTGTCTTTCTCTGACTTATTTCGCTTAGCATAATATCCTCTAGTTCCATCCACGTCATTGCAAATGGCAAGATTTCATTTTTTGATGGCTGTGTAATATTCCATTGTGTGTGTGTGTTTGTGTGTGTATACACACACCACATCTTCCTTATCCATTCACACCACATCTTCCTTATCCATTCGTCTGTCAATGGACATCTGGGCTTTTTCCATAAGCACAGTATTCTGTACTCAGTGTTCTTTACTGGCTTTTCCAACTCTATTATGATAGTTAAATAATTAAAATATCTTGGTAAATTTGGGGCATTACAGAAATAACATTCATTATGATAAAGCAGGGCTAAAACCGTTTTAAAAACAGTATTTAGATGGGGGTGCCTGGGTGGCTCAGTCGTTAAGCGTCTGCCTTCAGCTTAGGTCATGATTCTGGGGTCCTGGGATTGAGCCCCGCATTGGGCTCCCTGCTCAGCGGGAAGCCTACTTCTCCCTCTCCCACTCCCCCTGCTTGTGTTCCCTCTCTCGCTGTGTCTCTCTCTGTCAAATAAATAAATAAAATCTAAAAAAACCAATATTTAGATGTATTTTTAGACAGTTTACACTACAGAGACTTAAGAATTATGTTTTTAAATTTTGCTTCTATGACAACACAGATTTTTATACTTGATTCAGGTCTTTTTTTTTTTTTTCCCCCAAAAGTTATTTATGACTAAAACAGAATCAAGATGTTGAGTTGTCTAAGGCATTATTCAGATTGTTTAAAAGCCCTAGCTTAGGGGGTAAATGGGACAGTAATTTTTTCATAGTACTTTAAAGTTATAGTTTAAATGTGGTATTGCTGTATATTGTTAACATCTATAGCTTTTAAAATTATCTTATTATTTGGAAAAGATTAAAAGCTGAATTATTGTTTAACTTTGAAACTTTATTTTCAAGAAGTCTAGACATTCCAGAGTAAAATATTTAAAAATGCTTAGTAACTACTTTGCTGTGACTTTTGAGATTTTTTGAAGTAAATGTCCTGTAATTTATTACTTGTACTTCTTACATACTGTTTTAAAATTTAAATTTAGAAATTCATGCTGAAGTCCAACTTAAGAATTACGGGAAATTTCTTGAGGAGTATACATCTCAATTGAGAAGAATTGAAGATGCACTGGATGATTCAATTGGTGATGTTTGGGATTTCAATCTTGATCCAATAGCATTAAAGGTTTGATTTTGTTTTATTTTTAATTTATGTATACATTTTCAGGACATACTGTATCTTGAAAACATAATTTTAAGAAATGGAATATACATTTGGCCCTTGAATAATGTGGGGGTTAGGAGTGCTGACTTCCCATGCAGTTGAAAATCTACCTAGAACTTTAGACTCCCCAAACTTAACTAATAGCCTGCTGTTGACCAGAAGCCTTACGAATAACATAAACAGTCGATTAACACATATTTCGTATATGTATTATATACTTTATTCTTACGGTAAGCTAGACAAAAGAAAATGTTATGAGAAAATCACAGAGAAAATACATTTATAGTGCTGTACTGTATTTATAAAAAGATAAACCTGCATGTAAGTGGACCCATGCCGTTCAAACCTGTGTTGTTCAAAGGTCAACTGTATATTTTTATTATCTGGCATCTAGAGAACCAGAAGAAACTTGGAGAAAAATTGTGAATTTCCTTATCTTGAAGCCAGGCAGATGTGTGTTTTTCGTTTTTGTTTTAATGAATAACACAAACTTTTGAGGTAGCCTTTGTTTTTCATCAAGAAAATGAAGAGGGTTGGAATAGAATATTCAAACTTTATTTGTTCCTCATTGAGATTATCTTACATATAGTGAAATGCATAGATACACAATATACTGTTCAGTGAATTTTTGTCAAACACATGTATCCATCTCACTCATAGTTTAATGAAGATAGAGATTCCATCATTTTCCCTTATGCCATTTAGGGTATCTTAATGTGGGAGTAATTTTTTTTCGGTTTTTATTTAAATTCCAGTTATTTAACATATAGTGTAATATTAGTAGTAGAATTTTATTGAGAGTAATTTTTTAATGTATGAAATAAGTCACTCCTGGGGAGCCTGGGTGGCTCAGTCGGTTAAGCGTCTGCCTTCGGCTCAGGTCCGTGGTCCCAGGGTCCTGGGATTAAGCCCTGTGTTGGGCTTCCTGCTCACGGGGCGGGGGGGGCCCTGCTTCTCCCTCTCCTCCCCTGCTCATGCTCACTCTTGCTATCTCTGTCTCAAATAAATGAACAAAATCTTTAATAAAATAAGTCACTCCTGCTCTGTTCCATTTCGAGATCATTCTATCTTGTTTTATCTTTGAAACTAGCCTGTTACCACTTAAATAATAATTAACATTTACTGAACATTTATTATGTATTAGACACTGTCCTGAGTTACCTATTGATTTATTTAGTAACAGTTTTCTTGAAATTCACATATCATATAATTCTTTGGCTTTTAGTGTATTCACAGAATTGTGCAGCCATCACCAGACTCAATTTAAGAGCACTTTCACCACCCCCAAAAGAAATCCTATACCAATTAGCAGTCAATCCCCGTCTGGTGTGTGTTAGTGCTCAGTACAGGGTCCAAGACAAGTTTAAATAGAATAGAGCTAGACTCAATTTGAATATTTAAAATTTCAATGATTTTTTTCAAATTAAAAAGAAATATTCTTTCCCTTTGTTTCTATAGCTTTTGCCTTATGAGCAGTCTTCCCTTTTGGAACTCATAAAGACTGAAAACAAGGTACAGATTTCTAAACCTAAAAATCTATTTTTTAAATGCTTTAGTTATCTGCTATAACTTATCTTTTTATTTATGTTTTTCCTCATGAAACTAGGTCTTGAACAAAGTCATCACTGTTTATGCTGCACTTTGTTGTGAAATCAAGAAATTAAAGTATGAGGTAATTATTTGTACTCTTAAGTTGTTAAAACATGATTTAAAAGCAAATATGTGCTTATATGTATAGTGTACCTAAAGATTTATTGCATGCTGAATGAATTGTTTAATACTAATAATAGTGATTACCATTCACTGAGTGTACTTACTGTGTGCCAGACACCATACTAACCCTGTTCATACTTAGAATGAGGCAGATAACGTGAGGAATAGATGAGGAAACAGGCCTAAAGAGTCACTTTCCTCACATTTTACTGGTAGTAACTATTCGAGTCTGGGTCTATTTACCTTCAAAGTCTGTGTTATTTGCCGTATATATTGGCTTTCTAGATATAAGTGATTTTTTACTTTTTTTTTTTTTTTTTAGTAGGCTCCACACCCAGCATGGGGCTTGAACTCACGATCAAGTCTCATGCTCTGCTGACTGAGCCAGCCAGGCGCCCCTAGATACAATAAATATAACTGATTTTTTAAAAAACCTTTGAATTTTTAATATGTTTTGCATTTTCTTAGCCATGGGTCATTAAAACTCTGGTAGAAGTTGGTAAACTTCCTCTTTTTTTCTGTATCTTTTTGATACTATGTGGTTGCTTTCTATCTCCCATGAACTAGTGGGAGGATGTGGGACAATTAGAGTGGTCAGAAAAGACAAAGGCAGGGGTAAAGAAATTAAGAAATAACTTTGAGTATCAGTGATATCTTTGGCACTCTAAAGATTGAATTTACCTGTTTTGTAAGCAGTTTTTTAATTTAAATGAATTTGTATATGTGATCTAGTCCTCTGATTATTAAATATGGATAACTGAGAGAGCCTAGGAATTTAAAAACAAGGTAGCAACCTTTAAAATTATTTTAATTTTTTTTTAAACAGGCTGAAACTAAATTTTATAATGGTCTCTTGTTTTATGGAGAAGGAGGTAAGTTTTAAAATTTTACATTGTAGTGTCATGATGCCTTTTTTGAGGTTGAGATTTTGAGATTGAAAACTTAACTTCATTCCAGGACTACCATGATTATGTAATGTATTACTGTGAGAAAATAAGCATTCAAATTTTTTGTTGGTTTACATGTTTGATAAGCAGGTAGAATAAGCCTGGGCGATGAAGCAGCAGCAAATTCTCTAAAATTTATTTGTGGTATTTTTATAAGTTACAAAGCACTGTGGCTAGATAAGGATTTTCCTTGAATTCATTAAATAGTGAAACAGATGGTTACTTTTAATTGAATGATTAATGATTGTCTCATGTTTCTTTTCAGTATAAAAATTCTGTTTTCAATACTATGCAGATTAGAACATATACTAATGAATAAAAATTATTTTTCTTTTTGGGTCTTGACTAAGTTTAAATTAAAAAATTGAAATACGATTCTTCATGTTACCTTTTAAAGCTACAGATTCCAGCATGGTGGAAGGTGATTGCCAAATTCAAATGGGAAGATTTATTTCATTCTTACAGGTAACTGTTTTTTACTTATTATTATTTTTTTAAGTTTGGGTAAATTACACACAATTAAAAAAGATTTCTGACACCTTCAAATGCTAAGAATGTGTATTTTGAAGGGTAGGACACTTAGTTGGCATTGGATTATAGTTAAAGAGGTCTTAATTCCTGAAAGGTTTTCATAGCATTTTACGGAAATGAGATCTCAAAGTAAGTTTGGTTCTTTTTTTTCTTTTCTTTTTTTAAAATAATTTCATTGTGGACAACTTGTCACCATGCCTTTTAAAATAATTCAAGGGGCACCTGGGTGGCTCAGTTGGTTAAGCGACTGCCTTCGGCTCAGGTCATGATCCTGGAGTCCCGGGATCGAGTCCCGCATCGGGCTTCCTGCTCAGCAGGGAGTCTGCTTCTCCCTCTGACCCTCATGATCTCTCTCTCTATCTCATTCTCTCTCTCAAATAAATAAATAAAATCTTTAAAAAAATAATAATAATTTAAACTTCGTGTCAAGTAGGAAAAGATAATTTATGTCAGAAAAAGTTGTTAGTGGAGATGGTTACGCTAGTACATGAGCAGTGATAAGGTTTTTTAAAAGTAGCACTCAATGCTTCTAACCAGATGTTTCAATCAGATCAAATCAGATGTTTTCATCACTGCAGTTTTAGTTATTCTAGGTCTTTGGTTTAGTTTTGTCAAAAAAATGAAAGAACTTCCTATTTCTTCTCTCTCCATTATAAAAGCAATGCTAGTACCATATGACAAAAGCAAAAATTGGAGATAAGGAAAAAAACACCCCTAATTCCACCTACCTCCTGATTGTTAGGTTCAAGATTTGATGTATTTCATTTAATCAAACATATATTGTTCAGCTCATTTATATCTTTACTACCTTTTTTTGTCTCCTTGTTGTAATTGAGAGCATTTTGTTGAACTCGATCTCTGTTATGGTATGTGTCAGTCAGGGTCCAGTCCAGAAAACAAATCACAGTATTTCAGAAGAGGAGATTTGATATAGAGGATTGGTTATATAAGAGTTGGAGGGCTGAAAGAAAAGAGGACAGTGAGGTCATCCAGAGGAAGCAGATACCACCTCTACATCAAGAGGAAAAAAAGGGGGAAAGGGTTGGGGTTACCAGACTCTGGGAACTATGAGCAGGAGCCCCGTGTAGTTACTGCTCATACCTATGAAGGAGGCAGCGCTGCCTAGCAGGCTGGTACCAGTGAGAGGGCAGTGCAAGGTTAGTTCTGGAGTGCTGAAAGAGGCTGGAGGTGGAGCAAACTGCCATTGCTGGGGTGAACTCTTATGCTGATGCAAACAGCAAGAAGTAGTAAGGATGTCCTTTTCCTGCCTTTAGTGTCCTTTTAGTGGCACCTGTTGGCAGAACCTAACAGGAAGCCTACTGGCAGGAGTCTAAGAAATGTAATTCGCAGGTCCCAGTGAATGTGTCAGTTTCTTCCTCTAGTTTTATCAAATTTTGCATTTCTTATTTTCAGGATATTCTGTTTGGTGCGTGCAAGTTTAGAATTGTTAATCATTCTTTATAAATTGAATCTTTTATTATTATGTGGTGACCCTGTTAAACTATAATTATGTATATAATGTGCAGTTATGTAAATGTGTATCATATATAATAGCTGTGATAATGCTAACAAACTATTTTGTCTGATATTGTTACTGCCCCAGCTCTGCTTTAGTTTACATTTTTTTTTAATTTATCTTTTTATATTCTCTCAACCTTTCAGTATCATTATGTTTTAGTTGTATTTTTTTAAAACCATGTGTCTGGATTTTGCTTTATTCAGTCTGAAAGCCTGAAAATCTCTTTTAATTGGTTAATTAATTCTATTTCTATCTTATGTAAATAGTCTGTTATACATTTGGACTTGTTTCTGCCTTTTTTACTTTGTGCCTTCTTTCTGAATTTTCTGTTCTTTGCTTTTTATTGAACTTTTAGAAGTTTAATAAGGTAAAACTGGAGGTATTTAAGTAAAATTGAAACGCATTATTTTCATTTTCATTTTAAATAGTTTTTGGATCTCATCGACAGCTGCATAAAATTTCATTTTTAAACCTTCAACAAATGTTTTAGAAGCCTAGCATATGTTAGGAACTCTTCTTGGTGCTGGGGATACAGCAGTGCACAAAACCAACGGAAATTCCTGTCCTCGTAGAACTAAATATTTAGAATAGCCACAGCTTTAATCAGGTTTTGAATACTTTAGGATACAAACTGTTTTTTTAGGTTTAAGCATTGAGAGCTTCTGAAAAGAAATTTTCAGAAGGTGTGGGATATGGGAGATGCGAATTAATTATTTAATGACAGACATATTCCTGCAATAATTAATATTTCCCTTTCTGTGTGCCAGGCTTGTTTATAGATAAAGTTAATGGTAATAAACATTTGAAGTTATTTCAGAGTGACTTCTGGAGAGCCTTTTTCCTCATTATCCTACTTTCTAAATCGGCAGCTTTTGAGCTTTTTCATTCAGATGTTCATTTATTTATTCATTTAATAGGACAGAAATTTATTGAGAAACAGTGGCTATTTAAAGAAGGAATAAGATGGTCTCTGTCATTTAAGAATTACATGAGTAACTAAAATATAAGACTTAAAATAGAAGTATGAATGAAATGCTGTGGGGACAAAGCAGTAGAAATGACCTTGTGATGCAGGAGAGGAGTTAAGAATCAATTGCTTAAAGAATGCTTGAAGTTGTCTGGCTGCAGGTTAACTGGAAACTGTTTTGCTTTTGTTTAATATTGTTACCATAAAATTGAGAAATGGTGATATTTAAGAAGCAACTATGTAACATATACTCAACTTGTCATTTCAGGAACTGTCTTGTTTTGTTACGAGGTGCTATGAAGTGGTGATGAACGTAGTCCATCAATTGGCTGCCCTCTATATCAGTAACAAGTAATGGATTTTATAAATATTCGTGCATTTATAATAGAGATGCAGGGAATGCTTTCTAAAACTAGCCAATTACCTGAAATAGTTTTTTGTTTGTTCATTTGTTTACTCATTCTTACATTCATTTATTCACCATCCTTTGAACACTCATGTTTCAAACACTACTTAATGTGTAATACATAGGTTAATAAGACAGTTTCTGCCATGGTGAATGAGTTATCTGTCTGAATAAGAATGTTGACAGAATATACTTAAATTTGATTTTATAGGAAAAGGCTAACATGGAATTAGAACATGTACCAAATTCTCTCTCCTTATTTCTCCTTTATAGTGACTGTTCCCTGGCTTATTATCTGGGGGAGTGGGACCAGGGAATCTACACTGAAAAAATTTTGGTTTTATTCAAATGATCTTCCAAGTTTGGGAACCACTGTTCTGAATCAGGAAAAATGATCAAATTTTCATAGCCATTACTGTTCTTAGGACCACAGAGTAACATCTCATATTTGATTAATACTTTATCCTTAAAATTTTCACCATTTACTATTTAATTATAATCTTACAGTAATGTTGTTTAGTTATATGACAAGGGGTTCTCAATTATGAGAAGAAGTGATTGAGACCCAGAGGAATTGTATAAGATTCCATAGCAATTTAGATGCTGTTCTTTGATCACGAGTCCATTCATTGTTGTTCTTACTATACCAGGCTGCATCTTAACTCTTTATGAACTGGAAGACTGTGTAACTGTTTCTCATTCTCATGTTTTTCTCCTCAGCCAGGTGTTTATTTTGTGTTCTGTTCTTTCACTGAAGCTGTTCTCATGGCAGGAGGGAATGAGAGCATAGCTCCCCTAACCCCTGCAGTACCTGATGTGTAATTCAAAGAGGACTCCCCACCACCGCACCCTGCCCAAGAAAGATGAAGTTTATTTGTATTTTATATTTAATTTTTAAAATATTCTATCTTGTGGAATATCCACATGTGCTTTGATATACAAGTACTATTTTAAATAATTTACTGTTGAGTAGAAGATGTCTAGGAAATAAAATTGAATTATCTCGGGGTTTTTGACTTTAGTACAATGTTGGTTTTATGCATTGTTTTTCAGTAGGAATGAGAACTCAGAAATAAACCTGATTAGTTTCCAAATGGCAGTTTGGGTAGGATAATAAAATGGTTGGAAACTGAGAAATTCTGTTTAGAAAAAAATGAATATCAGTTTTGTTATTTTTCCACCTCCATCCCAAACTCAGTCCTTTAGGTTTAAATGAGTAGGGTTATTCATGGGCCACATATTGTCATTTCCCTACCCATTGAGTTAGGTGTAGGCAAGGATAGCCCTGACTCTGTATATACAAGTTAGTTCTCTTCTTAGGAAAGTAGAGTAAGGTCTCAGAAATTCTAGTGATGACAGCCTAAATAAAGATACATAGGTGTTAAAAATCCCAAGACGACCTGCTGCTATGTGTTTTCCTCAAAATAAAAGTGAACTGTGGTTAAAAAAAAAAAAAAAAGTTTTTTTAATTGGATGTTATTTTATTACAGGATTGCACCCAAAATTATAGAGACAGCTGGAGTTCATTTTCAGGTAAAAGTAATTTAAGTTGATCTGTAAAACTATAATTTTTACTATATTTTGCTGTGGAGTTTATATGATTAGGGAGTACAACAATTATAGCAAAACTCTTATAGGATTTTTTTTTTTTTTTTGCCTTTGTTCTCTTTTGTCTGTGAAGTTGATGAGGCATTACTGACCCACTATCAGTATAACTCTTAGTTTTTCCCAGTAGTGGCCCAGTGCAGGTTCTCTAAGTGGTCTCTTTGGAGCGTGAAACAATTCTGCAAAGTCACAATTAAGGATGATATAGTGGGCAAAATATTTCTCTATTTAAAGCTTATTCCATCTGAGGATTAATAGTTTCATCTGTATGTTAATAAACTGATTTATCCACTGCTTTAATTCAGTAATAATTAGCCTAGTGTGTTTAACTTTAAAAATCCACAGGAAGCTTAACTTGTAACTAGTGATTAAATGATAACCATTAAAGGTTTTTTGACAGACTATGTATGAGCACTTGGGAGAGCTGCTAACAGTTTTGCTTACCCTGGATGAAATTATTGATAATCATGTCACATTGAAAGAGCACTGGACTATGTACAAAAGGTGAGCCAATTAAAATGTTTAAGATAGTCTCTTATTTTGTATAGTTAATGTACTAGTAAAAAGGAAATAAATGTAAATAGTGCAGATCTTTTAAACGACCTGGAAATCTATATTTAGAAGGATCTCATGTCAAATGTTCTTATGAATACGGTAACCATTTTTAAATTTCAGATGAGCTTGTTTGAGAGTATGGTATACCTGTATAAAGCCTCCTAATTCTTAAAGTATGGTAGAATGTTGATTTGAATACCTTAGAACTCAGATTAATTTTTCTAGGGTTCTGTTCAAGTGACAGTTGTTTTTCCTGAACTTGGTTTTATTTCATTGTATATTCTTAGACTTTTTTAAGTCGAGGCATCTTAGTGTTGTTCATCTGGAATCTAGAGAGTACCAGATATCTGAATTTAGGATGATATAAAAAGGTATGATTAGAAAATTAAATATATTAGCATTGTTTTTATTCAGATTTTCAAATGTGTAGAGCCAAACAAGAAATATAAATATAAAATTTTGATTTCTTGGAAAATTTTCAATTGAAAAATTTATTAGGAAAATTGAAGGTCTTTCTCCTAATCTTCCATAAGGTTACTGAAATCTGTCCATCACAATCCTTCAAAATTTGGAATTCAGGAAGAAAAACTAAAGCCATTTGAAAAGTTCTTGCTGAAGCTAGAAGGGCAGTTACTTGATGGAATGATATTTCAGGTATGAGAGCTGTATCAGGCTATACTAAATGGGCTCCTTAGTTGATCCAGCTCAGAACTATAGTACGACGACGCTTTCATAGCATAATGTTGAAATGTGTTCTTTAAAAGTGCTGGGGCTTAAAGGGCTTAAGACATTGTTAGTGTACTAAAATGTAATTATTTTAATACCTAGTAGCAAATAAAATTAATAGTACTAGTTGTATTTGGGGGTGAAGGTTTTTTTTTTTTTAATTACGTGAAAAGATAAAACTATTCAAGGATTAAGATCTAAGCAGTTGTGTTAATGTTTGTTGTTAACCTCTAGATTTGGGTTTGTTATACTACCTTTTAAAAGTCTTTAATTCTTCCTAGGCTCAGGGAATATAATTTGGGTTTGTGCAGGCCAGGTAGCTTCCTATCATTTAGTAGCTTTTTAAAGCTTAAATTAATTAAAATGAAAGAAAATTTCACTTTCCCCACCACTTTCAAGTGCTTACTAGCTGTATATAATCTAATTATTGCACCATACACCTCAAACTTATATATGTTATATATCAGTGATATCTTAATAAAGCTGGGGGAAAAATAGCCACAGTTAGTTTGTGGCTAGCTATTGTATCAGACAGCACAAATGTAGAACGTTTCTGTGATCACAGAAAGTTCTGTTGGCTAGCACTGCTTTGGGTAGTATTCATCAGAAATTGCAGTATATTTAAAATCCATTTCAGGGTTATTTTTAACATTTTACGTAATCACAATTTTTTTTTTTAATTGGTGTATAGTGGACACACAATGTTATGGTAACTTCAGGTGTACAGCATACTGATTTGACAAGTCTATACATTATGTTATGCTCAGGATCACAATTTTTACAGATCGATCCCAACTCTTGTTTATATCAATTTAATGGCTAGTGTATTAGGTTCAGAAGGAAATTTTTTTGTCCTTGATTCTTTTTCCAGGAGACATTTTTTTTTTTTAAGATCTTATTTATTTATTTATTTGAGAGACGGGGAGCGCACGAGTTAGGGGAGGGGCAGAGGGAGAGGAACAGGCAGACTCCCCGCTGAGCGCGCAGCCCGACATGGGCCTCTATCCCACCCTGAGATCATGACCTGAGCCCAGGTCAGACACTTAGCTGACTGAGCCACCCAGGTGCCCCTCCGGGAGACATTTCTATACATGCTGTAATAAAGTGCTAGGAAAGTAATTGTAGTCAGAAAAAATTTGCTCTTAAAAGTGCACAATAAAATAATAAAACATGTTTTCCAGTGCTTCATCAGATATGTCTTATATACATCATTGAATAACCCCGTGTATATCTCTTCATGTAGAATTATGGATTTGTGGGGCGCCTGGGTGGCTCAGATGGTTAAGCCTCTTGCCTTCAGCTCAGGTCATAATCTATAAGGCCTGGGATGGAGCCCTGAGTCGGGCTCCCTGCTCAGTGGGGAGTCTGCTTCTCCCTCTCCCTCCACCCAGCCCTGCTCATGCTCTCTTTCTGTCTCTCAAATGAATAAATTCTTAAAAAAAAAAAATAAATGGATTTGTGGTTCAGTTTTATTGCACTAACTGGTACTCAAATATGTACATACATACATATTTTCCATTCATAAGGATTTAGATATTAGATGACATTAAGGTAAAAACTTGAGCCTCATTGTTAGTAAAATTAAAATGATGAGTGTAGAAGTTTATCACACATACTATATTTAAATCTGTTTCATAGTTTATTATTCAGGGTCTAAATTTCTCTTTAAATGTTTCCTCTTTAGGCCTGTATAGAACAGCAGTTTGATTCTCTCAATGGAGGAGTATCTGTGTCAAAAAATAGCACTTTTGCTGAAGAATTTGCGCATAGTATTCGCTCAATTTTTGCAAATGTAGAAGCCAAACTTGGTAATGTAAAATGCATTTTAAACTTTTTGTTGCTAAAGTTTGCATTTCCTTGAACATAGAACTTAAGTGTATTTGTTCCAATTTTCTCTCATGCTGTTGTTTTTAAGGAGAACCTTCTGAAATTGACCAGAGAGACAAGTATGTTGGAATTTGTGGACTTTTTGTACTGCATTTTCAAATTTTTCGAACTATTGATAAGAAGTTTTATAAGTCTTTGTTGGACATTTGTAAGAAGGTAAGAACTTGGAACTTTTATTTTTTTCAATTTGAATAGATGAAAAAGATTTTGGATTAAATTGGATATTCAAAAATGTATTTTATTCCTGCTTACAAAAGTACTAATTTTTGTAATACATTGTAATAATTATAAAAATAATATTGTATTCATTTTTAAAAACCAAGCATTCCAGGAATAAGTAATACAGTAAATGGAAGTAGTGCATAATTCCACATCATATAAATACCTGTTCGTGGAGGTTTTTTCAGATTTTTTTCCTATAAATTACTTCCTATTATTGTTATTACTTTTTTCTCTTCTTTTTCTTCTGTTCTCCTCTTCTTGCCATTCCTTCTCATTATTGAAGTAGAAAAAAATTGAAATTGATTTTACATCTTTGCTATTTCCATGCTGTGACATCTGATTTAAAAACTGAAAATTTAGTTTGTGTGTAAAATCAAGTGATATGTGACCGTGAGTACCCAGCCATCTTGGGTCTTTTATTTTTTCACTAATGTAGAATAAAAGTGAAAGTCATGAGGATTCAAGTTTCTGTTTGCTTTTTGCATATTTTTATCTGAAAATCTGTAAGAGTGTGTGTGTGTGTGTGTGTGTGTATTTAGTAGTTAGGCAGAATAAAATTATTTTCATGCTCCACATCAGATATTGGAATGCCTTAATTGTGCCACAGTAAGATAATTTGTTTCATAATCTATTAATGATTATAAGTTGTCTTCCATTGCATATTGTAGAACTATTAAATAGGTTATTGTTTAGCCTGCATTCATTAATTTCCCTTCCTTACGTTTACTATTTCAGGTACCAGCCATCACTCTAACTGCTAATATTATTTGGTTTCCTGATAATTTTTTGATCCAGAAAATACCAGCAGCTGCCAAACTTCTAGACAGAAAAAGTCTTCAAGCCATTAAAATACACAGAGATACTTTCCTACAGCAGAAAGCTCAATCACTTACCAAGTAGGTTTTATAAGTACTCACAATGAAAATATTTAGATACTTTATATTCTTGGATCTTATGTTGACTCTAAATATGTGGAAAACATTTGATTATAAGAACAAATATATTTATTACCAGAGAAAAATTTGGACAGTCTCTAGGAGACTTATTTTTTAGGAGTTGTTTTGTTTTAAATGATTTAGGTTTAAACTCTATTAAAGATGTAGGAAAATTATACTTTATGGAGATGTATGTGTGTGTACATATGTACCCATATATACATGTATTTGCACATATATATGCATACACAACTTTTTATCAGATACATTAAATATTTTTTGTGTAAAGTTCCTGCAGTAGATGTCATTTGATGACATTAAAAATATTGTGTCCATGATTCAGTGATGGTTTTTAGAGGAGTTGATTTTAATTTGATGTACTCCTTTAAATTTTTATTTTTATGAAAGTAATATATGTACATATTTAAAAAATCAAGTACTAAAAGTTTAAATGGAAAAATAATTGTCCCCAGCCCACTTTCCCCCTGTACCTGAGTCCTATTCCCTAAAAGAACACTTTTATCTTCAGTTTCTTCTGATAGTTACATTCTTACATTTTGTCTAAGTCTTACTATGCAAAATTTCAAATATACACAAAATAAGAGAAAATAGTATAAGACCCCCCCATGTTCTCGTCACCTAGATCCAATATTTAAATTTACTGCACATTCTTGAGTACACTACCAAAATCACGTTGACCTGAATGAAGATTTTAAGTGAAGTGACCCAGGACTGTGCCACTGGCCCTGTGCTGGACACAGTTTTTATCTCTGACATGGTTAAAAGGTAATAGGGAAATTTATCTTCTTCCTTTTGATCTTGAGCATCAAGGGGAAATTGGGCCACTACTGCAGAATGTGGGGGGAGGAGGAGTATGTCTGGAATATAGGCGGTCCCCTGAAGCATCTCTTAGTACTCCCAAGTCCTGTGATTAAAGTCAGTGGAAAAATGACAGTTCCTCAATTCAGGCAGGATTACTCGCAGCAGAGATTTCATAGCTCTCTCATACATTTTAAAACAGACCTGAGAAGGGAAAAAGACATAGTTTGGATTTAAGGAAGTGAATTCAGTAAGATGGAGAGACAGGGATCAGGTTTAGTAGCAGTAAATAAAAGATAGGGATATTTTGATTATCAGAAGCTTGATATTCTTTAACAGTGTAATGTAGTTGCTAAAATGCCAATACATACTTGGATTACATTAATAACTCTTCCTGGGTTATGGAAACTGATAGTTATAGTATCTACGCCATGTGAATTGGTAGTTTTGTTCAATTTTTATTGGTCACATCATAGTCAGTATTTGGTGGTGTCACATTTTAAGAGGGACACAAAATGCAGCAACCCTAAATGAAGCTGATCAGGATATGTCAGAAGACCTGACACCCATGCCCTTTGAAGAGTCTCTATATAGTTTGGCCTTTAAAAGAGAAATCTGAGGAATGTTATGGTGAGCTCCTTAAATATTTGAGGGGCATTCAGGTAGAAGAGGGAACAGATTTGATCTCTGTGGCTCCAGAAGGTTGAACTAGAACCAACAGATGCAGATGACAGATAATAATAATCACCAATATTATTGAGCTCTTTGTAGCAGGCATTATGCTAAAGGCTTTAAACACTTTGTCTTACACAAACCCTGTAACAATCTTCTCATGTGGAAAATAATAAAGGTCACAACTAATAATAACCTGGTCTTTTCTATAAGTCAATAACTAAACTATTCCATGCACTTCACATGTATCATCTCTTTTAATCATCAGAGAATCTTATGAGGTAGCTACTGTTGTTATGGCCATTTTATAGGTCAGATAATTGAAGTACATTAAACTTGCCCAAATTTAAGCAACTAGTAGGTGGCAGAGCTAGACAGTCCTAACTCTAGAGCACAAGCTGTTAACTGCTACTCTATAGTAGTAGTATTTTTATCCCATTTTTAGATAAGGAAGATGAGGCTTAGAGAAATGAACTTTGCCAGGTCACACAGCCAAGCGCGGGTCAGAGAACACGCAGACCTGCACCAATCCTACTGTAGAGCGTTTGCAGCAGAGTCATGTAGGCTGTTCTGAGAGGTAATGCGCTCTTTCCCTAGAGCTGTGTAGGTAGACTGTAGATGACTAGTAGTCCAAGATGCTGTAGGAAGGGAGGCTTATCAGGTGCGAGACCGAATAAGTTGACTTTCAATGACCCTCCCCCTCCACAATAACATTTTATGTTTCTAAATTATTTGATTCCAAAGATACATAGTCGCCATAGAGCTCCAGGGAGCTAAAAGGGATAGTGTCCTTTTCAGTCTCCTTGCAGTTCTCCCAAAGAAACATAAAATTCACTCTACTGAAATGAAACCCAGAAGAGGGGAAACAGTGTGGTCAGCATGAGTTTTGTCTAATGTTTTAGGAAAAGTTGGAGTTACTAAGCTATCCCAGTCAGGCTCCAGAGTTCATTATACAAGTGAGAAGGGAGCAGTGGGGGACAGTTTCCCTGCCCCCACACTATGCACTAGACTCTAACTGGCCAAGTGCCCCAGCCACGTTCTTGACTGGGGTCCAAGGTTTATAGGTTGGTTGCTGCATTTTGCTTTTCATTCACAACCATTTCAACACTGGAAATGCTGACTTTAGAGGATAGAGGTATGAACCTTCATTTCAAACCTCTGTTGACATTACAAGTGTTGACACTGTTTCGTGTTTTTTATTGGGACAGGAAATTTTTTCTCACTAGTGTTTTTCCTGTTTGTACTTTGAAATGAAGCTGACCATATGACAGACCTTTGGCTGTTTTTGGATACCCTTTGTCAATTAACTTGCTTTTTAAGGCTTGAAGCAGTTTCATTTTTACATATTTGCAAGAGATGAAGATCATCTGGTGTCTGGGTGTAGGAGTGATGGGTGGAGTAACCAGCAAACCTCTGCTTTATTCTGCATAGTCTGATCTAAAACTGAGTGAGTGCCTTTGACTGTGTTACTATCCTTCTTCATGTTAGTGATTACTGTCAGGGAGCACTCCATAATCTAGGCCTCTTCTTCTGTCCTTGCTTATGATTTTTCTGTCCCTCCTGTATAGTCTGTCCCTGCTGAATACTGATCACAGCCTCCTCAAAAGTGGAGGCATTGCCCTAGGACCTTACTCTTTCTCTGTATTCCACACTTTTTTTTTTTTTTTTTAAAGATTTTATTTATTTATTTGAGACAGAGAGAATGAGAGACAGAGAGCACGAGAGGGAGGAGGGTCAGAGGGAGAAGCAGACTCCCTGCCGAGCAGGGAGCCCAATGCGGGACTCGATCCCGGGACTCCAGGATCATGACCTGAGCCGAAGGCAGTCGCCCAACCGACTGAGCCACCCAGGCGCCCCTGTATTCCACACTTTTAAGTAGAATAATCCACAAGTCAAATAATAACCCACAAGTCAAATAATGTTAGCACCTTTGGAGGCAAAGCCAAAAGTACAACTGTCAGTGTTACTTGTTTAATGGAATCCTGGCTCAGCAGAAATTTTTCTGAGATTTGATGCTGGGGTATCATGTCCTTAAGACAGTCACAAAAAATTTTGGTGTAATCCCTCTTCAGGCTGAGTTCTTGAGATTGTCAGACTGCTTGGCAGTATGACTGGCAATAAACTCAGTGTGGGATTCTGATCTCAATCAAATGAGTCTCTTCAGTCCCTTGCCCTGAGACCTATCCTCTAGCTGATTCTGACTGGCAATAATGAGATGTTTCTCTGACTGAAGGAGGTTTTTTGTTTTGTTTGCTTGTTTTTTTAAGGTTTATTTGTTTTAGAGCAAACTGGAGTGGGGGTACGGGCAGAGGGAGAGGGAGAAAGAATCCTTAAGCAGACTCCCCACTGAGCGCGGAGCCCTATGTGGGGCTCCGTCCCAGGACTCTGGAGATCATGACCTGAGCCGAAATCGAGAGTCCTCGGCTTAGTCAACTAAGCCACCCAGGCGCACCTGAAGGAGGTTTTTAGAAAGAGTTGGTAACGTCAGATCCCACAAAGGGGAATTGTTCATTTTTTTTCACACTAAATCTTTAAAGTGTATATTGAACAGCTTCTGGGCTAAAAGTTCCCATCTTGAGCAATTTGAGATGCACTGATAGAGTGATTCAGTGTTTGTAATTGGCCTGCGTAGGAAAATTATGTTACTGCTTTAGTCTTTCCTGATGGGAAAGCTTCCTAGATTTGGACTTATATCTTGGCTCGGCTATGTATTTGGGCTTGTTATTTAACTTCTCTGTGTATCAGTTTCCTCTTCCATAAAATGGAGATCATAATACCTACCTCATAAGGTTATGTGAGGATTGAATGAGTTACTTTGTGTAAAGTTCTTAGAACAGTGGCTGGCATATAGTAAGCATTCAGTAAATGCAGCTTTTATATCCAGATTCTGACTACTTCCAGTCTCCCATTCTGGTTCAAGTTGTTATCCCCTTTCTTCTGCATTATCACAGTAGCTCCCTGAGTGATTTTCCTGCTATTACCCTTGTCCCCTTTATAGTTTATTTTCAACATATCAGCCAAGGTGATATTGGTCCTCTTCAAAGTTAGGTCAAGTCACTCTGCTCAGATCCTTTGGTGGCTTTCCATTGAAATCCTCCCTATAAATTCTTACACAAATCCTGTTCTACTCCCCACCTTTCCCACACTGCCCCCCAACCCCTCTGCTTCTCTGATTTCCTTTTGTTTTCTCATCCCTGCTCTCCGACCTCCAGCCGAACTGACTTCTTTGTTATTACTTGAACATGCCAGACATACTTCCTGTCTTAGAGCGTTTGCATTTGTTATTTACTTTCCTAGAATTCTCTTCTCATATATTTACATGGATTACTCATTCATCTTCTTCAAATCTTGGCTCAAAATCGTCTTTTCAATGAGCCTGCTTTGATGACTGTATTTAAAATTGTATCTGCCACTCAAGTCCCTATCTCTTTTCCCTGCATTTTTTCCATAGCACATATCATTTAACATCTTACAGATTTTAATTATTGATTTCTTTATTATGCAGCTCTCCTTTCTAGAATGTAAGCTTCATTGTGGCAGGGATTTTTATCCATTTTGTTTACTGCTAACTTTTGTTTTTAGTACTGAGAAACAGTGCCTAGCCTGTATAGGCATTCTGTAAACGTTTGTTGAATGAGTAAGTTATATATGTATGTAGGATGTCTATAGTTTGAAAACCGGAAAGGTGGCTGCTGCAAGGAAATATTTTATCCCAACCAGTTCAAAGAAATGGAAGTAAATTTTCATTCCTGTGCTGAGTAACCACAATACTTTCTTTTGTTAGAGATGTACAGTCTTACTACGTCTTTGTGAGCTCATGGATGATGAAAATGGAATCTATTTTATCTAAAGAGCAGAGAATGGATAAATTTGCTGAAGACCTCACCAATAGATGTAATGTTTTTATACAGGTAGTTGCATCTTCTTACTTAGAATATTTTGGGGGTCATTTCTTTGTTAATCCAATGTATAGAAGTTACACTTTGAAAAAACTGGAAAGGATATGTTTTTATTTTTAAAAACTGAAATTGATTTGATTATGTTTGGATCTGTGTGATTTATTAATTTAGATATTCTAATACATGCAATTATATTCCCTTTAAAGCATGACTTTTTTGCTGTATCCATAAGTTTTGATATGTTGCATTTCCATTATCCTTTAGTACAAAATATTTAAAAAATTTTATTGTGATTTCTTTTTCAGTCTGTGGGCTATTTTGAAAGATATTTTTTAATTTCTAAAGATATGAGGATTTCCTAGTTATTTTTTTATTATTGATACCTAGAAATACTAAGGTAATTTTGGTATTTTGAAATTTGTTGAGATTGGCATTATGGCCCAGCCTATGGTCAAGTTTGGTAAACATTTCGTGTATACTTGAAAAGAATGTGATTTGCATTTCTTGGTTGTAGTGTTCTGTATATGTCAAGTAGGTCATGTTTGTTAATGATTTTGTCTGCATATTGTATCAGTTACTGAGAGAATTGGGTTAGACTCTTCCACTGGCATTGTGGATTTGTCTGTTTATCTTTTGTCAGGTTTTTGTTTTATGTATTTCGAGACCAAGTCAGTGCATAACATTCAGGATTGTTACTATCTTCCTGATGAATTGAACCTTTTATCATTATGAAACGTCCCTTTTATCTCTAGTAATGTTCTTTGTCATAGGTCTTGTGTGTGTGATAGTAACATAACTATACCAGTTTTCTTTTAGTTAAGGTCTACATGGTATGTCTTTTTTGATCCTTTTACTTGCAACCTGTTTGACTCCTTATATTTAATGTCTGTCTCCTGAAGCAGCATAAATTTTTCCCCAGTCTTACAGTCTTTGTTTTTTCATTATTTTTTTTTAAAGATTTTATTTATTTATTTATTTATTTAGAGATATAGTAGGGGGGAGGAGCAGAGGGAGAGAAAGAAGCAGACTGCGCTGAGTGCAGAGCCCGACGTGGGGCTCAGTCTCACAACCCTGAGATCATGACCTGAGCTGAAGCCAAGAGAGTCGGATGCTCAACCAACTGAGTCACCCAGGCACCCCTTTTCATTATTTTTCCTGTCATTGCTGGTGTATTTGGATTTAAAGTAGCACCTGACTAATTGCTTTCTCTTTGTCTCACTTGTTCTATGTCTCTTTTCTTTTCCTTTCATCCTTTCTTTTGAATTAGTTTAATCATATTATTTCTCCCAATATTAGGTTTTTAATTCTGTATTCTTTTATTGTTTTTTTAATCGTTACTCTAGAGATTTTAAGATGCATCGTTTAACCCTCAACTCCAGAATAAATGAGTAGTTTTATCTCTTTCTAGACAGTGTAAGGATCTTAAGCCACCTTAATTCTATTTATCCCCTTCTCACCTCTGCTGCTGTTGTTTATTTTTTTCTCTATATTAAACTTCACAAAGTGGTATTATTGCTGCTGTTGTTTTTATAATCAGGGTCCATTTAGCTTTATCCACATATTTATCTGTTCTGTTCTTCCTGCATCTCTCCATCCTTCTATTTGTGGAATACCTGTTAGTATTTCATTTAAAATGTCTTTCTGATGGTGAATTATCACCACTTTTTCTCTATCTTATTTCAACTTCATTTTTGACAGCAGTTTTGCTACATATAGAATTCTGGGTTGGCAGGATCCCTTACCTTCCTCCCCCCTTTATCATCTTCTGGCTTCTTTTATTTTTGATGAGAAGTCAGCTGCCAGTTTTGTTGCTTTTTTTGGTGAGTCTTTCTCTAACTGCTTGTAAGATTTACTTTTTCGTTTTTAGCAATATTACTAGGTACCTAGGTGTAGTTTCCTTTGTGCAGTGCTGCTTGGGATTTGTAGAGCTTCTGGAATTTGTGGAAAATTCTCAGCCATTAACTTTGCAAGTGCTATTTCTATTTTCTTATATCTCTTGCTCTCTTTCTTTCTCTTCAGCTGTGTCTAACCTGTTAAACTATTTACTGAATTCTTAATTATTTTACTTTTTAGCTTTTTGTTTCTTATAATTTCCAGTTCTTCTTCTGAATAAATTTTGTTTCATTTCCTTCAACATATTCAGCATAATTATTTTGAAACCCATGTCTAATAATTTCATTATCTGGATATTTCTGTTATCTGTTGTTTCTCTGGTTTTTGGATATGTCTTATTGCTTTGTATGCCTGGTTATTTTTTATAATGTATGGCACATTGTATATGAAAAACTGTGGATATAATTGAAAGATCTGGATATTGTTTTTTTTTTCTCCAGAGAGGATTTAATAATCTTTGCTTGTGATGTATAGCTAGTCTAGGACAACTAGCAACCCAGATCACCTCAACCCAGTCATGGATTGAGATGATTTGAAGTGGGACCTAAATCCTTTGATGGCTGTTTTTTTTGAGTTCACCCTTACTTTTTAGGTAGTTTTTCAGGATCTGAATCCAGAACCTAGGTTTTACAGGACCTCCATCCCTCTTTGATGGGCCATGAACTCCTTATTTTTATCCCCCTTTCCTTTCCGTGAGTTGTTGGAAGATAATGTTTGGCTTCTGTCTTACTTTCTTTTGGAAAAGGCAGCTGCCTCTTAAGGGAAGGCAGCCACAAGTGCCCGGCTCACTTCTCTGGGTTTCTGTCTTCTAGATTTGCGCCTTATATTTCCTTATCCTTGTGGTAGTTCTTTGATACCTTCTAAGAGATTTAAAAAAATGTTTTGCCCAGATTTGCTAATCGTTCTTTGTAGGAAGACTGGTCCAAATTGTTTATTCTGCCATTAACAGAAACAGACCCTAGACCTCTCCCCTCCCCATTTAGATTTTTAAAAGACATCCTTTGTATGTATCTTTCACAAATTAATGACCATTTGGGAATGGTGTGATATCAACCCATGAGTTCTTTCTCCTCCATTACCCTTCAAAAAAGAAACTCCCTTTTTCTCCCTGCCTTAGAGTTACACTTTTGCTGTTCCTTGTTTTTGCTTTTTAACTTTTCGAAGTGTTGTGTTAGGGCCGAGTCTGGTGTAATAGTCCTGTAGCTGACAAGGTAAGACTTGGGGCTCTTCCCTGTGTGTATGTCCCAAGCTTTAGTCTTATTGTCTGTCACCTTTCTTAGGATACTATCTTCTCTCTCATGTCTTATTCTTTAATTTAGCTCATCTCTTTATCACAGAGCTATTATTGGTTCAGAGAAACTCCTTCCTCCCACCCACATTGACTGTCACTCCTTTACTGAGTCACTGTTACACTGATGGGAGAGTACTTTATCTCTCACATATGGTAGAGGAGAAGAAAAAAGGTTGAGAATCACTACCATATGGTTTCTGCCCAGCTCCTTGGATATATCCACAATAGTATGGTTTAGGTTCATCTCTAGACTGTACATGTATCTTTTTTTGGTCCTTTATAAACCCAAAGAATCTTTATTATTATGTTTCTATGTGGTTTTTTTAGATCCAAATGAAAATATATCTGAGAGATAAATATCCTTTTTCCTGTTTTCTATTTCATCCCATTTCCCTGGGTTTGCTAGCACTCAAAATATTTTTTAAACCTCACAAGACCTGTCTGCTTCCTTTGTGAATGGAAGGGTAGGAGAAAATATACTGCCCATACTGGGCTGGAAGGAGAAAAAATCTGATTAGCACCAACATAGGCAGGGGACACGGTAGCAGATGGACAGTAGTAATTGACCTTGGTGAAAAGGAAAGGTGGAATTGGCTTGGAAGTGAGAAATACCTTTTGATATGTGTATTGGCCAGAGAGCAGCTCTCCTCATTTTTCAATTCCTAGTTCCTTGGAGTCCTTAGCTTTTGTCTGCAGCAGATAGGAGTCTTTATACTCTTGTCTGACAGGTAAGATAAGGATGAATAGATATCTTCCTGACATTCAGTTCATTTCTCTGAAGGGTTTGTTTGTTTGTTTTTAATGGGAAGATTCTTTAGCTGTGATTATATAGCATAATTTCAACAGTACTAAATTTATGGTATGTAATGGGTTAAATACACTTTTAAGGGTTGCATTGAAACTTCACCATCATGTGTATATTGTATGAGGAAAAGTATTTAAAAATCTTAAGAGCAGACTTTAAAATGAATTTTACAAGCAATAGTTATTGGCAAGTTGAGGAATAATTACTGTTACATAGAGAATGAAATGTTGAAGAAATGAAACTTTTTCTTGTGATTATAATCAGTGTGTTATTTTTTTATAGGGCTTCTTATATGCATACAGTATTAGTACCATTATTAAAACCACAATGAATCTCTACATGTCGATGCAAAAGCCAATGACCAAAACCTCAGTTAAGGCATTATGCAGGCTTGTTGAACTTCTCAAGGTAGGTTTAAAATTATTTTACTTGCCATTATAATTGAGAATTGACCTGTGCTTAAATTAAGGTGGTCTTGTAATATTTGACTTCTTGATTATGAGAATAAAAAATTGTGGGAAAGTGTACTTTTCTGTCAGTTGGCTAAAGAAACTAGCCATCGAAAGAAATTTCTGAGTAACTTTTTATGAATGGCCAATATATTTAAACTTTGTTAAAAATTAGCATATAGGGGCGCCGGGGTGGCTCAGTTGGTTAAGCGACTGCCTTTGGCTCAGGTCATGATCCTGGAGTCCCAGGATTGAGTCCCACATCGGGCTCCCTGCTTGGCAGGGAGTCTGCTTCTCCCTCTGACCCTCCCTCCTCTCATGCTCTCTCTCTCTATCTCATTCTCTCTCTCAAATAAATAAATAAAATCTTTTAAAAAAAAATTAGCATATAGTTTTGATTTGAATTTCCCTGATGGCTAATGATGATGAACATTTTTTCATGTGTCTGTTAGCCATTTGTATGTCTTCTTTTGAGAAGTGTCTGTTCATGTCTTCTGCCCATTTTTTGACTTGATTATTTGTTTTTTGGGTGTTGAGTTTAAGAAGTTCTTTATAGACCTTGGCAATCAGCACTTTGTCTGTAGTGTCATTTGCAAATATCTTCTCCCATTCTGTGGGTTGCCTCTTTGTTTTGTTGACTGTTTCCTTTGCTGTACAGAAGCTTTTTATCTTGATGAAGTCCCAAAAGTTCATTTTTGCTTTTGTTTCACTAGCCTTTGGAGATGTATCTTGAAAGAAGTTGCTGTGGCCGATGTCGAAGAGGTTATTGCCTATGTTCTCCTCTAGGATTTTGATGGATTCCTGTCTCACATTGAGGTCTTTCATCCATTTTGAGTTTATCTTTGTGTATGGTGTTAGAGAATGGTCGAGTTTAGCCATCAGGGAAATTCAAAACCACATTGAGATACCACCTTATACCAGTTAGAATGGCAAAAATTGACAAGGCAAGAGACAACAAATGTTGGAGAGGTTGTGGAGAAAGGGAAACCCTCTTACGCTGTTGGTGGGAATGCAAGTTGGTACAGCCACTTTGGAAAACAATGTGGAGGTTCCTCAAAAAACTAAAAATAGACCTACCCTATGCCCCAGCAATTGCACTCCTGGGTATTTACCCCAAAGAACCCTATGACCCAGCAATTGCACTCCTGGGTATTTACCCCAAAGACACAGATGTAGTGAAAAGAAGGGCCATATGTACCCCAATGTTCATAGCAGCAATGTCCACAAAGCCAACCTGTGGAAAGAGCCGGGATGCCCTTCAACAGATCAATGGATAAAGAAGATGTGGTCCATTTATACAATGGAATATTACTCAGCCATCGGAAAGGATGAATACCCAACTTTTACATCAACATGGATGGGATTGGAGGAGATTATGCTAAGTGAACTAAGTCAAGCAGAGAAAGTCAGTTATCCTATGGTTTCACTTATTTGTGGAACATAAGGAATAGCATGGAGGACATTAGGAGAAGGAAGGGAAAAATGAAGGGGGTTGGATATCAGAGTGGGAGATGAACCACGAGAGACTATGGACTCCGAGAAACAAACAGGGTTTTAGAGGGGAGGGTGGTGGGGGGGGTGGGTTAGCCTGGTGGTGGGTATTAAGGAGGGCACGTACTGCATGGAGCACTGGGTGTTATATGAAAACAATGAATCATGGATCACTACATCAAAAACAAATGATGTATTGTATGGTGACTAACATAACATAATAAAATAAAATTTTAAAAATTAGCATATGGTGAGAGAGAGAAGAAGGAAAATGAAAAGGTTAGCTTAGGTATTGTAAAGTTTTAGTCATGGAAGTTTTAAGCATGTTGCCTGAATTATAAAAGAGTATGATTTGGCACAAAAATTGACACATAGATCAGTGCAACAAAATGGGGACCCCAGAAATAAACCCACAATTATATGGTCAATTATGACAAAAGAGGCAAGAATATACAGTGGGGAAACAGTCTCTTTAATAAATGGTGCTGGGAAAATGGGACAGCTACGTGTAAAGAACGAAACTGGACCACTTTCTGATGTCATACACAAAAATAAACTCAAACTGGATTAAAGACCTAAATATGAGACCTGAAACCATAAAAATCCTAGAAGAGAGTACAGGCAGTAATTTCTCTGACATCAGCCATAACATTTTTCTAGATATGTCTCCGAAGGCAGGGGACACAAAAGCAAAAATAAACTATTGGTACTGTATCAAAATAAAAAGCTTTTGCACAGCAAAGGAAACCATCAACAAAACAAAGAAACAACTGACTGAATGGTTGAAGATATTTGCAGATGATACATCCAATAAGGGGTTAATATCCAAAATATATAAAGAACTTAACACCAAAAAAAAAAAAAAAGAAATCCAATTAAAACATGGGCAGAGGACCTGAGGAGACATTTCTCCAAAGAAGACATACAGATGGCCGACAGACACTTGAAAAGATCTTCAACATCACTCGTCAGGAAAATGCAAATCAAAACAACGAGATATCCCCTTACACCAGTTAGAATGGCTAATATCAGAATGACAAGAAATAACAAGTATTGGTGAGGATGTGGAGAAAAAGGAACCCTCATGCATTGTTGGTGGGGATGTAAATTGGTACAGCCACTGTGGAAAATAGTATGGAGATTCCTCAAAAAGTTAAAAATATAAATACCACATGATCTAGTAATTCCACAACTGGATATTTACCCAAAGAAACTGAAAACACTAATTCGAAAAGATAATATGCCCCCCCTGTGTTTATTGCAGCATTATTTACAATAGCCAAGGTATGGAAACAACTTAAGTGTCCACTAGTAGACAAATGGATAAAGAAAATGTTGTTATATATGTAATAGAACATACACAGCCATAAAACAGGATGAGATTGTGCCATTTGAGACAACATGGATGGACCTAGAGAGCATTATGCTAAGTGAAATAAGTCAGATGGAAAGATAAATACCATATAATTCCATTCATAAGTGGAATGTAAAAACAACAACAAATGAATAAACAAAAATCAGAATGAGACCTATAAATACAGGAAACTGATGCTTGCTGGCGGGGTGGGGGCTATGGAGGGTTGGGTAAAATGGGTGAAGGGGAGAGGGCGGTACAGGCTTCCAGTTATGGAATGAGTAAGTCATGGGAATGAAAGGCACAGCGTAAGGAATACAGTCAGTGATACTGAAATAGAAATGTAATGGGACATTGGTAGCTGCACTTGTGGTGAACATAGCATGATGCATAAACTTGTCAAATTGCTAGGTTATATACCTGAAACTAACGTTGTGTATCAACGATACTAAAAAAAAAAAAAAAAGACATCCATTTTATAGTGTTCAAATGCACATGAGGCTAGTCAACATGAGGCTAATTATTTTGTAATTCAGAGAAAGTGCTGCAATGTTGTGATTTGAATACTTCTGGAAATATAAAATGTTTCTTAGCATACTCTATATAAATAAATAAAACCCCTTGTGGGCAGGAAAACCCACTTAACCTTTTGTAAAAATTGAAATTAAAAATTTTCTAGCTAATTTCTGCTAATGCCTTTAGATTTGCTTAGGAAATAAAAATTTGGGGGCATTTTTAGCCTTTTTTTCTTTAAGATATATTATTATATTTATTATGAACTATCAATAAAAATGTATGTATATGTGTATTTATGCATACATACTTAATAAACATAATTTAAAAAAATAATAGACACTTAAAAACACACCATCCCATTTAAGAAATACTAATATTTTCACAAACACCCTGTCCCTCTGTGATTACATCTTATCCCGTTCCCTCAGAGGAAACCATTGTCTTGAATTTTACGCTTACCATTCCCTCGTTTTTCTTTTTAGTTTACCGGATATGGATGAATCTATAAACCATTCATTGTTTAATTATATATGTTCTTGAAGTTTATATTAATGAAGTAATACTTCATGTATTTTTGACTTGCTTTTTTTTTAAACTCAGAATTTTGTATTTGAACATGTTGGGATGAATAGCTGTCCTTCATTCATTTTCATTGCTGTGTTGCTTTCCTGTGGATGGACCTTTGAGAGGTTTCCAGTTGTGTTGCTATTATAAACAAAGTTGCTGTTCTTGCATGTTTCTTGGGTATAATCGCGCAAGAGTTTTTCTGAGGTGTTAATGTGTCTACTGGTGGATTGCTGGGTTGTGTATTCTGTACATGTTCAGCTTTTCAAGAGGATGCCAAATTGTTTCCTACCATTGTTCTGTCAGTCAGTTTACATACCTCCCCAATGGACCAGACTTCCCATGGTTCCCTAACTGGCCAACATTGGTATTATCTGGCTTTCTTTTTCTTTTTTTGGTGGGAGGTAAATGATTTTATTTGTAGTGTTTATTTCCCTGATTGTTGGCGATGGTGTCTTTTTTAAGTGTTTATTAACTGTGTTTTTTCTTTTGTGAAAATGAGTTCTTTTGTTCAGTTTTATCTATTAAATTATTTGCCATTAAAAATGTTCCTTTTTTTTTTTTTTTTTTCTGAGTACTAAACCCTTGTGTATGGCAAATATTTTCTCATACTTTGGCTTGCTTTTTTATTTTTTTAATAGTGGCTTTTGATGAACAGAAATTCTTAAATTTTAATGTAGTTGAATTTACCAATCTTACCCTATATCACAGTGCTTTTGGATCTCATTTACAAATTCCTTACCTAACCTAACCCAAGGTCCTCAAGATAGTCTATAATTTGCCTAAAAGTTTTAAGTTGATTTTCACAACATTGCTTGTGGTTCTTTTTAGGCAATAGAGCATATGTTCTACAGAAGAAGCATGGTTGTGGCTGATTCGGTCTCACATATAACACAGCACCTTCAACATCAGGCTCTTAATTCTATTTCTGTGGCAAAGGTATGAAGTTTATTATGTATTCAGCATAATTATCTTTTCAGTTTGCTCTCCTGTTGTTTTATATGTGTTTTTTTAGTTTAGTCTGTTTACTCCATATCTTCAAGTGTAATAATTCTTGGTCCTTTTTCTCCATGGTATTTTATGATTGTTATTTAGAGCGATCAGGGTTATCTTAACTCTGAACTTGCAGCATGGAATACATTAACACTCCTCTATTAAAAAATTACATTTTGTGGCTCAGTCTGTTAAGTGTCTATCTTCGGCTCAAGTCATGATCCCAGGGTCCTGGGATCGAGCCCTGCATTGGGCTTCAGCGGGGAGTCTACTTCTCCCTCTCCCTCTACTGCTTACCCTGCTTGCGCTCTCTCTCTCTCTCTCTCTCTCAAGTAAATAAATAAAATCTTTTTTAAAAAATGACATTGTGTGTAGTTTTAAAATATACCTCTTCTTTAAAGAAATAATTTCCTTATTAAATTAATATAGAAATTTTAGAATGTGGCCTCTGCTGTTATCTTGAACTGCCTCTCAAAAAGCCTAATATGGAAATTTAAAAACATGCTTAATACATTTGCTGTCCTTGACAGCATTAAATGGTAATGTTATAGAAGTAAAGCACATAACATCAGAAAAAGCTGAACAGGGAAAGCATTTGTCTAAGCTCTCTTAAATTGAATCGTGGAAAAGATTACCCTGAAGTTTTTCTTCTGAGTCTTTTGTTATTGATTCAAGAATGAAACTGTTATTTCTTGTTTTTTCTCCTTTTATCTTTTAGAAAAGAGTAATTTCTGACAAAAAATATAGCGAACAGCGTCTTGATGTGCTCTCTGCTCTAGTTTTGGCTGAAAACACTCTAAATGGACCAAGCACAAGGCAACGACGACTTATTGTTTCTTTGGCACTAAGTGTTGGCACACAAATGGTAAGTGTGTTGCTATTATGGAGGGAGAATGAGATCTGAGATTTCACATTTTACTTGTTATTGACCTAAGAAATCTGTCCTTACTTTGCAACTTCTCTGTCATTCTTTTCCCTTCCTGAAAGAAAACATTTAAAGATGAAGAACTCTTTCCACTGCAAGTAGTCATGAAAAAGCTGGATCTTATCAGTGAGCTTAGAGAAAGGTAAGTAGGGATATGTAATGATACTCAAAAGGTAAGGTAATAGAAACATCAATTTTTTGTTTAGCATAGCAAGAGAAGAAATATAACCTAGATAGACCATTAGTTCCTCCTTGTCACTCCTTTAGCATGACCAAAATGAGACTGTGACTAGGGATCATATTTCTTTAGTTTTGCTTCTACAGTAAGGAGGTGGCTTCTGGAAGAACTCCCATGAGAATGTGATACCACCCCTAGAGCATCTGCTAGACCTTGATGCCTATTGGATTTACTGTCATTGTCCACTAGCATAGTGGACTTTTAAAATTGCTGCTTTAAAACAAGGTTTCATCTATTTGTGAGAGACTTAGAGAGTCATGTCACATGTCACATTCTGTAATTTTATTTTGATACATGAATTGGAATTCACTTAAATGAATTAGTTTTTGGAAGCCCCTTGTGACTTTATTATTTTCTTTTTATTGAGGAAGTAATATGTTTCTTGAAGGGAAAATGGGTCTTCTGAATTTTGATTCCCAGGTGAATTAAGGTTACAGCACAGTTTTCATTTAAAGCTTAATGTTTGAAACTTTAACGTTTTAACTCATTTAAAACTTACTGTTTTTTGTTCTGAGAACTTGAGACTTTTGTAGTTAGTAGCATTTAACTTTCTATCTTTGGAAGAAATAGTGAGCCTGCTTCATTATAAGATACTTAATGATCATTTTTTTTTGCTGCAGAATGGTGTGAAATGGTCATTTGGCAAAGATTATAGACAGGTTAAGTGTAACTGGGTTTCTGATTTTGTTTTGTTTTTGTTTTTTTTGTCACTTTTTTTAAAAGGTTCTGTTTTTCAACTTTGAGACAGGTAAAATGGTGCATGTGATGCAAGTATTATAAGTTCAGTCATACCAAATAATATTGAAAATTTTAACTATTTAAAAGTTATATCATTTTTCAAGTATGCTTTAGAACTAAAGCATATATGCAGAATTCTGACAATATCAGATATTGGAATGTTTTGTTATCCTTGTTCAATCTGAAAAATACTTATCTTTTGGCTTTTCTGTACTAATTTTGGGTTATGTGATACAGGGAATAAAAAATGGGTAAGACTGAGCTCTTACCATTATGGTATAGAATGTTGTTCCTTTCATTATTTTTGGGATGGGGGGTGCTTGAGTTTTGCTACCACTAATTACTACTTTACATTGTAGAGTCCAAACACAGTGTGACTGTTGTTTTTTATACTGGCACCGAGCTGTCTTCCCAATTTATTTAGATGATGTATATGAAAATGCTGTTGATGCAGCCAGATTACATGTAAGTGAAGAATAATGTAAAAAATAATCCATCATTTTTAGTCACCATACAAACCATTCTAATTAGTTTTAAATACAATCATTTGACTTAATAAATCATTTTAAAATTGACTGCTAATGTTTTTACAATGCTGTGCATATTTAATAAGCAGTTAGTTTAGTTAAATTTGATATTAATGTTAATGAATTAACTTTTTTACTCATATTCCTATCATTCTCATTTCACTTGATTTTAGTTTATGTCACAGTAGTCTGACATTTACTTGTCAGCAAGGTCTGTGTTACTCAGATCTGTTTCCTTACGGAAATAAGTATTTGAATGCTCAAGACAGAGGATAAGTAAATGTGAATTTTTTTTTTGATTTAAAGTATCTGCTTTAGAGAATAAAATCTGGCTCTTATTTAGGAAAGTAAGACAGACATGTTAAAAACACTCTTCAAATTGAGATTTTGTCTTTAAAGATAGATAATTAACCTTTGTGATAGTCCTTTTTTTTTCCCCTTTGTGATATTTCTTAATTAGAGCTCTGGTTTTTTGAAATTCATGAACATTCTGATTTTCTTCTTAGTACATGTTCAGTGCTTTACGGGACTGTGTACCTGCTATGATGCATGCAAGGCATTTAGAGTCCTATGAAATACTTCTGGATTGCTATGACAAAGAAATTATGGAAATTTTAAATGAGGTAATATATTCGAGATTGCATTCCAAATACATGTTTTAAGCTTTTCAATATTTGGAAAAACTTTCTGGATTGAAGCAGGCTTTCATTTACATATATGTTATATATTCATATTCATATGTCATAATATAAATTTATGAATCACTGTCTAGAACAAAGGATTTCTTTTTAGTTATAACTATTGTGCTAAATTGGTCTTTAATTCCTAATTTTTTAAAAAATATTTTTTATGTATTTTTTTGAGAGAGAGAGAGAGAGAGCACACAAGCAGGGGATGGAGAGGGACAAGCAGACTCCACACTGAGTGCGGAGCCCAAGGCAGGGTTCAATCTCAAGACCCTGAGATCACCACCAGAGCCAAAATCAAGAGTCGATGCTCAACTGACAGCCACCTAGGTGCTCCTAATTCCCATTTTTTATATAGAAATTCAGACTAGGAATTTGGAAATTGGTTTGAAAATTGAGTGCTGCTAATGGTAATGCAGTTACTGCAACTTAATTACCGAAATTTTACTGAATTATTTGGCACGTCACTGACTAAAATTTTCTGTTTATTTAAATTTTCTAAATTTAAAAGATTTACTTGTATACAGATAATTCAAATGCAGTGTAATATATACCTTCTTGTTTTAATGGAATGCATATTATAAACACTGATATCTTTAAATTGTCATCTAGCAATGTTATATGGAGGGAGAGATTAAAAATGAGTAAACTTCACAATATAAACGATATTCAGGTTTGATAAAATTGTGAAAAAGTTTATGTAATTTCTTGTATTAACTATTCTTATATGTATTTTATAATAACATACATGTTTGGCCAGTATTTAGAACTTAATGGTAGACCAGAGAAGATGATTAATTTCATTACCTTTAGTGCAATGAATTTTGTGATTTTTTAAAAAAATGATTATTATAATAAGGAAGCTTTTTTTAAAGATTTTATTTATTTATTAGAGAGCACGCTTGGTGGGAGGGGCAGATGGAAAGTGAGAGAGAGGATCCCAAGCAGACTCCCTGCTGAGCATGGAGCCCAACATGGCATTTGATCCCATGACCCCAAGATCATGACCCAAGCAAAAATCAAGAGTCAGATGCCCAACTGACTGAGCCACCCAGGCACCCCTATAAGGAAGCTTTTTAAAAAATTTCTTCTCTTGGGGCGCCTGGGTGGCTCAGTCGTTAGGCATCTGCCTACGGCTCAGGTCATGATCCTGGGGTCCTGGGATCGAGCCCCGCATTGGGCTCCCTGCTCAGCAGAAAGCCTGCTTCTCCCTCTCCCACCGCCCCCTGCTTGTGTTCCCTCTCTCGCTGTGTCCCTCTCTGTCAAATAAATAAATCTTTGAAAAAAAAAATTTTTTTTTCTTCTCTTGCTAGTTCTCAGGACCTTTCCTTCTTAGTTACTGGTTTCCATAAATGTTATACTTTATATTGTTTATTCATGTTCCTTGTAATGAACTCATCAGACATTAGCTTTTGAAGTTCTTTTCAAGGGTTTTAAGTATTAATGAAAATAAAAATTTAGAATTTATCTAACTGCTCCCTGGTCAAAAAATCATCAGTTTAGTTTATTTTGTTTTAAAGATTTTTATTTATTGGTCAGAGAGAGAGCACAAGCAGGGGGAGCTTCAGGCAGAGAAAGAAGCAGGCTCCCCACTGAGCAAGGAGCCCGATGTGGGACTTGATCCCAGGACCCAGGGATCATGACCTGAGCTGGAAGCAGACGCTTAACTGACTGAGCCAGCCAGGCGTCCCAGAAAAATCGTTGGTTTAAAATGGAGAACATTTGAAATGTATCCTCAAGGGGCGCCTGGGTGGCTCAGTTGGTTAGGCGACTGCCTTCGGCTCAGGTCATGATCCTGGAGTCCTGGGATCGAGTCCCACATCGGGCTCCCTGCTCAGCGGGGGGTCTGCTTCTCCCTCTGCCCTCTTCCCTCTCGTGCTCTCTGTCTCTCATTCTCTCTCTCTCAAATAAAAATAAATAAAATCTTAAAATGGAGAACAGGGGCGCCTGCCTGGCTAAGTGGAGTGTGTGACTCTTGATACCGGGGTTGTGGGTTCAAGCCCCACATTTGGAGTAGAGATTACTTAAAAATAAAAAATCTTTAAAAAAAATAAAATGGAGAACAAAGTAATTTTCACTTTGCCAATAAAAATATTTTACCATAGCTTATTTAGACTTTTAAACCAGTTTGACAAATTTTTCATCATTGTGCTGATTATAAAACTCTAATGGTCAAGCATAGATGCCTTAGAAGAACAATGCAACTGGAATATCATTTTGAAAAATTAAGGTATCAATTCTTTGTGCATAGCATTTACTGGACAAATTATGCAAGGAAATAGAGAAGGATCTGCGACTTTCTGTGCACACTCATTTAAAACTGGATGACCGAAACCCTTTCAAAGTTGGCATGAAAGACCTGGCCCTTTTTTTCTCTTTGAATCCAATTCGATTTTTCAATCGTTTCATTGACATTCGAGGTGAGTGTTCTGTTTTCCTTCTTAAAGTCATATTCTGTATCTGTTTGCCCTTAACTATTAAAGAACAAAAAAACAAAACTTTGAGGGTATTTTTGTATTACTCATTTATTCTTTAATTCGTTTTTGTTTCTTCATTTTTATTTTCCTGGTACCTTATTTTAAAGGAAGAAATTTAATGTTCAAAGACAAGTTGTTTGCAAAAAGTTTCATTTCTCTTGCTTTTTTACTTTTCATGAA
Source organism: Neomonachus schauinslandi (assembly GCF_002201575.2). Taxonomy (NCBI): domain Eukaryota; kingdom Metazoa; phylum Chordata; class Mammalia; order Carnivora; family Phocidae; genus Neomonachus; species Neomonachus schauinslandi. Next base: position 17,139,086 of record NC_058407.1, on the reverse strand, counting down.
TCAAAAATTTTTTATTTTTTATTAATTATTTTTTTGTAGCTTATGTAACTCACTACCTAGACAAGACTTTCTACAATCTAACAACAGTGGCTCTTCATGACTGGGCCACTTACAGCGAAATGAGAAATTTAGCTACCCAGCGTTATGGATTGGTTATGACAGAGGCTCATCTTCCTAGTCAGACTTTGGAACAGGTATAGTATAAAGTGTTTTTAGCATAGTGTGTTTATAGCATAACAGCATTTCTCTAAGCAGTCTTTTTTTTTCTTTTTACTTTATTTAGCATGTGTTTATATCTCAAAATATTTGCTATAAAAACTATATGCTTGACAAGAATAAAAAATTAGATGGTGTTAATTTGCTTTATGAATAATTTACCACAGGCTTCCTGTTTACACTCTGCCTTTTGTTGAACATCTGAAATCTCCATAGATTTAGATACAGTGTTTCAGAAACATTGGGATTGTGAGGTGACTTGTGCAGAATTGTAAAAAGTTTAGTCAAGATCACAGTTAAGGATTTTAAACGTAGATATAACATAGGCTTTAATGTCTTAGGAAAACATGGTTAAATGTATATGATTATAAATTTATTCTTAAAATGACGAGTGCCTACAAGCATTTGGCTTTGCTAATTCAGTGAGCTAATTTACAATATGGTAGTATCTCATGAGTGCAAAAGTTAAAGTTTTCAGTTAATTTGCATGTATTTTTTCTAAGAAAAACCAAAAATAGTATTTATCAAAAAACATATATTCAGTTCCAAAATTTGAGGATCATAATTTTTCCTCCATCCTTTTGCATTTCTAGGATCAGTTTGTATATCCTTTCATTCATTTATACATTTAGTATTTACTAAAAAGATGCCAGGCACTGAACTATGTTTTGGGACATTAAAAACAAAACAAAACAAAACAAAAAAAATTTCAGCTCATGTACTTATAACCTAGTAGGAGAAAAAGTAAGTAAACAGATTTTTAGGTTGAAACATGAGAAAAACGATAATAAAAACTTTAATGGGTGTTGTGATGCTCCTTTGAGCCCCAGTTAGAAAAGCTGTGGGTCAATTTATATGATGCCATTAGACATTAGAGTAATAGCTGAAGAATGAAGGATTCTTCATAGGTAACTTGTATGTTAAAGGTGGTCTAGTGTAATTTAAAGAAGCATAAGGATTTGGAATTCGATTTTCTAAAAATTCCTAGGTCTGCCTTTTCCTAGCTGTTTGACCTTGGAGAACTCCTTTAGCTTCATTTTCCTCAGTTGTGGCATTTAGAAGACTAATACCTCATTTTTTTTGAGATTTACATATAAAGAACCTTGCACAGTGCCTGGAAAACAGTATGTATTTTATAAATATCACCACATATCCTGACTACCTTTTAGAATCTGGCCATTAGTTTATTTAGTAAAACATATACAGAAGATCTTGGGAAGACAAATATTCTCAAGAATGGTGGGGAAATGATTGAGTCATGAATCTCTGAAATTTTAAACATAACTCTTCTTGTCTTTACAAAAGGGATAAGAGAACAAGCAGCCACGTTTCCCCAAGGAGATAGTCCTGATTATAGCAGTTAGAAGGCTCCTTAGCCTTTGGTCATACCTTTTGTATAGTTGTTTTTTAAAGTAATTTAAAAATATTGGTAGTAAGTCACTATATTGATACAAGTCTATCTTCAATAATAATAGAACTTTGTGGATTGTTTTGTAGGGCCTGGATGTTTTGGAAATTATGAGAAATATTCATATATTTGTGTCTCGATACCTCTATAATCTCAACAATCAGGTGAGTAGGTTTTAAAATTCTTTTTAAATGTGGGTGGATGTATAGTAGGAAGTCTGAGAGGCAGAGTTGATTCTCATTAGTGAAAACTAGTGAAATAAAGTGGAATATAATTGTTTAGAGATCATCTTTTTATTCCTTTGCTTTGATTATATTATCTTCTTGAATGACTTTCCAATTAAATTATCTTTAATAAAATAGATTGTAAAATTTTCTTTGTATAACTGACCAGTGTTGCTATGGATTGTGTTGTTACTTAGCATAAGTTTGTTTCGTTGCAGATTTTTATTGAACGAACAAGCAATAACAAACATTTGAACACTATTAATATTCGGCATATTGCTAATTCAATTCGAACACATGGCACAGGAATCATGAATACAACAGTAAGAACTTTTTTGGGGGGGTTTGGGTGGGTAATAGACTCCTGTTTAATTTGGTAGTTTGGCAAATAGTTTTCTCATAGAATATTCTGGTAAACATATACTACTGCTTGTTTATATTATACCTGAGTTTCCATCTTCTGGTTGGTGTAATTAAAATGTCGGGGGGGCACCTGGCTGGCTTAGTTGTTGGAGCATGTGACTCTTGATCTTGGGGTTGTGAGTTTGAACCCCATGTTAGCTGTAGAGATTACTTAAAAATAAAATCTTAAAAAAAAAATGGCACTAAAATTGTGTTGGATGTGATGGAAGCTCAGTGATACAAAGGCATTTTTGAATATCTTACCATCTCAGGATCATCATTATAAACAGCATTGGAGATTTGAGCACATTGACATAAATATATGTATCTGTGTGGATTGTCTGATACTCTTTGAAAGTTGCTTTTGCAAGCAAATCATTGATAGCAGTTTATTTAACATCAGTCATGCTCTTTTTTGGGGGGGGGAACTTAATAATTATTTGATATCCATAAAAGTAGAAATTTTCTAAAAATATTTTGAATTTTAGAAGTGGGCCTTCTATCACTTGAGAGACTCACTTGAATTTGTATGCTATTTTTTCTTCTGCGGACAAGAGAAGTCTTTGAATTTACCTGGTTTTCAGGATACACTTAACTTCTCCTTGAGGAAGAGTATGAATGCTTAAATAGTAAACTATTATTAAGCATATTTGAAAGTAAGGGAATAAGAAGGAGTTATGTAACTGGAAATTATATAGGGATCATTTTAATATTCGGTGGGGAAGCCATTAAAGTACTTGAGCTGATAGATGTGATTGGAGTTCTGTTTTAGTGGTTACCAATATAGAAATGAGACAGAGTTTATAACTTAAAATAAGGAGTCACCTGGTAGAGGTCATGTCTGAACTTTTCAGGATAAATAAACTCTTCTTTGACCTCATCTGTTAGATACTCATTCATGTAATAAATATAATTGTGTGTGTATTTTACCTGAGGCACGGTGCTGTGCACTATGGTGAGAAAAACAGTTTGTGCTCTCATGGTGATTATACTCTAGCATGGGATACAGTCATTTATCAGTTGATCACACTAGTGAATGTACATTCCTGATGTCTGGTGATGACTAAGTGAGTATAGAAGAGACAAGATCAGAGACTGGCAGTTACCCATTATTAAGAGTGGGAAGGATAAAGAAGAGACTATTTCTGCTAACACAACTACTAGTAAGGAGATCAAGAAAAAGCAGTGTTTGAGGATCATAGGGGAAGGGAGGGAAAAATGAAACAAGATGAAATCAGAGGCAGACAAACCGTAAGAGATGCTTGACCATAGGAAACAAACTGAGGGTTGCTGGAGGGGAGGGGGATGGGGGGATGGGGTAACTGGGTGTTGGACATTAAGGAGGGCACATGATGTAAGGAGCACTGGGTATTATATAAGACTGATGAATCACTGAACTCTGCCTCTGAAACTAATAATACGCTATACGTTAATTGAATTTAAATTAAAAAATAATAAATGAAAAAGCAGTGTTTAAGCCACAAGAAAAGTTATGAGAAAGCACCCATTTCTAAAACTGGGTAAATGAAGACTGTTAAAAAAAAAAATGGCATATATTTGCTAAAACAGTAGTTTTTGAGGGTGGAGGAGACGAAGACTAGTACAGGGCTTTCATCCTCTAGGACTCCCATCCTCTACGTTATTATGGCTTTAATCTCAGCTCAAATTCAACTTTTTCAGGGTTTTCTGAGTCTAGATCAGGGCCTTTTATTATTCTCAAAGCACTGGCACTTCTCATTGTATGAATTATTGCAGTTGAGATTTAATAATTTATTTAACATATAATTGTTTAAAATGTCACTCCTGCTAGAATATAGACTACATGATGACAAGCACCATGTCTAGCATGAGAGCAGATAGACCATTCCTTGCACATAAGAGGTGCTCAAAATATTCCTGGATAAATAATTGAATGTCTTCCTTCAGGAAAGTTAAAGAGCACCATGTTTCTTACTTCAGTATCATTCTAGACATGTAGATTAGTAAAAAGTAGTCTTGCAGATGGAGGATCAGAAACTTCTGATTGTGGTTTATTACTTAAAAACTAGAGTGTTGAATCTGGTTTTTTGATTCTCACTATATAACTCTTCTATTAGGAAAATATTTTCCTTTTTTTCCCTTTTGTGTAGTTAAAATATTTAAAGGGAGCTTATAGAAATTTCTGTAAACTTGAGCAATAAAAAAACTTCATTTATTATGTCCAGTGTGAATTAGACTTTATAAATATTAGACTTTATGAAAACTCATATAAATTAGAGTTTATAGATAACTGTTATTCAGTCACATTGATTTTAGATTAATTTTTATATTAACTGTCCAATTTTTTGTATTTTAATTTTATAGGTTAATTTCACCTACCAGTTTTTGAAAAAGAAGTTCTATATATTCAGCCAATTTATGTATGATGAACATATCAAATCTCGATTGATTAAAGATATTCGGTTTTTCAGGGAAGTCAAGGACCAAAATGATCATAAGGTATTTTCACATATTCTTTTTAAGGTAGTTTGAGTGAACTGTTGAGTGTATAGCAGATGTTTATGCTGAAGTTCATTATGAGACTCTGTAGTGGAGTTTTCATTTTTTTTTTGTTTTTTTAGGTATTTTTCACAATAATGTCTCCTAGATCTGGCCTCCAAGTTTCTTGTATTTCCCCTTATAATATCTTACTCTTTGCATTCTCTGTAGGCCACAGTGTAAGGATCAGTATAGCCAGGTGTTAACTTCTCTTTCTTTATTTTAAATAACGCAGAAGCAAAACATGCTTACTTTGAAACATTTAAACAATATAGAGTGCATAAACTAAATGATCTCCCTCATTTCTCTTCCTCCCAATTCCATCTCTGGAGGCAGTTGCTGTTAACATTCTGATGTGATGCTTCTAGATGTCTGTGTGATAAACATATCTATTTGCACCTACATGTACTGCTTTTTTTTCCTAACAAAAATGGTGTAATACTACACACATTATTTTACAGTATACTTATCACAGTTCTCTACATATAGATCTGCCTCATTCTTTTTAACAGTTGATAGTAAAGATGTATACTATAACTTATTTAACCTTCTCCAGCTGACAGATGTTTAGGTTTTTCTGATTTTTTAGTGTTATTAACAGTACTGCAGGTAACATCCTTTACATATTTATCTGTGAATTTGGAGACTATTAAAATTCTGAAAGGTGAATTGCTTGAAGAGAAATTTCTAGGGCACAAAATATGAATATTTAAAATTGTGATACATGTTGCTACACACCCTAAAAACACTGTACCAATTGATATTCCCATCCGTAATTTATAAGAATGCTGTTTTCCCTTCACCCTCTGGACTGAGTTTTGTAATAATGAAGAGAAATCTAAGTGGTACTAGTATAGAGGCCTGTAGCCGTGTGGATAGAGAACCAACATGATTATTAGGTGGGTTTTATATTTGATTTGCAGCATACATTCCTAGTAAAATAACTAATAAAATTATAGATTATAGTTATCAGAGAATTTAATTATCTCCTTTTTATTGGAATAAATTATATTCAGAGAAATAATCATTCTCTTGTTTGTAAGAATTGTGTCCATTTGCTATTAATATACAATGAGTAATTTCCTAACTTTTAATCAGCTGAGATGTGAAAAATCATTTTTTATTGGTGCAATTAGAAATTTTAGCTCAGCTAATGTGTATTATTTGGGAAGGAGTATGTTTATATATATAATACCTATTCAACCCACAGGAACTTGGTTGGACATCTCTGAAGAAATGTTTCTAGGAGGAATTGGTTTGTCTATCTAATAGAGTAGTTGGATGTTGGGAGACTAATAATGGTGGTGGATAACTTAAATTTGGTGACTTTAATAATTATTTTCCTTAGCTATGGCAAAAAGAAATTTATATTGACCTTGAACATTGGTAGTTTTTGTGCTATAAATTTTTTGTCGTTAGATTTGAGTGGTTTTTTTAAGGACAATGACAAAATTAGGAAGGCAAGTGGTATTAGCATGGTTGATTTTATAGGCATTTTATGCTTTAGGGGTCTTTATTAATAAAGGTAGTCTTTAAATTATCTCTTTAGTATCCTTTTGAAAGAGCAGAAAAATTCAACCGTGGCATCAGAAAACTTGGAATTACCCCAGAGGGACAAAGCTACCTTGATCAGTTCAGGCAACTCATCAGCCAGATTGGTAAGTTTTATTATAAAAGAGTTGGGAAATAAAATACAAATTCCAAGAATCTTTCTCCTTAAATATCTTATATAAATAACTCAATATCTGAGTGCCTGAGATTGATTTTATTCCACTAGAGTAATGTTCTTACCAAAAGTTTTTCAAGTATGATTAGACTGTTGGTACAGAAATAATTGATACCCTGTGGGCTAATATGTACCGAATAAAACCTCTTCAATTAAATTAAAAATATATTTAACTCATCTCAAATATCCTGCTCATAATAGTCAGCTGGTAACTATTAGGTACTTACCCTGTTCATGGCACTGCTTTGGGCTTTAGAAACTGGTTTCCTGGGCGCCTGGGTGGTTCATTCGGTTAAGTGGCTGCCTTCGGCTCAGGTCATGATCCCAGGGTCCTGGGATTGAGTCCCGCGTCGGGCTGTCTGCTCAGCACGGAGCCTGCTTCTCCCTCTCCCTCTGCCTGTGCTCCCCCTGCTTGTGCTCACTCTCTCTGTCAAATAAATAAAATCTTGAAAAAAAAAAAAACCAAACTAGTTCCCTGAAGTTACAGCCTAAGTGCAAAGGTATAAAATAATTTATGTGAAAAGTTAATTAATATAAGTAAATAAGTTACATTACTTACAAATAAGTTTAATTAAAGATGAAATGTTAAGTATTATAATTTTCTGTGTTATATCCTTCCATATTTGTATATAATTTCTTGAGTTGTCCTGCCTCACAGGTAGAACTTGTCTTCTGAAATGTGTTATATTATATTTAAAAGCAAGAACTACATTTAGTAATCAGAGATTAACAAAGCTGTACTTATTTGAGCTTTCCACACACATTATTTCTGGTAATGTCCTCACAAAAACCCTATGTGAGAGGCGTGTAATCATCATTTTAAAGATGAAAAAAGAGAAACTCAGAGAAATAGTGTTGCTAGGACTTAAACCGGGTTTTTTAACTTAAGTCTAAAGGTATTTTATATTCTTCACAGTTGTAGACTCCCAAGCAGTTAGTAAATTCTTATTGACTACAATTTGGTAAAATTTTACTTCCTGAGATTCATTCATTTATCAAACATTTACCAGGAAACTGTTGTACCAAATACTCTTCTAGATGCTGAGAAAAGAGATAGCCTTCATTCTCGAGGGGCTTTAAATTTACTAGTGGGGAAGATATTGGAAGGATTTAGTTCTAGAGTAAAGTCACTGAACACTAGCTTAAGCTTTATAAATTAATTGGTTTACATATTAGACATTTCTATTATGTTATTAGTACAAGAACTTAAAGAATTTTACATTTGACTTTTTAAATTTTAAACAATTTAATAATGAGGTATTGTCCCACAAGTACAGTTTTCTTTGTAGAGACATTTGATGTCATATTAGATTGTAAACTTCTGGAGCAATAGATCTTAACCCTTTTTGAGAATCTGATGAAAACTCTGGATTGGTTTCCTCCAGAATCATATACTATACATACAGTTTTGCATGTTATTATACCAGAGTTCAGGTGCTTAAAGTTAGAGTCAATGGACCTCAGATTAAGAGCTGTTTTTCTAAAGCATTGTTGCTTAAAACTTCATTTATTTGCATACCAGTGTCAGAGGTTTTTTTTCCCCACATGTGAGTACTGCTTGCCCTATTACTTAATGTTTTTATATTTTTTAAGGTATAATTTTGTCTTATGAAATAATCTTTAATTATGAGCTTACTATGCTAGTCATTTTCCCCCAGTACACATCAAAATACACATATTCCCCCCCCAATACACAAAAAATAGTGTCACCTCAGTTGCCACCAGGATGCGTTCAACATTTGGTGAATATTATCCTTTTCACTTTGTTCCAGGATTTTATTCTTTATTCTCTTCTTAGAAAATATAAATTCTCAATCTCCTTATAAAGCATAGTAATGTGTTTTTGAGTCTCTTAAATATCTTGAGAAAAAGAGTAAGAAATCTGAGAGTTGGGAACAAAAGGAAAAGTCCTTTTGTCTAATAACCTGCCTGCTGACATAATCACCACAACCACTAACATTTATTGAGCATTTACTATGTGCCAAAGCTTTTCTGAGTGCTTTATTGGTTCTAATTCATATAAAACTCACAGTGCTATGGGTATTACTACTCATTCATTCTTCAGGTATTTATTGAAGACAACAAGGCACTAAACAAAATCTCTGCCCTGTAGAGCTTAATGAAACAGATGAGGAGACTGAGATACAAACTTTGTAACTTGACCTAGATTTTCTTGCTAAAAAGTGGCAGAGTCCATTGAACCCAAGAAGTCTCGCTTCAGAGGGTTCCTCCTAACTGTTGCTCTATACTTGCCTCTCACTAGCACATTTTGATCTGCCAGATATTGTTCTGCCAATTGTAGGAAAACAATGAAACCAGGTGTTTTATTTTTTTAAGATAGGTATTCTGCATCTTAGAAGATGTATCTCTCATATTGGGATAAGCTTAAAATAGATGGAGTAATACTTACTTTGAGAGTTGTTAAAAAAATTAGGTGAGATAGTGTATGTAAAGCATATATTACTGTAATGATTGTGAAATATTAACTGCTTCTTACCTTTTTGTCCATTCTTTCTCCCAACTAATTTCAGTTCATTTGAGCAATATACAGGTGACTCTTGAACAACATGTGTTTGAATTGTGCAAGTCCTCTTATATGCAGATTTATTTGGATGAATACAGTGCAGTGCTGTAAATGTGTTTTCTCTTATGATTTTCTTAACATTTTCTTTTCTCTAGCTTTATTGTAAGGACACAGTATATAATACACGTAACATACAAAAAATGTGTTAATTGACTATGTCACTAGTTAAGGCTTCTGGTTAATAGTAGGCTATTAGTAGTTAAGTTTTGGGGGAGTCAGAAATTATATGCAGATTTTCAGCTGTGCGGATATGGAGGGTTCGGCGCCCCTAACTCCCATGTTGTTCAAGGGTCAACTGTACTATTGAATTCCTACTATGTGCCAGGATATGTTGGCTCTAGGGATGGAGCAGTGAGAACAGAAGCTCTGTCATGGATTTTGCATGCCAGTTGGGAGAGACACAAATAAAAAGATACAGAATATGTCAGTGTCAAGTGTTGGGTAAGGAGATGTAATAGTTTTGGGCAGTGCTGTTCGGTGATGTTCAAGGAAAGCTCTAAGGAGGTGACATTTGAGCACAGACCTAAATAACATCAGGGAATAAGCCATGTGCATATTCAGGGAAAGAGCATATCAGAGAGAGGTGACAGTAAGTGCCAAAGTCCTGAGTCTGTTTAGCATTTTTGGGAAATAGGGGCCGGAATGGAGGAGTTAGTAAAGTCCTGAGTGGTGGGGCAGGATATCAGAACAGTAGCAAGGGGCAAGATCACACAGGGCTTTGTTGACCACATAAGAGATTTGAATCTTATTGAGATGGAAAGCCATTGTAGAGTTTTCAGAAAAGGAAAGGATATGTTCCAACTTAGTTTGAAAAGAACCATCAGCACTGCTGCTATGTAGATAGAAGATTGGGAGGCAGGATGCTGAAGGTGGAAGGAGGGAAATCAGGAGGTCTTTACATATTGCAGAGGTATAGGCAAGAGATGTATTGGTTTGGTATAGGGTCATCGCTGTGAACATGAAAAGTGGTGGGATTCTGGCTACATTCTGAAGGTAGAGCTAGTATAATTTGCCCATTGATTAGATGTTAAGTATGAAAGAAAGAAAGGAGTCAGGGATGACTTGAAGACATTTTGCCTGAGCAGTTGAAAGGATGGAAATGTCAGTTTCTTTGAGATAGGAAATATAACAGGGTGAAGGTCTTGAGTTTGACTTGAACGTATTAAATTAAAAATTTTTCTTAGTCATGAAGGCATAGGCATTGGATTAAAAAACCGGGAAGAGTAATCCAGGCTGGAGGTATAATTTGGAGGCGTCAAGTAAAGATTTCTTGATATCATTTCCAATTGCATGTGTGCGGGTGGCGAGGGGAGGAAAGAGAGAGGGAGGCACTCGATGTGATAATGAAGAAGTTATTGACTATGTTTTTTAAAAATGTCATTTAATGAAATTGTTTATCAAATGTCAGTCACATTTATTTATTGATACAGCTGTGTATAAGTGTATATATATTTATATTTTAGGCACACTAATATGTAAGTTTTACTTTTATGGAGCAAGAACTAAAGTAAAGCAGAGAAGAGGAATCCTTTGGTACTTAAGAGTGGTGAAACCTGGTAATTGACTGCTATATATGACTGTATTCCTGACTGTTAGAGTTTAGAATTATTTGTATAAATATCTGATGTGTGTGTGTGTGTGTCATTTTTAAGGTAACGCTATGGGCTATATACGGATGATAAGATCTGGTGGCCTCCACTGTAGCAGCAACGCCATCAGGTATGGGTGCGAACATCGTTTTTGCCTTGCTTATGCCGTTTAAGAATTTTATGTCATTTAAATTTATCTTTATTGTAGTTGATATTGTAGACAAGTGTTTTCTTATTGCTATATTTTGAGATAAAATATGGAAGAAAACCATTAATTCTACTGGTTAAATTTTTTTTCTTGAATTTTAACACTGTAGCAGATCTCTGAAAATCTTTATTTCTCTTAAAGTTATAGTTAACCTATCAGTACAGTTTGAATGGTTCTAAAGATTACATGACTTTAAGGATTAGAATTTGATTATTCATATCTAAAAGACAATTTTAGAATTTAATTGGTTATATTAATAATAGAACTGAAATGCAAAGTTCTTTCCAAATATATAGTTGAAAAATTTAGCCTTACAATACCACTTTCATATCTATGTCAGTTGTGCATATTTAATAAAATTATTTCCCAATTCTTAGATTTGTGCCTGATCTTGAAGATATTGTAAATTTTGAAGAACTAGTAAAAGAAGAAGGTCTTGCAGAAGAAACATTAAAAGCAGCAAGGTAATCTAAATTTGGAGACTTAAAAAGTATATGTTTATAATAAAATCATCTTAAAGGGAAGATTAGAGGGGCGCCTGGGTGGCTGAGTCAGTTAAGTGGCTGCCTTCTGCTCAGGTCATGATCCCAGGGTCCTGGGATCGAGCCCCGCATCGGGCTCCCTGTTCGGCGGGGGGCCTGCTTCTCCCCCTCCCACTCCCCCTGCTTGTGTTCCCTCTCTCGCTGTGTCTCTGTCTGTCAAATAAATAAATAAAATCTTTAAAAAAATAAAGATTCTCTCTCTCCCTCTGCCCCTCCGCCACTTGTGCTCTTGCATGCTCTCTTGTTCTCTCTTTCTCAAAATAAATTAATAAACTAATAATGGTAGAAATTGATTATAACACATTGAATAAAGAACTTAGGAGCCCCAGTGATGGTAAGAAAGGAGCAGAGGGAAAGTTCCTTCTTTTTTTTTTTTTTTTTAAAGGATTTTATTTATTTATTTGAGAGAGAGAGAATGAGAGACAGAGAGCACGAGAGGGAAGAGGGTCAGAGGGAGAAGCAGACTCCCCACCGAGCAGGGAGCCCGATGTGGGACTCGATCCCGGGACTCCAGGATCATGACCTGAGCCGAAGGCAGTCGCTTAACCAACTGAGCCACCCAGGCGCCCGGGAAAGTTCCTTCTTTACAGAAGAATGCCAGCTAATCGATACAGAATGGATGAGAAAATCTAGGGAGAAATCACTGTTTTGCAACCACCACTCTAATGCTTGAAACCAGACAAAAATCATCAGTAAAACAGTTTTGAAGAACAGAGTATTCATTCACTATCAGAAGATTATCCCACAAATTGCTTAATAACCACAAAAGGGAACTATCTTTAGAGAGATGGATGTATTCCGCCAAACGATCAAACATAGCATCACCAGTTAACAGGACACACTGATACTATGGGGCCTCCTGATGCAGTGTAATGGCAAATACCCATGTTGTGTTCTTGCCATAAAGATTTACTCTGAATTTATTATGTGGAAACCATCTGAGACATTCAGAGTGTGGGGCATTCTATGAAACACCTGGCCTAGACTCAAAAAATGTCACATGTCATAAAGGACAAAAATGGCAAGGAACTCTTCTAGATTAGGAAACTGAAGAGATCTGATGACCAAATGCAGTAGGTAATCCTTAATTTATCTTTGATGAGGAAAAAAAAACATTTGGGGGATAATTGAGGAAATCAGAGTTTATGTACATTAGATAATACTGTATTTTATTTTGGGGTGTAATGATATATTGTGGCTTTGTAAGAAAATGTCTTGGTTCTTAACAGATTCATATTAAAGCATTTGTGGGCTAAGTGACATGGAATCTGCCAACTTGAAATGTTTTGGGAAAAAGAAAACAAATGTGGCAGATGTTAAATGGTGAATCTAGGTGAGGGGTAAATAGGTGTCCAGTACACTATATTTCAACTTTTCAGTAGGCTTAAAATTTTTTTTAAATGAAAAGAAATGGAAAATGTGTGTGCATATTTATGAGAATAAGGCCCCAACACAAGATTTGCTTTGCAATAGTCTATTAGGTAGCTTAGTTTTTTGCCAAATTAAAGAAGCCATGTACAGTTAATAATATATTTAAAGTCCTGTGCCCTGAAATGATTAGTTTGTGGCTTGTATGTCAAAGAAGAAAATCAGACTGTTATTCTTATTAAATGATGTCATTCATTTAAAAATTGATGACATTTAAAAAATATTTTTGAAGCAGTTCCAGGAGGTCAGAGAGGTGGGATAATAATTGTCTTTTAAGATCCCTAGGGTAAAGCTGTCTGCTAATAGCAAGGTCCAGATCCATGCAAAGGAGTGGATGACTGACAGCAAGTGAAGGAAAGTTCATGGCAGGTGAAGTCAAGAAGTTGTGGAATTATGATAATGAATTGATTATCTAAATGAGCAATGAAGTCTTCCAGAATGATAGCGAAAATACATATTATAGTCTGAGATAAATAAAGGTAGGGCAGTGGTTTAAAAGGAAAACTGCTTTCAGGAAGGAGTAGTTAGGTAGTGGATATAGTGGGATCATGTGAGTCTCAAAGGAGAGATTCCTACCTTTTAGTGGTGGGGGAATAATTTGAAAGTGGTGGTAGGTATAAATGATGGATGAAGGAGAAAAAGCAGCTTATGTTTCTGAACGTTAAGTGGGAAGCTAAGTTCTTGAAAAGGAGCCAGATTTCAGTTGAGGTAGGAAGGTACAGAAGAAGCATTAGTGAAGACAGTTAAAATGAAGAGGAATTTATTTACAATGTAATGGAGGGGCGCCTGGGTGGCTCAGTCGTTAAGCATCTGCCTTCGGCTCAGGTCATGGTCCCAGGGTCCTGGGATCGAGCCCCGCATCGGGCTCCCTGCTCGGCGGGAAGCCTGCTTCTCCCTCTCCCACTCCCCCTGCTTGTGTTCCCTCTCTCACTGCCTCTCTCTCTGTGTCAAATAAATAAATAAAATCTTAAAAAAAAAAAAAAACAATGTAATGGAATTCTACAGGACTTATTGTGGGCAGAAGAAATACAAAACTTAAGTTCTAAGATGCTCTACATATTTTATATTAGGGACTAAGTTAATTAAGCCATAGTGATCAGCTTTTTTTTTTCATATGGAAATGAGTTCATTCTGAACTCCAAGGAAATGGACTTAGAAATGTCTTACAATGTTTTATACTTTGAGTACTCTCATCTAAGGTGATAAGAGATGGATTTAAAAAGCCATATCTTCTTGGGGTGCCTGGGTGGCTCAGTTGGTTGAACGTGTGACTTTTTTTTTTTTTTTTTTAAGAGTTATTTATTTTGCAGAGTGGCGGGGAGAGCAGAGGGAGAGGAAGAGAATCTCAAGCAGACTCCCTGCTGACCATGGAGCCTGAGGTGGAGCTCGATCTCATAACCCTGAGATCATGACCTGAGCTGAAATCAAGAGTTGGGAGGCTTGGGGTGTCTGGGTGGCTCAGTTGGTCTGACTCTTGATTTCGGCTCAGGTCATGATCTCAGGGTTATGAGATTGAGCCCCATATGTCAAGCTCCATGCTGGGCGTGGAGCCTGCTTAAGATTCTCTCTATCCCTCTGCCCCACCTCCCATCTCCCCACCCTCGCCCACGCGTGGCGTGCGTGCACACACTCTGTCTGTGTCTCTCTCAAATAGATAGATAAATTAGATAGATGAGATAGCCATACCTTCTTCTGAGAAAGGAACCAGGTAAATAATGTTTTGTATTTTAGGCATTTGGATTCAGTCCTCAGTGATCACACACGAAATTCTGCTGAAGGCACGGAGTATTTCAAAATGCTTGTAGATGTTTTTGCTCCAGAATTTCGAAGGCCAAAGAATATACATCTTCGAAATTTCTATATCATTGTTCCCCCTCTGGTGAGTATTTTTAGTACCCAAAGTGAATTTTTTTTAAAAAGTTAGTAAATAGATCCAGTTTCTTTGTAGCAGGAAATGCACATAGTAGACTATATTACTTTCTGGTTGTAGAAAAGCTAAATGTGATTTCAGGGAAGGTGGCCTAGGAATTTTACTTAACTAGCTATGCAGAATGAAACTTACTTTACAGTTGAGATGGATTTTTATTTGTTAGTAACTGCTAGAAAAATCTAGTGTTATTTAAATTGAGTGTACTCCATTATATATACACCATATAATCTTTGGGCTGATTATACCATATAATCATTTTAAGTGATTAATGTTGACTAACTTCTGTTACAATATGAAGTTATTTCTCACACGTCTCTTAAAAGTATTACTGTTTAAGGACAACTTCTCTCTATACAGTAGTAAATACTAACATCTAGATTAAATTTTAAGTGCTTCCTCATAGTATATATCGTGTGTCCTGCTCCAGTTCTGTATAGTTGTCATCCAAATAGAGCTCAAGTTACTCCAAATCACATCATACAGACAGTTGGAGTGGGGAAAACGGAGTTAAGAGAGAGAGCGGCATACTAGCAGTAAGAGTTACGTTGCCCTAAAGATTTCTATAATAATACTGTTTTTTTTAAAAAAATTGTAAATGGGTAGCTCTAAAATCTAAATATCACTAGACAAATGTGGCTTTTGATTACATCTAACTTTGATAAAGAGTAATAAATTTTCATATTGCTGCCTGATTTGTTAACGTATCTTCTTACATATTATTACCATGGTTATCCTTTGGAAGTAGAGGATGGTGTGTGGACAGCTTTTTTCTTTGTAAATGTTCTTTTCTACTGTTTTTAATATGTTTATTGTTAATGCTCCATCATAATTGTTAATGCTTTATCATAATTATATGTTGTAACTGTGATGTAGCAAGCATTATCTTTTCATCCTAAAATAGTGTCAGACTGGAAGCAAATCTGTCTTAGTTATACTTGGATAACAGTGTAGTTAACTTAGGGTGACCTCATCATATTTTTTTAATTTGAAGGACAGTATATTGAAGCCACAGTAAATAACAAATTGTGAGTTTCCGGGAGAGTAGAGTTTTGCAGGGCAGCTGTCCGAATTCAGTTAGTGATGGGTGGATGGGTAGCACTCCAGGGAAGTATAGGACACTTCTTGTGCTTGAGTTTATCATCTAATTCCAGAAAAAAGACAAACATAAATGAGCTATCTAAAAAAAAGATTTAAATAATAGTTGGTAGAGATTTCAAAAATCTGTGATTAATTGCCCAGTGAGTTTTACAGGCAAAAAAAGTGAAACTTGGTGTTTTTGTTTCCAGCATCAGCTATTATAGTACCTTCCACGGTGTATCACAATTATTCCTAAACATGTCTCTCTTTACCCCTCTAGAGCTGTGCTATCTATATATAGCCATAAGTGGCTACTTAAATTTAAATTAATTCAAATTTTATAAAATAACAAATCTAGTTCCTCTGTTTTGCTAGCCACATTTCAAGTGCTCAGTGGCCATATATGGCCAGGGGCTTACTGTACTGGACAGTAGGATACACAGTATTTCTGTCTTTGCTGAGAGTGCTGCTCTAGAGTGTGTACTCTTTGATGGTATTCCTTTTTTTTATCGTAATTAATGCCTGGTATATAGTAATCTTTAGTAAATCTTTGTTGAATAAATGATAAGGTATTTTGTAGGAGCTGAATTTTTAGGGAAGCAGTTTTTGGAGGAATTCATTTATCCAAATAACTACTAATTCATTTTAACCAAGAATATGATAAGAAATAATGTTTTAGGATGAAGTGGGTGGGCAGAAGCAAGGATTACCACCCATAAGAGCACTTAACGCTTTGAAGTAAACAAAGCATACCTACTTTTCTGACTCCAGCTTTCACTTAGAGTATGACTTTGGGCAAGTTACTTAGCCTCTCAAGCCTCAGTGTCCTCATCTGTAAAATGTACATAATATTTTATGAGGAACCATATACAAGGCACTGTGCTTGGGGTAAGTGGTGATCGGTGATCGAGAGAGTGCTCATTGTTAAAGGATTTGGAAAGAAGAGCCATTAAAAGATACTGGTACAGATTGTGATCTCACCAGGAGGCTATTTATATGAGGAAGATGTCTCAAATCAAAAGGACAGGAACCTAGAAGAGATCCTGTTTATAATTTTTGAAATGTCTGTTTTAGGAACTAAATTCTGAAGATATTTTAGCACAGTTGTTTCTCTAATATGTTATATCTTTTTAGACCCTCAACTTTGTAGAGCATTCCATTAGCTGCAAGGAGAAATTGAATAAAAAAAATAAAATTGGAGCTGCTTTTACTGATGATGGCTTTGCCATGGGTAAGCTTAATGGAATTGTTTTTCCATTAATTTTATGTTTGCCTATTATAATGGATTTTTAAAAGCATTTGCTTAATAGGTCTGTGTGCTCTTTGTAGATTCGTTTTTTTCCTGAGCAGTGTTACTCTTTATTTTTTAACTAGGTCATCTGATTAGTAGTACTTGTTTTCCATCATTTTATAACTATCATTCATGCCCCCTTGGTATTGCTAATCACTTATTCTCGTTGGACCTCATATTTAGACTTTGTTGTGGTGGTGGTTTTAGAGTTTTAGCATCTTGTGTAGAGTTTCTCTGCAGTTTCCTCAGTTGCTGGCTATTTAGCAGTGGAGGTTTTTCCGCAACCTTCCATCCATGTTCTCGCTAAGTGATTTTCATAGCCTTGTTTCTTTTTTTCTTGACTGGTTTATTTTTAGTTCTTTATACTTTTGTATCTTTTTTTAAAGGAGTAGAATACAACTTCTGTACTCTTTGTCATTTAGCTTTGGTTTTGCTAATGACCGCAGGTGTGGCTTACATTTTGAAGCTTTTGGATCAGTACCAGGAATTTGACTCACTTCACTGGTTCCAGTCTGTTAGAGAGAAGTACCTGAAGGAGATAAGAGCAGTTGCTAAGCAACAGAATGTACAGTCAGCTAGTCAAGATGAAAAACTGCTACAAACCATGAATCTCACTCAGAAGCGCTTGGATGTCTGTCTACAGGTAGAGGAGAATAATAGTTAAATCTGCTTGATATCTGAAAAAACAAATCCTATGGAAACCCCCTTTTAAACAAGTGAAACGAATAGTGGTAATAAGTGTATTTTAAAAGAATGGCATTTGGAAGCCATTTGATTCCATATTAAAAATGGATGGGATTACTTCATTTTTTTTTTTTTTAAGATTTTATTTATTAGAGCACGAGCAGGGTGTAGGGCAGGGGGAGAGGGAGGAAACAGACTCCCTGCTGAGCAAGGAGCCCGTCCCAACCTGACCCAACCCAGGGCTCCATCCCAGACCTGGAGACCATGACCTGAGCTGAAGGCAGCTGCTTAGCAGTGGAGGTTTTTCTGAAACCTTCCATCCATGTTCTCTCTAAGAGAGAACCAGGTGCCCCTAGTTCAGTTTCTGTATTTATGATTTACAGTAGAGCTTTTTAGAAGTTACAGATCTATAATAATTTTAATATTTTGCTACAATAAATATTTTCAGCTTTTATTTTACATTTTTTTATTTACTTAGGAATTTGAATTGCTCTATTTCTCACTGAGCAGTGCAAGAATTTTCTTCAGAGCAGACAAGACTGCGGCTGAAGAAAACCAAGAAAAGAAAGAGAAAGGTCAGTGAGTGGCTTAAATTTGGAAAGACCAATAAATCTTTAGTAGTAGCCGCTAATGCCCCATTTTATCCGGTCAGAATTCTAGCTTCCTTTTCCTTTTGGAAAATAATTTAGACCTAGAAATGCCTTTAAAAAAAAAAAGTACAGCCTACATGGATCATTTGTGAAACCGAACAGAAATGTATATAGTTTTTACATTTCAGTCTGGGGTAACTTTTTATTCAGTTTCATCTTTTCTTAAATGAAATTTAACACGTTTTTTCTTTCACCCTTCAACTTGTGTCTGAGAAGAAGGAACAGATTAGGAGGAACCCTAAATGTTTTCTGAAGGCAGAGCTGCTGATAACTAGACACAGACTGAATGAGATAGGATGGGGGACTGAGGAGGTAGTAAAACAGTAGGGGCTCTGTGTAGTGTCGTGGGTAAAGGCCTCCTGCTCTCCAGCATAGCCAGAGTCAGAGCGCAGTGTAGCCCTGATAACTGATTGTCATATCCGTGAACTTGAGTCATTACGGGAAGGATTCTGTCCATTGTATTCTTTGTAGGATGGTGTAAATTGCTTATTTCATACTTAAGGACTCCTATGATACATTTCCCTCAGATTTAAAATTTAGGAACAGTTGTCTTCCCTGAAGAATGGATGTTTCCTCTTTTCTGTTACAGAAATTGTGTAACTTAGTTTTCCTTTTTGCTCGGAAGCTCAAAACTAGATACAG
The DNA here is from genome assembly GCF_002201575.2 of Neomonachus schauinslandi. NCBI lineage: Eukaryota > Metazoa > Chordata > Mammalia > Carnivora > Phocidae > Neomonachus > Neomonachus schauinslandi. The sequence goes on along the minus strand of NC_058407.1, from coordinate 17,119,968 downwards.
CAACTGAGTTGAGTTTTCATGTTTGCCCTTTTTCCTGTTTTCTTACTTGTATTTCACAAATCAAGGTGTAAAACTTGTATTTCATAAAATAAGATGATTTTGTTAATCTTATTTTGTTAAATTTTAAAATATATATATTTTTTACACTGAATAGAGGTGATTCTTTTGGGTAGACCACTTATATCAAGTATCTATTCCCAGATAATGTTGCATAAATTAAATACTATGTTAATAATTAGGATATGCAGGCATTTTTGGAATCTAGACTAAGTAATAATTATGTGCTTGAAAGTGATTTCAGGCTATTACCTGGAAGATGTTCAGTATTTATTACATGAAAATATGTATATATTCTCTTTGGGTCCTTTTCCAAGGCTAAGGTAGATTGGAAGAATTTGAGTGAGGTTGATCTAAATTATGAGGAAAGTCAGTTATTGCTTAGGTTCTGCTCAGGCGTTTCCTGCCAGAAGCTTGTCTCCAGCGGAGCTTACTGGGAAGACTCTGTAGGTGGATTAGATATTTACTTTAAGGCCTAAAGCATTAAGGCAAAACAGATGAACCTTTCTGTCTCAGTGGAACTCCTTGCTTTGGACTGTTCTTAACAAACTCTGTGATTCTGGCTGATGCGTAGTGCCCACATGCCCAGGTTCTTCTGTTTTAGGGCTCTGTCTTAGTTCAGCGTTGCTCAGATGCGTAGTCGGAGTTGCAGGAGACATGAGATAGTTTTCCTCCATTAATGAAACATGTGCATGTGACATTTTGCATGAAAAAACAGGAATTCATTTTATCACAATCACAGTAAAAAGCTGCTTTAAAAAATAAATCGTAAACACAAATGGGAAGTTATGTATTCTGGACAGTTTTACATGTGCATTTGCAGCAGTGTTTCTATGAGTGACAGCAGTGCACTCTAATAGTGGTTTGTTGGCCTGGCTGGGGGACCAGCCGAGAGGCAGCGTGCCTTCAAACGTGCCAGCGAGACACCCCCCGCCCCCCAGATGCAGTTCTCATTTCTCACAATTCGACACCCCTAGTAAGTACCAGCCAGAACATTACATTCGCAGTAGTTAGCTTAGATTTCTTTTTTTTTTTTTTTTAAGATTTTATTTATTTATTTGACAGACACAGCGAGAGAGGGAACACAAGCAGGGGGAGGGGGAGAGGGAGAAGCAGGCTTCCCGCCGAGCAGGGAGCCCGATGCGGGGCTCGATCCCAGGACCCTGGGATCATGACCTGAGCCGAAGGCAGACGCTTAACGACTGAGCCACCCAGGCGCCCCGTCAGCTTAGATTTCTAAAAAATTAAGGTAAATACACTCGATATACTTTAGGGAACTACTGTTAGGGAACTATTTGGTAGAAGCCCATTTTCTTAATTTGCAATTTAGTAATTCAGTCCTTCTCAATTTTTACTTAATTCATTTTTAAAAAATGAACAAATATCTGTCCATTGTTATTTTCATCCATGCTTCCAGAAGAGACAAAAACAAGCAATGGAGACCTGTCCGACAGCACTGTGTCTGCAGATCCTGTGGTCAAATGATATTGATGGTATGTGTTGCCCCTCTGAGATAATCAGGATTGTGTCAGGACTGTTGCTGGTGAAATGAGGTTAATGAGCTAATGATGAAGTGGGTCCTGGGCCACATCTCTGGTAATCGGTGGATGTTGCAACTCTGTAAAGCAGTGCTCTAAAGTTAAGTCTGTTCTTCTTCCAAAGGCTCCATCTACTTTTCAAAGGTTGAGAATGAGGTTTTAAATTGGATTTTTGCCTGGACTTTAGGCTAGCAGATGTGCCTGTGGAGAGTCATGTGAAGTGAAGCCGTGGAAGGGCCACTCCGGATTCCTAAACTGCTGCCTCAGAGCTCTTGTAACCTGCGTGAGGGTTTTTCATTTGTATTTGCATAGGTCTTGGATCCATTTTTGTCTCAAGTCATTGGAAATTCAGTGCATATGCTATGTACAGCCAGCAAATACATGTTTAAACAAAATGAATGAAACCTGAAATTGATGAAGCATACATATCAATATTCTTATAACAGGAATATGTAAAGATGGTTTTGATAGTAGAGGTGAGGCACAAGTATGTTACGTACCTTTAATGTACAGTGTAAAACTGATTCACTGTTACTTTCATGTGACTCACGAGAGCTGTTAATGTCTTTGGTAAGACATTTTATAACTAGTTTACATTGCTTTGAAAACATGTAACCTCCAACAACTGCTTTAAGATTTACTTAATACTCAAGATGAAAGAAAATTCAGAGAAAGCCATAAGAGTCCTGCTTGAAGCTTCACTTTTGGTTGAAGGCACTGCGTATGATATCAGAGAAAATTATATGGATTTTTATTTTCACATCCAAACTCAGGTTTCTTCTACATTAGGTTGAATTGAAATCTTGGTGATAGTTTGGGCAGACTTTTTCTTTAAACCAAGTATAATCTAAGACATCAGATTAAGCACTGTGCAGGCTTTTTAAAAATTACCACTGTGACAATAAAGTTCTAATAACTTAAATCATTTACTGATTTAAAAAGTACAGTAAGATTTTGAGTAAATTTAGTTCCTGGCAGGCTAGTAGCTTTATTTTTGTAAAGATTATGTCAGTTAATAATTAAATGGTTAATCATGACCTATATATAATCTTTTAATATGATACAGTGATACTTTTACAAAGAAAACAAAGTTTAAAACTGTACACGTAATACATCATTTGGGAAATACTTGATTTTTCCATTGCACTTGCCTATTAAGCATTTCTTTGGGTATATCCTGCAAGGAATTCTAACGTTGTTTGATTTCCAGCTTTTGGAACAGGTATACAATGCCCTATCTGTATTCATTGGTTACTGGCAGGGTAACTTTCCCAGCCCAAGATAAACACTTCACTGTTCAGTCAGAAGAAACAGAATAGGTAGAAAATGGTTTTTGTTTATTATGTAAACATGACTTACAGAATTCTGTACAATGGATGGATTAAAGGCATTTAATATTTGTAATTCATACTAACTGTAGAAATGGCCCTAAAGCATGCTGCATAATTAGTAATTTATATTTTCATTATTATAAATGTTATATTAATGATTTTGCTTTGATTGCATCAAATTTGTCACCATTTCATAGCAACAATATTGTTCTGTTTTTTTCCTCTGACTTCCCTAAAACAATCTCCTTTAATATGGATAGAAATTGTCATTGGAAGAGAATCCAATGTCTCTGTTCATTATCCCCACATATCAGTTATTATCGATTTTGTGAATACTATGTAGAGTTCATATGCTGACTCCATGGATATGTACATTGAGAAGAGAGTGATTATTATTTTGCCATTAGTGCAAAATAATGTCACTGCAGTCTGGATAAGTTACACATATTTGAAATAAAATCTCTGAAAAGATTAACCATACTTAAATGCTATTAAAGTGCAGAGCAGTAGGGCCTGAGTGTTTCACACCATTTAATACACACATTTAGATGATGGTTTTCTTTGCTAACATATTGTTAAATATTGTTTTCAGACATACTGTAATTTAAAATTAGAGTGAGCATTTGTTGTAAATTCACAAAAAAATTCAATAATGTTCAAATTCTCAGGAATTAAGGACTAACCATAACTTTGTCAGGTCTAATTAAGTTTTGTAAAGGATGGCAAGTTTATTACTTCACTTGAATGGGGCTCCCCCAATTCTAAGAAAATATATGTATAATAAAACATTAATAAATACAATTTTAATAATTTACTTCCCCTGGATGTTTATGTTCAAAATTGAATGTCTTAAACCAGTACTTCTTAACATTAACCTTTTTGGAGTTCCCTCTAATAAAATATAGGGAATCTATCTTTAAAAAAAATCCTTGCATGCACATAGGCAGAAATTTCAAGTATAAAATTGGTATTGGTTCCTCTCTATATATCCCAGGTGAAGAACTCGTACTTTCCTTTGTACATTCTTGATCTTTCCATTGCTTGCTATTTTCAAATAAAAAGAACCCACATGAATTTTTATTTTGAATCCTAATCCTGGGAAGGGATCCTTGGTTTACAGTGTTTAATGTTAGAAAAACTATTGCCATTTACAAACATGAGTTGAACTGAAATGGTAATAATAAATAAGAGCCTTTTAAATACAGTTGACCCCTGAACAGTATGGGTTTAAACTGTGTGGGTCCACGTACATGCAATTTTCAAAAATAAATATAGTATGATAAATGTATATTCTCTTCCTTACGATTTTAATAGCATTTTTCTCTAGCTTTATTGTGAGAACATAGTATATAATACAAATAACATATGTAATGGGTTCATTGTAAGGCTTCCAGTCAACAGTAGGCTCTTAGTTAAGTTTTTGGGGAGTCAAAAGTTACATACAGGTACTTGATTGCATGAGGGCTTGGTGCCCCTCCCGTCTGTGTTGTTCAAGGATCAGCTGTACTACCCTGGAGAAATTGTTCTTGGTAAAGTCTGGTTGCTGCTCCTTTGCTCTCCTGAGGTAGTAAATTTGTTAGATTGGGGGGAAGGTGGGATAATACCATCACATACATTGTCCGGTTACGTTTTGATGGCTAAATGTAAAAAGATTTGAGCTAATTTTAATAATTTTACTTTTTTTCCAGCTAAAGTTTGAAGTTTCATACTGATGGTATTCCTTTTAAGAAAGTTTTAGCCCTACAATTTCAAGTTTTTAGATGTTAGGAAGACTTCAACAGGTTATTAGAGATTTCAGATTTAAAAAAAAAAAAAAAGGATCCAGAATAAGTGCACATCTCTAGAGATTAAATGAACATCAGGCAGTGAACTCAGAGAAGGTGATGGCAAAGTTAGTGCTTAATTTATACAAAAAAGTTCTTATGTATAGTGTATACAAAGTCAATTTGGGCAAATATATGGATACTCTGTCTGCCTCTCTTTACTGTAAAACCCGGTTTACCTGACAGTCCAGTTGTTCCCATTAGTGGAGTCACACTCAGCAAAGGAGTTGAAATTTATCTTCTGATCAGTGTAGATCTGATGTCGTAATTCTGGGATCATCTTTAAAGGCTATACATTATCTAGTGTATGTAAGGTCTTTGTGTAGTGAAACATTCTTTTTTTTTTTTTTTTTTTTTAAGATTTTATTTATTTATTTGAGAGAGCGAGAATGAGAGAGAGTACATGAGAGGGGGGAGGGTCAGAGAGAGAAGCAGGCTCCTCGCCGAGCAGGGAGCCCGATGCGGGACTCGATCCCGGGACTCCAGGATCATGACCTGAGCCGAAGGCAGTCGCTTAACCAACTGAGCCACCCAGGCGCCCCGTGAAACATTCTTTAGTAATGCCTCCTTATCATTAAAGTGAGGGGGAAAGTTAACATGTTTGTATCTAGAAGCCTATCTAGATATATTGACTTTACAGTATTTAATCATTTCAGAATTGGCACAGAAGGTTAACAAGGCATTAGAGATGCTGACTTTAAATTGATATCATTGCTGAATATCAGAATAATCTTCAAAGGTTTACGTACTGATAAGTACTGATGAGAAAAGTGTTTGCTAATTGCGGTCTCTGGTTTGTCACAGAGCAGTAAGAAGCATAGGCTTTGGAGCCAGACTGATTCGAATCCTGATTTGGCGCCTACCAGCACGTTCTTAGCCTCTCTGTGCTTCATTTTCTCGGCCATAAAATGACCTAATAGTATAGAACTCACAGATTGAGGATTGAGTTAATTTGTGTAAAGCACTTCATAGGTTAGGAAACAGTAACTACTATAAGTACTAGCTAGCTATTATGATTATTCATAGGCAGAAATGCACTTGGCGTACAGCTGTTAGCTTCAGTATTTTTACTTTTACTCTTTTAGGTGGAAAAGTTTGAGGATGAACAGTATGTGACTCTGAGTGGGTCTCATAAAAACTATTCCTTTTTAAGTGGCCAGCTAAGTGTAGCCAATGGAAGGGAAGTCTTGCACTTCTTAAAAAAGGGTAGTCTGACAGGTGGCTAACCAACCAGACGCAGTGCTGGGCAATGAAAATCGGTGCGAATAGCTGGCTAAGAAAAAGGGTGCCAGTTTTCCACCTTCCCACCTTTCATTTACATGACACTTGTTAATTTTTCATAGTGCGTTCATTTGGTAAATTTGAAGAGAGGGCAAGTTATCTACTGTTTCTAAATTTTAAAATTATTTAAAAATACGTAACATCTGCAAAAGAGTATGTAATATATGGAGAATAAAAACAGAACACTTCAGTAGCCACCATGTAGGTTCAAAACCTGTTGCTCCCGCCTCAGATGCTCCCATTGTTCCTCCTCAGATCTCGGCTCCCTTTTCCATCCAGAGGAAACCACAGTGCAGAATTTTGGTGGTAACCATTCCTTGCCTCTCTCTAGTGTCATAACCTATCTGTATTTTTTCTAAATAACGTGGTGGTGGGTTTGTTTTTTACAGTGAATATAAATGGATTCTTACTATGTAGCTTATCAGACTCGCAGTATTGTTTCTGAAATCCATCCATGTTGATGCATCATAGCCATAGTTCATTTAGTTTTACTTCTCTAGTATTCAGTTAATGACATGTGGGTCATTTCCAAATCTGGGATACTGTGAACAGGGCTACTGTAACTGTTACTGTACATGTCTCTGGGTATATGTGTTAAGGGTTTTTCCACGGTTGTACCCACAAGTGAATCTGCTACGTAGCAGGGCCAAGTACAAGAGCAATGGATACAATGCCAGGCTTCTCCCACCCCAGCAGTGGAGGAGGCTTCCCATCACTCCATCCCCACCAACAGCCACATTTCTACCGGTCTGGTGAATATGTAATATCGCAGTGGTTTTACTTTGCATTTCCTTGATTATTACAGGAAATTGAACATATTTCCATTTCAAAACCCTTTTTATTTTTTATTCTATGAAATGCCTTTATGACTTTTTCTGTTTTGTTTTTAATGTATTTTATATATTCTGGGTACTGATTTTTTGTTGGCCATTTGTGCTTGCTTAATATGCTCAGTTAATTTTGTGTTTTCATTCTCTCTGGTGTGTTTTTTCCTCCCCTCTATGGTTTTTTGATGTTCGTTTTAATGTACTGGATTTCAGTCTTTTTTTTTTCCTTATGATTTGCATGCTTTGCCACAAATTTTTTTAAAGTTTTATTAGTTTATTTATTTATTTATTTATTAAAAGATTTTATTTATGTATTTGACAGAGAGAGATAGCGAGAGCAGGAACACAAGCGGGGAGAGTGGGAAAGGGAGAAGCAGGCTTCCCGCTGAGCAGGGAGCCCGATGCGGGGCTCGATCCCAGGACCCTGGGATCATGACCTGAGCCGAAGGCAGACGCTTAATGACTGAGCCACCCGGGCACCCCAAAGTTTTATTAGTTTCTAACAATATTGTTCATGACTAGATTCTTCTCTCCCACCCTGAACAGTGCTAAGCAAGAAAAAAATTCAGGGGATTGTGGCTCTTGCCACCTATCAGAGAACTTACTGATTTAATGTGGTTACGATATACAACTTTTGTAAGGCATTCGTTAACACCGAACTAATAATTTCATGGAATATCTCCTGGCTTAGATCAGTTCACTTTGTCTCTAATGGTACACACGCTATGGAAGTGGATTCCTGATGACCCTGTAACAATTCTGGATTACAGAAATTGTTCTATTAATCCATCATTTTAAAAGCAATACCTTTTAACAACTTGGCACTGAGATCACATTATTCCATCTATGTTGAGTAGAAGTATTTGATGGTACATCCCTCTCTGCTGTGATTTCATTATGCCCTAATTTTTTGGAAATTAACATTGAAGCTATAGAACTGACTTTAGTTTTCTTCCAAGGATGCTCTAGAAAATAACCATAAAAAGCAAAAGAAAGAAACAATGATAGTTTTTATTTGCTAGCATTTATTGCTAGGTTAATTTATTACAAAGACAATGATATTCTGTTGAACTTGGTTATAATTAAACACACTGTGCCAATTCAAGATCATTATACTTATTTTAATAGGTAGGGGTGGAAATAGGAACTTTGTACCAAGCCCCACAACCAGCTGTGCTTCAGGTGAGTTTTAAAATTAACTGGTCCATTCCTTAAGGAGGGTCTGGCTCAGAAGAATCAGGAATTGGTAGAGCTTCACCCTGTCCATGGTGATCCACCACTAAAAATATCTAAAGGACCATAAACTTCTTCTTTTTTTTTTTTTTTAAAGATTTTTATTTATTTATTTGACAGAGAGAGAGATAGCGAGAGCAGGAACACAAGCAGGGGGAGTGGGAGAGGGAGAAGCAGGCTTCCTGCCGAGCAAGGAGCCCGATGTGGGACTCGATCCCAGGACCCTGGGATCATGACCTGAGCCGAAGGCAGACGCTTAACGACTGAGCCACCCAGGCACCCAAGGACCATAAACTTCTGAATGCTGGTTCATTAAGTTTCCAATGTAAAATTGAACATCTTTTGTTGGTACTCATCTGCTAGTCTTTTTATTATATGTCTGGAAAAATGATCAAAACTGCATTTTTGCTAGTGCTCAGGCCTCAAAGCAGGGCTTGTCACCTAACTGCACAAATTAATGCTGTTAAGTCCAATTGTGAGACAAGCTTGATTATAAATACAGTTTTCAGAGTGACAGGCACTTAGAGCTCATGAAGTAAAATACAAAAATAGATTATATTAATAGGAAATATTTAGTGTTTATCAAATTATAAATCTAGGTTTTTACCGTTTTTAAAAAAGGATATTGGAAACTGAAGAGATGACATTTGAATAAAGTGAACAATGCGTTTTTTCTTCAACTTTCATTCTGAGCGCTGAACAATACAATCTAAGAAAAAGACTTACCACAAAGCACCTAAAATAACATTTGTAGATGGGTAGGAATGTTGTCAACCATTTCTTACTGTTTCCCTCCCATCTCTCAGTATCAAGGCATCCAGAGGACATTCCACAAGCGATTGTCAGCATTCTGAAACCAGGTCATGGGCCTGTATATCAGAGAAGTTGAAAACCCTTAAGGAGGTAGCTCTCCTTCCTGGGTGCTCTTCCCCCAAAGGCCCAAGAGAGTTAAGCTTCAGATTCTGCGCCTCTATTTTCACTTGGACTTCCATCATTGTCATCTGGTTGATCGTTTAACAGTACATATTTTCCATCATTGGTTAGTGGTATGGACAGCATTAACTGAGCCAATGCTTCTGGATCCTGAAGTTAGGGGAGTTTAAGAAGGAGAAAAGAAAATGCTTAAAATGCACTTAAGAACCCCTTTGGGCTTGGCATTCATGATGTTCTGTAATCTAGTCTCACTCCTTCTGTTATCTGTATGGGCCTTCAGATGAGTCTCCTTGCTTCTCCGAAAAAACTCAATTGCATTACTGCTAGAATCTAGAGCAAGGTTTTGGTCTCAGCCAAAATACCGTTCACACAAATCATAACAACTGTCTTCCCATAAAGAGTCCAGAGAGGAACTTCCTTTACAATACCTTTGTCTTCTAGGTCTTTAACTCCTTTCTCTCTCGGTCATCTGGGCTCACTGCTTGTTTTTATAAGTGTTATTGGAACACAGCCATTCATTTATATACTGTATATGGCTGCTTTTGTTTTACAGTCGCTGAGTTAAGTAGTTGCAACAGATGTAAGCTTAAAAGGTTTACTGTCTTTCCCTTTACAGAAAGTTTGTCAACCCCTGATCTATAACCATAAAATACTCACTTGCGCTGCTTGCTACTCTTTCATGTATTTTGGTCTTGGTCCTTGGCCTTCCTACTTTCCCCCAACAGACTGGAACTGCTCATATGATACTCACTAGCTGTATGTTACTGCTTAAATTAAAATTTAAAAATCCTGTTCCTCAGTCACATTAGCTACATTCAATCTGCATATTAAACAGTGCAGATATAGGTCATTTCCATTATTGAAGTTCTACTGGACAGTGCTGAACTAGAAGACTCCTGAGGCAGGAACCAGATCTCCCTTGCTCACTGCTGTAATTCCAAGCTTTTTTTTTGTCCAAACTCGGCTCTCAAAAATTTGTTGGGTGAAAGACAGACTGGGAGGAATGGGAATCTTCACGCCTAGTACATTTCTAGGTGAGGTCTGTCTGTGACTGCTCTGAGCAGCAAGGCCTTTGAGCACATAGTAGGTACTTAAAGTTTCTACCACCTCAATTTGAAAGAAAGAATATCTAGACAACAATAGCAAGCAAAAAATTGATAATATAAAGCAGGACTGTAGCAGTGAAATTTACAAAGAACTCCACATGTGTTACCAGTGATCATGGACCTAGCAAGTCTGGTGGTTAGAATGCTTAAAAGGGAATCTCAAATTTGGCCACACTGCTTAGTGAACATCTTTGCTCTTTTTGAGAGAAATCTTAGTATATATAGAGATTTGGAGCAGTTGTTAAAACCAGCACTAAAATGCACCTTACCTTCTGAACGTCAATGATTTCTTTTCCCAAATTAATAGCATAACATATCTGCAAGACAAGAAAAGTAGTGTTTGGCAAAGGTAGAAAAGGATAAAGAACTTTAGGGGCGGAAAATGTGACTATGGAAGTACAGTGAGGTCACTGCCCGCGTCAGTGTGGGGACAGGGGACCTGGCTGTAGGAGATTCATCACATGGGGCTCTGAACATTAGCGCCCACCTGTCTTGGTCTCCTGTTGCCAATTTGTGCATAACAAAAATGTCCAGGTTCAGTAGCAATTGAAGTTATTCCAGTCCTTAAAATTCTTAATGGAATACTTTATTCCTTTCTCTCTAAATCACACTCAGCTACCACATGTTCATGCACACAGTGGCAAACAGGTGTTTGCTGAAAGAAGAGTTGATTAATTTTGATTGATACTAGGTAGCAAACACAGTCACAAATTTTTCATACTAAATGAGAAGAGTTTCCTGATGTCTGCTTCCTTGGTTTGCTCTGAGACTAGATTTTCTCCATTGTAACTTTTGCTTTAGTTTTTTAAAAAAGAACAAACTTGAAGGCAATTGCCTTTTTTTTTTTTTTTTTTTTTTAACATTTCCTGATACCTCTTCTAAACAACTGTATCCCACCATTAACATTATTCATCACTCTGTTTAGGATGACATGCATTTTCCACAGAGAAACTGTATTCCAGTTGGTTTTCTTTCAGTGGGGCCTTCCTAGAGGTATTCTCTAAACTCCTCAAATGGGGAAACAAAGAATAGTCAACTAAATATCCAGGGGATGGTGCAAAAACCCCTTTAAGTATCTGTTTGGACAGAGAGGTTATGGAATCTTAAGATGAAAAAAATAAGACCTTTTCGCCTTCTGAGTTGCTTTCAAAAACGTATGTGCTCAGAGCCTCTCCACCTGTGGATTCTGGTGTGCGGACCACGAAGCCAACCAGTCTCTTGTTCTCTTGATGAGCAGCAAACTGGGTGATGCTGGTGAGTTCAAACTGGAAATAACAGGAACAGACTATCACACAACTGTTATTCAAAATCAGACAAGTCATTCTCCATGGAAAACATCATGGGAAAAGTACACTATTAGAAGACAGGCATTAAATTTGGCAAAATCGGTAAAGTGCCTACTTTGAATTAAGGAATAACTACTAAAGTCAGTGTGCATGCAGGTACTTACATTGGCCCTTGTTACTTGAGTCTGAGGATCTATCAACCTGAAATTTTAAGAGATTCATTATATCACACATGCTGGATAAGCTTATATTCTTAGAAGCATCCGCAGAAGTTCAGAATGAAATCACACAAAACAGAAGGCCTGGCTGAGGGCAAGGTGACGACTCCATGGGACTATCCAAAGGGGGGGACGTGCCATGGTTCCTGCCTCTGTTGAACCTGTGTAGTTAGAGCTCAGTGTGTATCTTCACGGAAGGAGATTATGGAGAATTTCACATTTTTAAAAAATTTATCAGCGTGAGCGCAAGCAGGGGGAGTGGGAGAGGGAGAAGCAGACTCCCGCAGAGCAGGGAGCCTGATGCGGGGCTCGATCCCAGGACTCTGGGATCATGACCTGAGCTGAAGGCAGACGCTTAACGACTGAGCCACCCAGGCATCCCAAGAATTCCACATTTCAGTGCTTATCCAGAAAGGCAGCATTATAATTCCCCATGGTGCTGACAAAGAATATGCATGGATCATATTCTGTACAGCCTGCTTCTCAACAGACATTTACCGACTACGGGTTTTCTTTTGAAGTGTTTCATGTACATCCCCCCTCCCTTTTTTTTAAAATATGGGGTGTGAGAGAGTAGTGAACAGATTTTAACAAAACTATTCTGTCAGTTTGGGTGTGGGGGAGTACTATTTATGGAGGTGTTCTAGATGTATCTTGAATGGCATTTGGAGCATCCGATAATCAGGTTGATGTATCTGGGAAAAAACACTGCATTACAGAATCTATTGCTATCATATATACATATAAATTTCTATTTTCTAAACGTGGTATTACCTATTTATTGATGATATGCTATAAATTGTGTGTGTAAAAGCAAAAAAAATGTCTTCTGTGTGTTTAAAAAAAAAGGTTATTCCATTTATATGAAATGTTCCAAACAGGCAAATCTATAGACATAGAAGATTAGTGGCTAATGGCTGCCTAAGGCTGGGGGGTTTCAAGGTAAAGGGAATGAGTGCTAATGGGTATGGGTTTTCTTTGGGGATGATGAAGATGTTCGATACGGTGATGGCTGCACAGTTCTGAATATACTAAAAACACTCTGAATGGGTGAATTGTATGGTAGGTAAGTTATAGCTCAGTAAAGCGGTTATCTCCCCCACTGGTTACAGTCTGAAATACATACAGTTCTACTTATGAAAACAGGGTTTATAATCAGAGGGCTCTAACGTGGCTGTTCCAACTGTGATCTTGTGCAGGTCACCCTGACTTCTCTCAACTATTTCATCTGTAAAATGGGGATAAGAACCCCCACTTGAAAGAGGTGGTAAAGACAAGGAGAAAATGTGTATGGAATTTTTAGTAATCTATAAAGCTAAATAAATGTTATTTTTTATGTCCCTATTAATGACTATGAATTTAAAGATTTAAAAAATATACATCATATAAAGAAGTCGTTGATATATACAATGTATTACTCAGCCATCAGAAAGGATGAATACCCCTCATTTGCATCAACATAGATGGAACTGGAGGGGATTATGCTAAGTGAACTAAGTCAAGCAGAGAAAGTTATCATGTGGTTTCATTCATAGTGGAACATAAGGAATAGCGTGGAAGACCACAGGGGAAGGGAGGGAAAAATGAATAGGAAGAAATCAGAGAGGGAGACAGACCACGAGAGACTCTGGACTCTGGGAAACAAACTGAGGGTCACAGAAGGGAGGGGGTGGGGGATGGGGTGACTGGGTGATGGGTATTAAGGAGGGCATGTGTGGTGATGAGCACTGGGTGTTACATACAACGAATGAATCGTTGAACACTACAGCAAAAACTAATGTACTATATGCTGGCTATCTGAACATAATAAAAAAAATAAAAAATATACATCATAAACAATTTCCCTCAAGTTGGGTTAAGTTCCCTTAAGTATTCTGTAAAATTTTTTCATAAATAGAAACTTAAAACATATTTTCTGAGTACTTAAGAGATTGCTATCTAAATCAGGTAACATGGATTTGCCTCTTTATATCTGATTTTCTGTGGGACTTCTAAATTGTCTCAAAACATGAATTCCAGTTCCGGGATATGTGTGTGTACACCGTGGTAAAATACACCTGACATAAAACCGAGCACTGTCGACATTTCATACATTTACCACGTTGTACAACCATTACTGCTCTCGGGTTCCTAAACCATCTGCATCACCTCACAAGGCAGCTTCACACCCATTAAGCAGTCCCTCTCCAGTCCTTCTCCTCTCAGCTTCGGCAACCACCAACCTGCTCTCTGTGGATTTGCCTACCCTGGACCTTTCATGTAAATGCTCTTACAAAATGGCTGACACTCGTGTCTGGCTTCTTTCACTTAGCAGAATGTTTTCAGGGTTCAACGAGGTTGTGCCACATGTCAGGACTTCATTCCTCTTCAAGGCTGATTCATATTCCACTCACTATATGTAAAATACCACACTGTGTATCAGTTTGTTGACAGACATCTGGACTGTTTCCACTTTTTGGCTGTTGTGAATTACGAACATGTGTGTATACATTTTTATCTGAACACCTCTTTTCAATTCTTTTGGGTATCTACCAGAAGTGGAATTCTAGGTTTAACTCGTGGAGGAACTGCAAGACTATTTCCCACAGTGGCCGGACTGTTTTAACGATTCCCACCAACAACGGATTCCAATTTTTTCACATCCTTACTAACACCTGTTATTTTCCTTTTTTAAAAAAATTACAGCCATCCTAGTGAGTATGAAGTGGTATCTCATTGTGGTCCTGATTTGCATGTCCCTAATAACTAATGACATTGAGCATCGTTTTATGTGCTTGCTGGCCATTTGTAGATCTCCTCTGGAGAAATGTCTACTCAGGTCCTTTGTCCATTCTTTGTTTTTTGGTCTTTTTGTTGATTTTTGTAAGAGTTCTTTATGGGGCACCTGGGTGGCTCAGTCGTTAAGTGTCTGCCTTCGGCTCAGGTCATGATCCCAGGGTCCTGGGATCGAGCCCCGCATCGGGCTCTCTGCTCTGCAGGAAGCCCGCTTCTCCCTCTCCCACTCCCCCTGCTTGTGTTCCCTCTCTCGCTATCTCTCTAATAAATAAATAAAATCTTTAAAAAAAAGTTCTTTATGTTCTGAACATATACCTCTACTAAATATATGATTTGCAAATATTTTCTCCCATTCTGTGGACTGTCCTTGTGCTTTGACAGTGTTCTTTGATGTACTATCTTTTTTCACAATGCTTTTACATTTACTCTGATCTTTTTGGTGGAGATTTTAAGAACAGTGAGCCAATGCCCATAAAAGGTGCAGGACATGCTTGTAGAAAAGCTTTAAATAAATACAAGGTTTTATTTGTAAGAAACTTATTCTCAGTATAATGTTTATAATAAATGAAAAGGACTGATTTTAATGAATGGAAGAAACTATATTCTGATTTTTAAAAAAGTCCCACTTTTTTGAAGCTAACATTTACTGAGCACTTTCTATAATGTCAGTTGTGGTCATAAATATTTTGTATTAACTCATTTATTCCTCATGACAACACTATGAGGTATGGATATGGTTACTTTCATCTTACAGCTGAAGAAACCAATGCACCGAAATTCAGACTTGCCCAGGTCATACAACTCACGAACGCCAAAGCCGGCAATAAACCTGGACATTCTGGCTCTAAAGCAGTGCTGTCAGCTCAGAGAAATAAAATGTAAGCTTCGTACATAATTTAAAATTTCCTAGCAGCCACATCAAAGAGTGAAACAGGTGAAATAACATACTTTATTTAATCTATAAGATCCAAAATATTACCAGCTAGACATGTTATTAACATAAAAGTTCGTG
The DNA here is from genome assembly GCF_002201575.2 of Neomonachus schauinslandi. Lineage (NCBI taxonomy): Eukaryota > Metazoa > Chordata > Mammalia > Carnivora > Phocidae > Neomonachus > Neomonachus schauinslandi. Next base: position 17,104,548 of record NC_058407.1, on the reverse strand, counting down.
AGATAGTTTGCATTCTTTTTGGGGGGTTAATATGAGATCTTCGAAATTTGTTTTTTACATTTAAAACATTTCAATTCAGACTTCAGTTCTGTTTCAAGTGCTGCACGTGGGTGCAGTCCTGGATGGTGCGGCTCTTACGAAGCCGATGCAGACCCTCTGCCATTTCTCGTATCGATCTTACCACCTGAAACCCCAAGTCATGTCGGTAACATCACTTGGCGTCTTTAGTTTCACCCCAACAAATATTAATCAGATTTTACTAGTGGTGGTCTTGTCATCTCGGGTAGGTTCATGTTCTGTTTTCACTGTTACTTTTTATAAATAGTACATTCAGAAATGAGAAAACCCTTTCTTTTTCAAGCTCTGAGATATACGGAGCAACTCCTGAGTGATGGCATCTTTATGAGCAGTAGGATTCACTCACCACTAAATTTCTGAAGGTATCAGTTACTGAGGGGAGCACCTTCTACCCAATGTGTCTTATAAAATCAAAATGTAAAAAGGAATAGGGCAGAAACGAGAGTAGCATCTCCTCTTACTCCGATCAAACAAATATTCTAGTATGAATGTTCTCGATGAGTAAATGTGCCTTACATGGGCAATCTGGCAAGCTGGAAGAAAGTCTGAAATGAAACAACATACCTCACAGTCTGGCTGGTGACCAGTAGGTGGGATTCCGTCGTGCGGAAAATGTTGTGAATAGCCCGAGCAGCCAACACTTGTCTCATTGCTTCATAAATCACTTCGGTAGTGCGGTCTGTTTTAACTGCCATCGATCCCAGAAACCGAACTATAAACATCTGTTGCAAAAGGGAATCTGCAAGACAGCATTTTCTGCTCAGGATCACACTCACTTCCTGCGGCTGCTGGTCCGCCCACCAGTCAGGGGCGGGTCAGAGAACCGGCTGAAGACCTCCTCCTAGGGTGCTTTCCAGCCAACTGCTCAACGCTGTGCGTGAACGAACCCACGCTGCCAAAGCCCCGAGTCTCCTCCTGTCCACGTTTTGTCTCGTTGGAACGACTTCATTAGACTAGAAAAGCACCTCTTTCTGTGCATCTGCACAATGAGACAGCAGTGCCAGATGAACGCCCTTCCAGCGCGAAAACTCTAGGTGACTGACGTGGGCAGCACTACACGCATCTTTTCTCTGAAAATACGAGCTTCTCCACTTAGACAACGGAAAATTCAGAGCTTTGGCCCACCGATAAAGTCCTCTTAAAGAAGAAGGCCTGTCTGAACAACAGAAGACCTGGTGTTGGGACTCATTTGGTTCACGCGGATCGTGTTAGTGAAGAAGGGCTGGAGGGCATCCCGTAAGCGAACGCACATCCCAGACTACTTTACCTGGTTCTAGTAAACAACCAGGACTGGCTTCCTGATAAATGTCAGGCGTGTAACGTGACAAAACTGACTAAGAGCGACCATAACCGGAAGATCACGAAGGTTTAAAGGTGGTTTTTTTCTTTAAGAACAAATACTTATCCACCATTTTAAACGAAGATGACTACTCTTTCCTCACTTGCCCTATTAGTGTCTTTGCCCCTAAAAATAACTTAAGTAACAAAAGATTAGGAAAATATAACTGATGTAAAATTATAAGTAGTTACTCCCGCATGAAGATAGTTTTTTTTATTTTATAGACTTTCCGGTGTGGATTATACGGAAGGTCAGCCAGAGACAAGTGGGCAGGCCTGAGGCAGAGCCTGTTAGCTTCCTTCCTCCTTCCTTCCGTCCCCTCTTCCCCCCCACCCCCTTCTGCCTAATTCTGCAGGGAGTACCGACTCTCAAGTCCTACTTTTACATTTACGGAAGTGGCAATTTATTCTAATGCTATTCTCAGGCTCCAGTCATGAAGCGTGTAAACGAGGCCTCGCCAGCACTTCTAGCTCCGAAACGGCCTCGGCTCCCAGCCGAGCACCCGGTCACGTCAGCTCCGTCAGCACACGTGCCACGCATCAAATATCTGAACTTCAACGAATTAAATACCATTTGCCCTTGCCCTTTTCAAATTCAAGAATGAGTTGTGTGTGTGTCTTTGGCTCAAATGAAATAGTCTATTTAGGACTCCCCCCGATTGCATTTTGTTGTGGCCATTTCATCCTCCTCACATCTGATCTGGAGTAATCGGATACCGGATTTAGGTCGGCAGCTTTCTGCGCAGGAGCTACAAAAAGGGTGTGGGTGAGCCCAACAGTGCAACACCCGTAGAAAATCTGTCTACTTCCCTGCAGTTTTTATCCAAGACCTGCCTTAACTGCACATGCCCTAGGGAGTTCCCAGAGAACAACAAATCTGTGGGTCATAATTTTTGCTTCACAATCCAAGTCCTGGCTCTCTGGAACGTGACTTCACGTCTCATTTCAATGATCTCTCGTCATTCTGTGAGGGGAAAGAGTGAGCGCACCAAACCAGCCACTCACCTTCTGCTTCTGGAAAGGTCTCGTCCTCAGTCTCACCAAAAGGGTTGATGCGCCTAGGGGAACGGTCAGAGTCCAACAGTCAAGACCTTTTCGGCTAAAGGCACACTAACTCTTGAACTAGAAGAACAGCAACAGTCTTGGCAGATGGGTGCCGACACAAGAGACCCCAGGTTTACTTTCATTTCTCCCAGAGACAGCCTCCCTTGGCCCATACCTGCTCCCTCTGTTCTGATCCAGGAATTCTGTGGCAGGAAGGACGATATCGAACTGGATAGGTGTTCCAGGTGCAATGAGCTCATCGGCGTCAGGGACACGGGCCGCTGCTTTGGGAACAATCTTGTCATTCTCCAGCTCTAAATTTCTCAGGTTCTGGCTGGAGTATAAAGGGGGGAGAGGAAAATCAAATCCCCTTTAACCTTAGACCTTTATAATCAAATGAACATGTGTTGAATGCGGATGGACAAGGGCAAAGATGTCAGTCCTTCAACTCGTTCTACAAATAAACCTTCACAGAACGTCATTCATGTCCTTGGTTAAACTCCTTCAGGGCCCCCCTCCCCCACAGTTAGCTCTGCTGCACAGCATTCTGCATTATGTTCTATTATGTAGCATGTTATCTGCTGATCTAGGTCCTTCTTCCTGTGAGCCAGGTTTTTTATTGTTATGTTAATCCCCATACATTACATCATTAGTTTTAGATGTAGTGTTCCATGATTCATTGTTTGTGCATAACACCCAGTGCTCCATGCAGAATGTGCCCTCCTCAATACCCACCACCAGGCTAACCCATCCTCCCACCCCCCTCCCCTCTAGAACCCTCAGTTTGTTTCTCAGAGTCCATCGTCTCTCATGGTTCGTCTCCCCCTCCAATTTCCCCCCCTTCATTCTTCCCCTCCTGCTATCTTCTTCTTTTTTTTTAACATATATTTCTTAACATATATTGCATTATTTGTTTCAGAGGTACAGGTCTGTGATTCAACAGTCTTGCACAATTCAGAGCGCTCACCATAGCACATACCCTCCCCAGTGTCTATCACCCAGCCACCCCATCCCTCCCACCCCACCCCCAACTCCAGCAACCCTCAGTTTGTTTCCTGCGATTAAGAATTCCTCATATCAGTGAGGTCATATGATACATGGTGAGACAGGTTTTTGAGAGCAGGGGCTACAGCTAAATCCTATTTATTACTTGGTACATAGAAGGCACTCAAAAATGTTAACTGAGGGCGCCTGGGTGGCTCAGTTGGTTAAGCGACTGCCTTCGGCTCAGGTCATGATCCCGGAGTCCTGGGATAGAGTCCCACATCAGGCTCCCAGCTCAGCGGGGAGCCTGTTTCTCCCTCTGACCCTATCCCCTCTCATGCTGTTTCTCTCTCTCTCAAATAAATAAATAAAATCTTTAAAAAAAAAAAAAAAGTTAACTGAACAAGGGAATACATCTTGGCCTAGCATTCACAACATGGCTTTACTTTCTCCTGAGAGCCTCCTTCCCCACCCCCGTAATGCACCCTCCCTTGGAGCTACCCCCTCACACCCCACGCTTTCCCTTGTTTCCTTCTCCATCCCAATTCCGCCCCCCAACTTCCAACACCAGCTCAAATTCCTGTTCCTCCTCCAAGCCTTTCAAGCCAGCCCCGACCCTCTGTGAGTCCCTGAGCTCTGCTCTGTGCGCGCACACGCAGAAGGGACCATCAGCACGGTGATTAGTCATGTGCCACCATGTTTCCTCTCTCTGTCAGGCTGTTGTCATTCAACTTTTCACGCCTTTATGATCTTTTCTCCCTAGCTCCAGGGTCAGCTCCTTTGAGGGACAAAGAATGCCACAGTATTTTGATTTCTTACACTATTTGGAGCATAAGAAGGCTTTCGATATCTCTGTTCATTTTTCTCGAGTCTGTCAATAACTGAATCTTCTGTATGAAACGACTTGCTGACCGGTGAGCACACTGACCCGGAAGTGGCTAGAGATACAACATGGGTGTGTAGACACTGCAAGGAGAGACCCCTCTGTTTCACCTCCATCGTTACCGGAAAAGGAAAGAGCGGTCTCTAGGGAAACGGAGTAATCCCGAGGGCTCTCGGTGCCCAGGTGCGTGAGCCAGGCTGCCGGCGGCGGTCTCCTCGCTGCCAGCTTAGTGCTCTCGCCGACGTCACACTGCCTCAGTCCAGAAGGGCAGAGTCCCACCTGCTTGCTCATCCAGTCTCTAAGGGAGGGGCAGGAGCCTGTATGTGGTGAGCACTGGAGGAAGGTAGGAGCAGAAGCTTAAAGGGAGCAAAGGGCGTCCCCGACTCTGGCTCCCCAGAGAGTCTACGGGAAGAGAACACACAGACAACAGGATGCGGCCACGTGTGGAGGGCAGTGACCCCATCAGGTGAGGTCTGCACTTGAGTCTACAGCATCGGGAGCCACAGAAGACTCTGAACACAGGAGTGACAGGATGGAGCATCACCTGTGACCTCCACGTCACCAACCCTGATGGACATACGCTTTGTGAGCGTTGTCCTACTTCAAACACCCCCACGTCAAAGCAGCTCACGGAGTTGAGCCCCCCTCCTCAAAACTCTTCTTTCTTGGTTCCTACTGACACCATTTTCCTTGATGTTTCTTGGTGGCTTTTGTAGGTTCCTTCCCTTCTATGACAAGTGTGGGAGTTCTTCAGGATTTTGTCCGAGGCTCCTGTCTTCTCCTTCTACACTCACTCCCTCGATGATCTCTGCCACTGCCGTGTCCGTGCCCATGAGTTCCCGACTCATATACTCAGCCCTGGGATTTCCTCTGTGCTCCAGACATGTATCATCCGTTGATCACTTGACACTTCCTGGGATGTGTCGCGGGCCCCTCAATCTTCTGTCCAGATGTGAACCAACTCTTGATACCCACTACCAACTCCTTTTCAACTCTCAATGTGCCACCATCTGCCCAGGTGCTCAACCCAGACTGTGCTCATTTGATTTGTCCCCTTCCTTCCACTCACATCTCACTATACCACAAGTCCAATAGATTCTGCCTCCGAAACAAGTCCCTGAACCATCTACGTTCCGCCTCCTCTGCCTCGATCCTGGTTTAAGACTCCATCATCGTCACCTGGACTGCTCCCCCAGGCCCCGACTCGGTATCTGCTGCCCAGCTCTGTGTTCCGTGTCCTCCACTGTAGCCAGAGCTGCCCTTTGATCATGTAAAGCGGATCATCTCTCTCCAACACGCGCACATCTAGCTCTCTGCACCCTTCGACAACTCCCCAGGTCCCTGACCATGACTTCCTTCATGATCTGTTCTGCCTCCCTCCCTCCCCAACCTCACCCTGCTCCGTGACCCCCCTGTGCCCACACTGTAGTTAACTGGCCCCCTTTCAGTTCTTCAAACACACTAAGCTCTCGCCTCCAGAACTGCTGCCAGGAGTGCATGAATCTGGCTCTTTGTACGAGTGCCTACTTCTCATTGTTCACTTCTCAGTCTAAGTATTATCTCCGAGGGCAAGCCTCTCCATGACAGCACCTTCGTCTTTAACACCAGAGCGCTTTTCTCCATTTTAACTGAGTATTTATTTACCTCCTTCTGGTCTTTACCGACAAGACTTAGCTTTACCACCTCGCCCAGTGCCTGGGGCACAGAGCAGATACTCCACACATACACCGATACCTGAACAGCTGGACCAGTGAATGAGCACTGGAGGTACACTGCCTGCAGGGGCAGGGCCACCCGTGAGACTTGCTTAGAAGTGAGTGGCAGTTTGTTCCCACGAACAGTTTCTCTGCTTCTTTCCCGACTGTCATCAAAACATTTCTTTATTCTTAATGAGCTGACCCTGAGAGAGACAGGAGCACTGCCCCCCCCCCCCCCAGCCTCCACAGCTCTGGGCCGTCTGGCAGCCACATCCGTCACCCTTCCAGTCTCTGAGTTGATTCAGCTGCCTGGCTAGAGGTCTTTGTTGTTTCAGGATTCTTCTGTGTGACTTACTTATTCTATAACAGGGAGAAGAATCAGTAACTGAATAATTAAATCTGAGCTACAAATTGTGTTTTTAGAAAACCAGTCATACCTTTAATTACTAACACTAGTTAAACGACACATGGGCACCCTAGACAGTGTTAGAACTGCAAAAGGACTGGGGAGGTCACCTAGTTTTGCATCTTCTTGTGTCACAAAGTCAAGGAGACAGAGGCCCAGAGAGCTGAGCCATGCCAGGCCAGCTAGCTGTGTTGAAGGCAGAGCCATCGGAAGGTCTCATAATTCCGAGGCCAGCGTTCTCCAGCGTTCTCCAGCGTGCCCAGCTCGCAGCTGTATGGAGAGCAGGCCGGCGCCTTCACCAACGAGGCTCGCGGCCTAGCCCACTGGCCCGATCCGTATTCCCACTTCCACTCGCAGCGCCCTCCGTAGCGCTGCCCTTCATGAACATGCTGCCCGTGTAAACTGTGAAACCCAGCACTCAAGTGTCACCTGTTGCCTCTTGCCCATTTTTATTACCTGCGCTCAGCTTCTCCTGTTCTGTCTTAGCTACTCCAGCAGCAGCCTGTCGGGCGTCCCTGCCCTGTCCACCGCCCCGCCACGCCCCAGATCCAGTGTGTCCTTTCCACACCGGCTGTGGCGGGCCACCCCCCTCAGCCTGCAGTTCTGCTCCATGGCCCAGAGCACCTAAGCAGGGCCCCCAATCCATTCACATCAAACTCACAGCCACTTTCTGACCTTCTTGTCTACTGCTCCTTCCTGCACACCCAGGGCTGGCGCCCCGCCGCACAGCATCAAGACCCCAGGAGCTGAACTCTTAGCTTTCTGATGACGTCTGTCTGGACTCACGAGACAGTATCTGTGAAGCATTTATTTAATGGGGTTTTTTCTTCCATGCCACTGAAACATGGATACCACACACAGTCATAATTGTAACTTCGGCGTGACCAATGCTACAGCGCTCTATCAGTTAAGCAAATGGAAACTCCCATTAAGACAAAAGGTGAGATTCTTGGAATAAACCCTGAAGCTGTATTCAAAACAAGAGCGAAGCTAGATGCGTGAAAATGTTCACTCTATGTGATAAGAGCAAACAAAGGAAAGGGGGGCCACCTAAATGTTCCACAGCTAATAATAAGTCACAGAAGAGTGTGTGTAGTTACTAAAAGGAACAAATATGAGAAATGTAAAAATATGAAAAATATATGTGAAAAAGGAAAAATTAACGCACACGCCGAAGGATCTGTACGTGGGCGGGTAAGGCCTGGGCGGTAACACAGATGCAGAAAAGGTGATTTTGTTTCTTATTTAAAAAAAGTTGTTTGGGCTCCAGAATTTTGTTGATGCTGACAGAAAGTGTGAGAAGCCCTGACCAGCAGACCCTTGGCGCCGGCCCTGTCTGCCCGGGCTGTGGCTGTGTGGGCCAGCAGGAAAGGCAAGGATGGCGCCAGGGTCACGCAGCCGTGGCTCCGGCTCTGCCCCTCACAGGTGGGGTGACCGTGGGCAAATACCCCACCTCTCCTGACAGCCTGAACTCCACCCCGACGTGGTGTGTGAGGACGAAATAACTCCCGTCAAATTCCTAACTCCTAAGTACACACAAAGCCACTTTTCCGCTGTCTTTTAGTTACCTGGGGCATGAGCTTTCTTGCTTTTTTCCAAAACTTGTAATGGGAGTCACTGCTTGGAGAGCCGTCTGATTCAACTTGATGGCGACCGCCTACAAATGCACCGGAGGACAGGCTCAGTCCCAGGAGGGGCGCTCACCCTTCAGACTGAGCAAGGGCTGGGGATGCCGGGAAGGCAGGGTGAGTTACCTCTGGGTTGTCAGTCAGGTAGATCTGTCTGGAGATGTTGTTTATGGCACTTATCCACTGTGGAGAGAGGACATTAACAAATCTGCTGGATCCCAGTCACCCGCTAGACTAGGACAGAAGTGAAAGAACGAAACCTTTACCTCTTCATTTTCCTTTCTGCTTTCTGCCTGGAGGATTATTCCCCTGAAATAAAGTGTATCCAAGTCAGTGCTTCCCACACCTCTGACTGAGGCTTATTCCACATGCACTGAACTCAGCTGGGTCCCAAAGGGAAGGGCCGGGAAGGCAGGATGACAGGAAGGAAAGAAAATGGGATTCCAGCTCACTGCTCATTCACTGTGTGATCCTGGACAGATACTTCCTTCCCCGGGGCCTGCGCTTTCTCATCTGTAAAGTGAGCAGCTGGTCTCAGATCTACTAGCTCGAGGCTGAGGACATCCTGTTGGCCTCTCGGGTGATTGGGGCCACCAGGAGCCCGGCCCAGAGGAGTCAGCAGACCCCGCACACCTTCCCACGGAGGGGAGTGGGGGAATCGGATGCAAATAACACTGCCCTACCTCTGGGGAGGGCTTCACCCTTTCCAGGGACCCCACAGCGGTGGGAGGGGGGAGCATGGCTCTTCTCCTGTTTTACATCTCGGAAGACCAAGGAGTTACATAACCAGGGCTGGGATCCCAGTCCGCTCCTGTCACCCAGGAGGAAGGACGAGGTCTGAAACTGCTCTGCCAACCAAGCAGACGGTCCACACTGTACCGACTTGCCCGAACACGCTCCTGTTGACACAGGAGCTCAGCTCAGAGCTCCACACGGAAGCAAATGCAAGCAGCCACAGCTGAAGGGCGGGCGGTCCCTGTGAATGACCCTAAGTGACCTCTTCTGGGCCCCTGAAGCACATGGGGGTCTTCGGGGACAGCATGGGGCCGAGTGCACTGTCCATCTTGGGTTTCAGCTGGAGCAGAGGGCTCCGCACAGGCAGGTCTGGGGGCTCTCCTCCCTCCTCCCCCCGCACCCGTACAAACACAGGGCTTCTGCAGAGCAGGCAGGAACGGCCACCGCCTTCTCCTGACAAACAGCTCCTCCTATGGCTGCCTCCCACATGAATGCCATGTCCCCTCCAAAGCCACGGACAAACCCGCACTGGGGCTCCTTAAATAAGGCAGAGTGGATCCCACAAGGGTCCTGTGTGAGTGCTTAAAGAGCACATAAAAACATCCTCCCCAAAGGTCAGCAGGACCCGGAGCGGGGCCTCTCCCACGGAGGCCGGCGCAGAGGGCTGAGCTAGGAGGCCCTTGGCAGGGGTGGAGTCACTAGACTTGCTCTCCTCCCAAATAAATGCCGTGTGGCCTACGATTTCCCGTTGGGCGTGGTGATCTGGAAGCAGTATCGTCGGTCTTCACAATCCACTGCCATCACCGAGCAGTTGTCCAGGTCCTGGATCAGGCCTCCGGCCACGGCGCCCCGCAGCTGACACATGAGGTTCCCGCCTTGCGTGAAGAAGTAAAGCCTCTCCCAAGTGGTGGTGACCAGCCCTGTTTTACTGTAAGAATTGTGGTTTTAGAACGCCCACTGGTACAAGGAAGCCCACGCAGCACCTCAAGGTCTGGCTGCCTCTTGACCAGTATTGGTGGCATTTTAGAAACAGTGTTTCTTTACATTAAAGCAAAGCTGCTTTGGAAGGAATCCAAATGCAGAGGGGCAGAAGAGGCACAATTTAGCTGGAATGACCGGGAAGTTAGGCGGTGGCAGCCCAGGGCCAGCTCCGATGTGCAGGCAGCATGTCTCCCCCCAACCCCGTCCCCCACGGCAGCTAGACACTGGCTTCTCCCGGGATCTGGAAACGGAATTAGTCCATCCCCATTAGGAACTGAAAACCTAGATGCTCATTTCTCTAAGACGTGGAGCTGAACTGCTCTGAGTCCAGGGAAAGTCACCAGGGTCCCCTCGCCTCACAGCACCCGGAATCCTGCGGGCATTTACGACATTGAGTTTTGCTCCAACTGGATGCTTTGTGGGCTGCTTACAAGAGGAATATCCAGTAACTGGCAAATAACACCAACCCTGTAGGGATTTCCATCCATACAAACTGATGGAGATATTTAACTTGTGATCTCAACAAGCTGAGCTTCGAGGAGCTCCACCTTGGTAAGAAAACAGCTGGTGAGTCCTCCCTGTAGATCCTCCATTTGCGAACTATCAGGTACATTTACTTGATTGTTTATCGAGTAGCAACTAAGTGCAGGGCACTAGGCTTCCTGCCTCAATAATTACAGTTATTTCCCAAAACTGGGAATAGCTAACATCTGAGTGCTTACTACCTACTAGGAATGACCTCATTCAGTCCTTGTAACAACTTTATTTAGTAGGTGTGATTATCAGCTCCGCCTCATGCGTGAAACCCCACCAGGGGGTGTGCCTGGACCCAAGTCAGAGTCTTCACCCCACCGAATAGCCTCCATCTGCTCTTGGACACAAGGAAGCCTGATCGTCCTCCCTTCAAGTCAAATAGCCCCGAGTGTTACAGTGTGATTCAGTGTGTGTGAGAACCTGGATGACCCTGAGGCTTGCTGGCCCTCGGACTCCGGCCTCAGCGGCAGGCCTCGAGCACCTGTCAGGGGCCTGGGCCAAGGGCGGGATGTGACAAAAACTCCCTACGGTCCAGGATGACGATGGTTAAGAGCAGGCTATCTGCGTATGGCCACGGTAACCAGGGACAGGGGTGGTCCACCCCTCGGAGTCCAAGTACTGGGTTCTTAAAGACTGGTTCGAGCCCACCCCTCAGTGACTTGGGCCCTGAGCCCCAGAGGCTTCCCGTGTGGCCGGCAGGAGGCTCCCGTGGTGGGAATTCTTCCGCAACCTCCCCTGAACAGACGCTCCATAACCACCTAAGGGAAAACAGCTTTCAGAAAGAGAGGCAAGCAACAGCATTCTCACCTTCTAAGATTAAGGTAACCAGCCTTCTGGATGAGGTTCCTGTTGATCTGTGGTGCAGCCACGTCAGAGTCCGGGGCGTAAACAGACTCATCAACAGAGAGCAGTTCTTGCTGGGACACCCGCATCTTCTCTGCTTCGGCTTCTAGTTCCACCTGAATGCTTAAGACAGAAGGTGTCGGGTCAGTGGCTCCCCCCAACGGCCGACCCAGTACTGCTGAGCAGCAGATGCCAGAGCTGTCCCCATGGCTTCCTGCCACACGAGGGGGGCTCAGGGCCCAGAAGCTGGGCGTCATGGGGCTTGAGTCTGCGCTGCTAAAAGCGTTCATAGGAGTGCTCCTTTAAAACAGAGCAGAAGAGGGACGCCTGGGTGGCTCAGTTGGTTAAGCGGCTGCCTTCGGCCCAGGTCATGATCCTGGAGTCCTGGGATCGAGTCCCACATCGGGCTCCCTGCTCAGCAGGGAACCTGCTTCTCCCTCTCTCTCCCTCTGCTAGTGCTCTCTCTGTCAAATAAATAAAATATAAATAAATAAATAATAAAAAAAACAGAGCAGAAGGAACACCACTGGACAATGCCGGAACCCAGCGGAACAATTTCTCCAATTTCTCTGCTGACAAAGCGGGATCCAGGCTTAGAACTGTTGAGGCAATTTTTTTGAAAAGACTCATTCATCCATTTTAGAGAGGGTGGGAGAGAGAGGGAGGGGGGGAGAGGGAAGGGGAGAGAGAGAGAGAGAGAGAGAGAAGGAGAGAGCAGGCAAAGGGGGCGTGGAACCCGATGTGGGGCTCGACCCCACCACCCCAAAATCACAACCTGAGCCAAAGTCATGAGTTGGGGTCTTAACTGACTGAGCCACCAGGCGGCCCATGTTGATGCAAATTTTAGGAGAAAAGCTTTGAGGAGCCCATCCTCAGGGCTGCAGGGCAGGCTGCCTGCGGAACAGGTAGAAAGGAAGGAGACAGCAATCATTCCTGCCACCTCCCTGCCCCCGCCCCGGCTCCCCTAAGGTGGGAAGGGACACTGGAGACAGAAAAATTACCAGGAGGTGGGACCAAGGTGCAGTGACAAGACAAAGGCAATGCTCTTCCATTCATGGCAGCCCTACCACCGCCCGAGACTGCCCACGCTGCGCACCAAGGGTAAGAGGGCCAACGCCAGGCTCTGGCTCATGTGCATGTGTGCGTGCTGAGGTGTGGAACACCTGGAAGCTTGAGCTGTAGACAGAGGCTCTGAGATCTGCAGAGAGATACAGCATCTCAAACATGAGCGCAAATGTCCCGCCATCCGTTAACAACAAAATCTAGTGCAGGAAAAACCTTTGAAGCACAGATGGTTCTCCCAGAACACAGAAAGCCAGGGGATTCAGGGAGCTAAAGCAGGGTAAGACAGAGGCGGTCAGAGAGGGCTGGGGGAGAGAGGTAAAAAGCGACAGTGGGCGCCTTGCCTTCCTTTCTTCTAACACCCCCAGCAGCTAACAACCAGATGAAATGGCAGGACACTGCAATAGGATTTCAGAGTGCTTTCCCGCCTCCTCCTAGACCAGCCCCACCAGGGCCGCGGCGGCCAGGCATGAGCAGCTGTGACTTCCAGGAAGGCGCAGATGCCTTCAGAACCACAGCCCTCCCGCGCACTCCTACGAATGCTCAGCTCTGGATTTCCTTGGGATTCATTCTTTATTTTCAGCATCTGAGGTACACTTCTGCCTCAACAAAGTCCACTATTGGCCCCCAGGTATTTTGAAATGCATGGGCGCCTGGGTAGCGCAGTCAGTTCAGCGTCTGACCCCTGGTTTCGGCTTAGGCCACGATCTCAGGGTCGTGAGATCAAGCCCCGTGTCAGCCTCTGTGCTCTGTGAGGAGCCTGCTCACGTTACTCTCTCCCTCTGCCCCCTCCCTGCACTTGCTCGCTCGCTCACTCTAAAATCAATCAATCATAAATGTTTTTTTTTAAAAAGGTATTTTGAAATGCAACATCCTCAAAGGAGCAACCTTCCTCCGTTTTTCCACACAAAATAAAATCCTACACTCCTACTTCCATTTTGTATATCTGCTTCTCGACTACTCTCTCTCTCCCACACTCCAGAAACCACGGAGTACTCCTGGAGCCACACCTGCGGTGTGAATGAAACAAGCCTCCTTGGGCTCACTGTCATGGACACTGGCGATGGAGACAAAGGGTGTCTGAGCATCAACTAAACGTGGCAGGACAGCCTGAAGAACGGATGGTGTATGTTTTAAAAAATAAGCATTTGCAAGGCTGAAGTGCGATTTGTTAAATTAATTCAAAAAAGGCGTAAAGCCTCGTTATCTATCATAAATGGACGTGACGGCCAGTTTCCTAAAGAGTCACAGCACTTCTGGCTGCCAACCCCTTGGCTCCAAAGGGGAACTGAAGCCACTTCTAAATCCACAGCGAGCCTACGCCGGGCTCACAGGCTGGAGCATGTAAAGACCGGCCGTCAGCACACAGAAGGAGACCCTCCCTCAGCACAGCAACTGGGACTTGATGGGACAGTCCCCCTGCGGACACTTTATCTTTTCTTTAAGCTACATGATCCATTCACGTGGTGGGCACGCCTCTGGGCTGGGGGGGGCGAGGAAGGGGGGAACACCAGAAGGCATTACTTTCCAGCCTCAGTATTCCTGAATATCGGCAGCTAAGAAGGGGCCCACTGCCCAGAGTTCCCATGGTGGTGGGGCTCCGCGGGGCGCCCCCACCTCCCAGAGGGGTGGATTCAGCTGGAAAGGCAAAGGCCCCCAGGACCCAGAGTGGAGTGCAGCCTTACCTTTGGACCATGTCCGCAACTGAGGATAAAAAGCTGTTCATATTTTGGGAAAACATCTCTGCTCCCTTCTTAAAAAAGTTAATCTGAAAGACAGAATGGTGATGTTCTGAAGGTCATCTAGGAAAGGTGATCAGTGAGCACATCCCGCGCGGGACTGACAGCGCGGGGGTGGTGACCCTGGCTGGCCGGCCCCACCGCGTGCTCGCAGCGCTCCGTGCACCCCTGCAGAGCCCCCCACGCCAGCGAGTTCCTCCCAGAGCCCCCAGTGCGCTGCAGAATGGGGGCGCTGGGACCGAGCTCTCCTACTGACAGGCCGGACGGAAACATCAGGGATAATGTGAGTTCACTCCTTGGCACATACCAGACCAGGCGCGTCGGTGGACTGACAATTATCTCTGATAGTCCTGTCATCAGCTCTTTTCCTCTGTGAATTCTAGATAGAAAACTTCTGAGGGGCAAGGAGTAGGTCTCCACCTTTGCGTCTCCAGGGGCTCCATCGGTGTGTGACACCTGACCTGCACAACGCCGGCCAGAACCGGACGGGGAGGAGGAGCAAACCCCGAAGGCTGCGGTGACCCCCGTCAGCGAGCCGCGCCTGGCTCGGAACACGAGCTGGACAGAGGATACGGCTGGGACACTGCCCAGGGGAAACTGGGTTAAAGACCCTTACGAGGCTCTTCCAACCCTGACGTCAACCCAGAGGGGGCTGTGGGTGTGGAGGCAGCAGAGTTCTGGGCCTGAAAAGGTGCTTGGACAGGTGAGCTCCCTTCCGGCCTCCAACGTCCTGGGATGTGGGCTCCCTCCGCCCAGGGGAGGGTGGCCCCAGGAGGGCTCCGTCTCCTTTGAAAATAAAACTTCAATTGCTGGCTTTTGGGGAAGGGATAGAAGGAAGTCCTTACTTCCTATGACTCCGGGGTATTCACTTCCCAGGAAGTCGGGGTTGCCTCACAAATCCTGAAGGGCAGGGGTAAGGGGAAGAGTGGCCACCTCTGTGCATTACTACATCTGTAAGCATCCGGCCCCAAAGCTCAAGTCTCCATTTCTTTCCACGGCCAAGGCTTTAAAAAATCTGAATACTGGGTTTGAACTGCTCCATCTTACATGCCTGATCACAGAGAGCTAAGAGCTGCAAGCCCGAGCCATGAGAAAAGGGAGAAAATGCTCAGCTTTGGACGTGGGTATTTTCTCACACTCTATGCCAGCTCATGTGTCTGATCTGGAAGCGGCCCCTGCCCTGTGTGGTGGGCACAGAACTTGATGGCGCACCCCAATGAGGCTGGCACGTGTTGTCATGCTCACATCCTGGGGAAGTATGCACTCCCATGCCCTTAGTGTTCACAGGATAAAAACAGAGGATGGGGGCGCCTGGGTGGCTCAGTCGTTAAGCGTCTGCCTTTGGCTCAGGTCATGGTCCCAGGGTCCTGGGATCGAGCCCCGCATCGGGCTCCCTGCTCCGCGGGAAGCCTGTTTCTCCCTCTCCCTCTCCCCCTGCTTGTGATCCTGCTCTCACTGTGTCTCTCTCTGTCAAATAAATAAATAAAATCTTTAAAAAAAAAAAAAAAAAACAGAGGATGATCACGATTATCCTAATGCACGGTAATCATGCAGGGAGCTGCTCTGGCCCTGTGATCTTTTAATCATAGAGAGATCAAAACAGTAAATGCCATTCTGAATCTCCGAAACCTCAAATATCAAAGTCTGTTCAAGGAGGCTTCTGCATTTCTAAGGACACAGCCTCCCAGTGGCTTTCCTCTCCTTCCCCTCCCTGAACCCCTTGGAATTTATACTCCAAATTCCATGTCTTAGCTCCCCTGCTATTCTGCAAGTTCCTGGCGGGGGGCGGGGAGGGGGGGCTCCTGCAATCCCTCAAGGAGTCTGATCTGAAGGAATGGAAGGGAGGGATGAGATCCTGGCTTCTCCAGCCACCTTTCATCAGATCTACCCTGTGAATACTACCCTGGACTTGATTTCTGTGATCTCATAAACCTGTACACAGCTTGCAAAATCTCTGTTGCAGGCATGACGACTGAATCGTGATTTCAGTGCAAGGGCCTGTTTAGCAATGGCCAGGGGAGGCAGAAATGAAGTCAAACAGCTTGCACCTAAGTGGGTGGGTGGTGCCGAGAAGCCTGATTCAGGGCCACATCATCCAAAGACCCAGATTCTCACGCCTTCGTGAGCTGCAGGAAGTACAGTGGTCAGATGGCCATCAGCTAACAAAGGTAGACGCTTAGTCAATGCTGATTTAAAAGGGCTGATAAGGCAGACGGAGAGCGAATGCTTTGGAATCATCCAAAAGATTCATGGGTTTAGACAACAACTGGTGTTAAGTGAAGGAGCTATAGTTCTTGGCAGGATCTGAAGTCTGCAGGGGGAGGAACTATTTGGTCTTGTGTCTTGAAATCTGGGTACTTTCCACATGAAAAGTGAAACATGCCATCCTCAGTCCTCGAAAATGCTGCTTCGGCCACCCAACAATGACATGACAGTGTGCGGCTCTTCTCCATGTCACCAGGCCCAGGGGTGCGGGGGGTGCTCCTGCAGCCAGGCCCCCTCTCCCTGGGGCAGCCTTCACTTAGAAAGTGCAGGCCAAGAGAAGCCGGTTTGATACTTCAGGTGGAACAGAGTGAAAGCAGCCAGGAACAAGTCCATCCGTTACACCTGTGAGGCTCCTCCCTAACTAACTGGGTGCGCCAACCACTACCTGCTCAGCCTACAGCTGCTCATCTTTCTGAGGCTCAGTCCAGGCCCCCCTCTGACCCTGGGCCTCTAAAGAGTGGGGATTCCTGCTCCACAGGCCCGGACTGTCAGTCCAGGGCGGACAGACAGGACAGGAGGCGTTATTAGAGAGCAAAGGCAAGACCGACGATCTCCAGCACGGCCAGGCCCTCCGCCGGGCAGAGGTGCAGTAACTAAGGAAGGAGAGAGGCGGGTATCAGCGCCCACCACGAGGAAGCTGGACGCTGCCAGAGGGCTGCTGCGGACCGGAGCCCGCGGCTGGACAGGGCTAGCTGTGGGTTCAACCCAGCTTTACGCAGATGACACAGACAGATTCTAGCTCTCTACTTAAATATCACCCCTGAAGGCATCAGCCGACTTGAGTTACCTCATCATTCAACGTCACAACCACATTAAGACAGATCCCTGAGCTTGAACGCCTAAAGATCCTCTCTTGTTCCCCTTTCCCCTGAATGCTACTGATGTTGTGTTTTTTGAAATGTATGTATTTTTTAACATGTGTTAAAAAAGAATAGATGCTCACACACGTGGCATTTTAAAAAGTTGCTGACTTTTTTTCTTCTCAACATTCTGCTTCCTGACATCCCTTTCTGTTCCCAGATTGTCGTCAGCTGAGAGAAGATTCCTGGGTGTGTTTCCTGCACGTGGAGTGAGGTGCTAGAGTCCGTGTAAGTGGGGCTAGAGCACGGCAGGGATGGGGGGGCATTCACCCCATATGCACACTCACTCCTGTCCCTGCCAGGCTGGGTGCTGCTGGGCCAGGGCCCCGCCCTGCCACTGGAGCCTCCTGACAGACGGATGTTCAGGAGACCACTAACTGGGGGAAGAAGTCACCTACATCCTGGACAGAGACTTGAGCAAACCATGGCAGTCTTTCGCCACGCCCCGGATGCCAAGGTGCCAGCCATGACCTCAGCAAGGAGAACAGCACAGCTGAGGGTGACCCTCACCACCCAGAGTAGCATGGGACTGTGCGGGGGTCCTGAGCTGTAGGCCCAGCTCCACCAACCTGAGCAGTCAGCTGCTTCTCAGAACATCAGACCAGGCCTGGCTCTCACTTGGCTCAGAGGCAAAGGGCCACACCAGCCCTTCCCCACGGGAGGCTTGGGACCGAGGCCGTCACCATCTGCACGTACAGCCTGACAAGTCCAGCTAACGATCAGCCAGCCCACCTGGAAGCTCTCCACGTGCTGAGTCTAAGGAAGGTTCCAGGGAGGTGGTGCATTCGTGTTTCCTTCTCTGATGATGCTTTGGTTTCTCTTAAAGGCTAGCTCAGCAGGAATGCCAAGCTGTTCTCCCCAGCTGGCTCAGGTCTTAGCCCTTAGGGGAAGGGCACGGCCTACCTGTCCGTGGGCAAAGCCTATCATGGGCTCCATCATGGCCACACGCTTCCTGTACTGCAGCGTGTTGAGGGCGCAGTAGTACTGAAGGGAAGAGAGGTGCTGTTTCCGCCGTGCAGCTGCCACCTCTTTCACGACATCTGTCTTCACCTGGGTGAGAGGCGGGAGGAAAACGTCAGGCTGTCTGATGGACATGGCAATTCTATAAGAGCATGAAGCTTCAACAGTGTGCATTTACTCACGAGACCCATTTCTGCAACCAATAAAACTCAGATAAGGTTCCACCTTATGTTTTAAAAACTCCCAATTAAAAATACCAAAGTATTAGCATCTCTGTGCTTGTGGGGCTGCCCTGGGGTAAAGCCAGTTACTCTCAGATCCCTTAGGAGAACAATATGGTAGCATGCACTGAAAGCCACAAACATTTTAGTTCACTCATAAGATTGTATTCCAAGGAAATAATTTAGCTCAAGGAAATCATGCAACAGAAGTAGGAATTTAGATGCGTTAAAATGGTCAATATCATCTACAGTAGCAAAAAAGCATGAGTGAAAGAAGCAGAGTCAACACCCAGGACAAGAAATTCAAGTGACCTGAATACGTATGAGGCAGACAAGCATGAGGTACCAAGCCTGAGTTGAAATCATTGTGCTAATGTAATTATACAATGGTTCCAAGTTGGTGTTTAATAAACCAGTTTGAAAAGCTAGAATAGGGAGGTAGAAGTCTACTTATGAGATTCAGAATAAGTAATTAAAAATCTATGTATAGGAAAGAAGAAAAAGAATTCATCAAGTTACCCTCAATGCCACGAATTCACAGCAGGAACATAGAAAAGAAGCTTAAGTAAACGAGGTGAAAAACAACAAGTCCGGTAGGCATTCTTACCTTCTCGTTCTCCTTTTTTTTAGGAAGCCTGCTATATTTTGCCATTGAGAGGTCATGCTCTAAAAATAAAGAGGCATTTTAGCTCCCAGATGTGTTGAAAGGCAAGAACATTCATTCAGCATCTCCAGCCACATGCATACTAAACCCACGCGCCAAGAATGGAAAGGATGCCTACCATTACTGGCGAGTCCAAAAAGATCCTTTAAAGTGCTAACCTCTGAACAAGAGAAAACAAACATCTTAGAGCAAAGAAAAATAAAATACACCAACCCAGAGCTCTGTGCTTCCCCAAGAAAAGAAAAGTCTCTGTGTGGAAGGAGGAAGGCTCTGTGAGCACCTCCTCAGGGTCTCTGGCCTCCTGCCTGGTCTGACTGGACTTTGTGGCTTCAGCTCCATCCCAAACTTGGGACCCTGACTGCCCTTCAGGCCACTCCTTATAGACAGCATTTGGGAGTCCATGAAGCAGAGGGCACTTGGGGGGATGTGGGCTGGAGTGTGTGGTGGCCAGGTACTCTTAATGGAGCCCTGCAGTATACACTGGAGACCTGGAGATTCTTTGGCCCCCCAAAAGAGTGTTTTAATACCTCTTTCCTCACAATACCCGGACCATACCTAGAACCTAGGAGTGCCCTGTTGCTGGCCATTTTAACATCTGGCAAAGCCACCACTAACAAAGGAATATGGGATGCTTGTTTTAATGAAAAAGTCTGAAGCCATCTAGCATATGGTACCTGCGACAAGCCAACAAACACCACTATTACCCCCTGTGGATGCCGCACTCCTCATGCACCAAGAGGTGTAACAAAGTCCAAGACCAAAAAAACGACAAGGTCAACAAGGGCGATGGCTGTCCAAGGTTAAAAACTTAAAAACAGGGGCGCCTGGGTGGCTCCGTTGTTAAGCATCTGCCTTCAGCTCAGGTCATAATCCCAGGGTCCTGGATCGAGACCCGCATCAGGCTCCCTGCTCAGCGGGAAGCCTGCTTCTCTCTCTCCCACTCCCCCTGCTTGTGTTTCCTCTCTCGCTGTCTATCAAATAAATAAATAAAATCTTCAAAAAAAATTTAAAAAAAAGGACACCTGGGTGGCTCAGTCAGTTAAGCGTCTGCCTTCAGCTCAGGTCATGATCCCAGGGTCCTGGGATCGAGACCCACATCGGGCTCCCTGTTCAATGGAGAGCCTGCTTCTCCCTCTCCCTCTGCCTGCCTCTCTGCCTACTTGTGCTCTCTTTCTCTCTGTCAAATAAATAAATAAAATTAAAAACAAAAAACAAAAAAATGTACACAGAGACATCTAAAAGAAAGCGATACTTTCTACTACTTTACCACAATCCAGTTTTGCTTCATCAAACAAAGGAAAGCATTTTCATACCTTTTATGTCTTTTTCAGTTTGCCTCAAAACTGCCTCCAGCTTTTCAATCTCTCTTCCCGTTTTTCTTACTCTTTTTGGTGTCGGTTGCTTTCTGCCTCTGTGGGCCTGCCTCTCCCTTTCTTCCCCTCTCCCTTTTACTTCCTGTTGGAGCACTTTCAGGGTTTTACACTTTCCGGGTCAAATAACTTCCCTACTAGCCTTTGTGTTCTCTTCATTCACATATGTACTTGTATTGATGCATAAATGAAAAAGACAGCAAAATGTCAGATAAAAACCATCACAGCAGAGGGGAGGCCAGATTCTAACCTAGTTCTCAGGCTGACTCAAGTATGACCCAGGCCAAACCCTTCAAACTTGCGTGTTGGTGTGGTCAGAGGAGGTTACTTTGATTCACTGTTTCCATAGATACCTAAGAGGCTTCTCTTTTTACTACTACCACATAGATTTATTCTCTTAAAAAAAAAAAAATCACCATCCTGGGCAAATACTACTAATCCACACTTGAGCCGTTCAGGATGATGAAGGCCCGGTCGTCACCAATGCCGGCACCCTCTGCCCCAGGCTGCCTCCCATCACAAAGCTGAAAGACACAAATCTGACAATGTAGGTCTTGCGGGGGGAGGGGTGATTATTTTCTGTCTAAAAGACTCGGACTTTATTTTTAAAATGAAATCCCCACACATTTCTATGATTTTATTTAGAGAAAATCTTTATGAAAAAATGCACCCAGACTCTCAGTTCGTACTGGATAATCAGCACAGGACTACGGGCAGGTTTGGGATTTACATGCAATTGTAGATAAGCAACACTCAAAACCACTAAAAACCCTGCTCAAGCAAGGTTTCTCCTTACACAAGCTGACATTTCATTTATTCTTCTTTGTCAGGTTTCAGTGCTGTGTAAACCGCCCTTGGCAAATGTTGATGCCAGGTCTACCCCACTCCCTAAAGCCTCAGGCGACATGATCACCGGGAATCTCCAAGTGAGGGGGAGAAAGAACATGGTCTTTAAGATGTACTGCATCTTTTCTGCCTGAATAAATTTTACATTTTAAGGTGTTATATATATATACATATTTTTTTAAGATTTTATTTATTTGAGAGTGAGAGAGCAAGCATGAGGGGGGTGGGGGTGGGGGAAGAGGCAGAGGGAGAAGCTGACTCCCGGCTGAGCAGGGAGCCTGGAGGAGGGGCTTGATCCCAGGACCCTGGGATCATGACCTGAGCAGAAGGCAGCAGCTTAACTGACTGAGCCACCCAGGTCCCCCTGAAAAGGAAGTAATATCCTGAACAGATCTCTTAGTACTCAGTTTAGACTTTTTTAGCCAGCAATTTTTTACATCAGTGTTCCAGAAAATACAATTCTTTAATCTCTAAGCAATTAATATTTTCGATGACATAAAGAACAAAAAGACTAGAAAGTCTGGGTTCCCTTTTGTAATATCAACTATTTTTTTCATGAATTTTAGTTCTTTTTTATTCATTTTTTGACTACCTTGATTTCCAAGAGATATAAAATTACTCTATAATTTTGCTTTGGTTTTTGGCTGAAGAACCAAAATTAGTCCAAAAGGGCAACCAGGCTCTCTGAACCAGTCCCAGATCTGCCCACCCACTAAAATGTGAGCTCCCGGAGACCAGGGAGCTCGTCTGCCTTGTTAACGGCTGCAGCCCAGGGTCTAGTACAGGTAAAGCATGGTCCCCACCCCTCCGTTCCTAAGGCACCCACTTTCCAAAGCATTCATGGCTCCCCCAAAACAGCATGCCTTTACAAATGCCCCAAACCAGTAATATAAACCTTGCCATCGTTGTCTCCTTGGTAAACACTCATCTCTCAAAACCCAGCACAGAGATCACCTTCTCCAGGAAGCCCTCCCTGGTACCCTAACGTCAAAAAGGTAATCACATCTTTCTGTGTGCTGTCTTGTACCTCTCTGTCCTGTTGCCCTTAACACATGATGTTATGACTGTCTGTTTCCAAGTCAGTTTTCTCATTAGCCTGTAACCTCCTTTAGGCGAGCCAAGAACATAGTGGAGATTCAGTGGAAGTTAGCTAAACTGAAGTGCTCAGAAAAAGAAGGGCATTTCTCAATGATGCACATATTTAAAGAAATTAGTACAGTCAGAACGATTATGAAATGAATTGATATTTTGAAGGTAATTGGCACTGAACTCAGTAACTTTACCTGTGAGATCCTTTTCTCGAAATTGTATAATAGGTAGAACCATTGTGTCTGCCAACTGTTTAGCCAGCTCTGTATGGAGAACATTAAGCTGAAAAAAGAGAGAAATCTTACTGAAAAAAAATTATGCCCACTATAACGGACACTGACTTCTGCACAGGATCACACTGAACACTTCTGTGTGGTTCAAGAGTTCTGTTACACTTCCTTAGCAAATAAACAACCCTTCATAAAGCTACAAATGATATAGGCCTAGAGGTTCTAAAACTAAATGCGCGGTTCTGAGCTGGCCTCAGGTTTGCTAAAGGAGTCTCCAAACCCATGGCTACGGTCTATGTACTACGTTCCCAGGCTGAGCCACACCAGCTGGAGGAGGAAACGTCACGTTCATGTGCATGCAACGAACACGGCTCACTGGGAGCACTCACCTCGGGTCACACTTTACCAGGCCACCATAAGTTCTCTCCTTCTCAGAACAGCCAAAGTCACACTTGAAAGACTGGCCTGCTGGGAACCCATTAACCCGACAACCACAGCAGTTGTGGGCCTGGGAATTACTCTGCAGAAAGAAGGCTCCCCACTGAAACCTCAGATCCCAGGCCTCTGTTCTTTCAAAGAGCAAGCTGACTGTATTCAAATGTGATCCTCCTCACCAAGTAATTTTATTTTCTTTCTCTCCTTCCACCCACCTTGTCAAGGCCTTCCTAAATCCTGTTGTAAATGGTGCAAAAGAAATAAGTCATCCCCCCTCAGCACTACCATTTTTGAGTCCCTTTTGCATGCCAGAGTTACATGCTTTATATCACTTGGTTCTCACCCACTCTGAGAGTCAGGTCTTCTTTATTATACCCATGTAACAGGTAGGCAAACAACTCTCCAAATCCAAACAGCAAAGAGGTGGAATGGCTGGGATTTTCATCCTGGGCTACTATATCTGAACTCCAGGCTTTTCCTACTACACCGTGTTGGATACAGAGTCTTTTATGCTCATAGAGTTGCCCAAACTTCAAATGTTTGGTGGTCTAGACATCAGCAACGAACACAGATATTCCTGAAGATGTTCTGGGATTCCTGGTTGGTGAACAAAGGGAAATCACCCACCAATCTGTGCATTCGGCAAAGTTTCGCTTTCACGTGCATAGGTCTCCACACCAAGAGGCTTGTTTGAGAACCCCTGATGGGGCCAAGCTTCCGGGAGGCCATGATACCACCTATAAAATCACATTCCCAGCCTTCCAGCCTTTGGGAATGATTCACTCTCCACCAAAAGAATCATCATTCCTGCCCACGAAAGTAGGGTTGTAAGTAAGTATCTTAAACTGGAAATATAGGTTCTGGGGGTTTGAGGACTAACCACATTTCCTTAGCAACTGGCTCTGGTCAAGAAAAGACCTGACTTCAGGTAGTGCAGCCCGCTGCTTCTCCCCCTGGGCTCCTTATTCATGGTTAATTAGGAAACATTCATCTCCTCACTTCCAAAAAAATTATTTTTCCATTCATGCTCCTCCTATCTGGAAAAGATATCCACCCATTTTAAACATTCATTTTGAAGAGAGAGTCGTGGGAGAAAGGATGAAGCTCAAAAGAACTGGATGACGAGTTCTCTGTTATATCCCCAGTGCCTATAACAGCACCTACCCCACAGTAGGTGGTCAATACGTGTTTGCTGAATGAGTATCAACTTGCTGGGTTGGTTTGTTGAATGAATGACAATGCAATCAGTACAATTTTATATGAATGCTAGTTTCTCATGTTATAAACTGAAGACAGTATCTCCTTTACATTAGCGACTGAACAGTTAAATGGAACCTGCATGTCCTTTTTCGCTTCTTCTTTATCATAATTTTCTACTGTAAGTACTGCAAGCTCCTTGAAAGGTGAAATACCCATTTCATACCGACCTAATTCTGTAGAGGGTTCTGCTCAGCACCAGTAGCCTCTGAGCTGGGGTGTTTATTACAAATAGGATTTATGTACTTCTCTTATAACAATACCTGTTTTTCACAAATGTTCCAAACGTATTATACAATACAGCTACAAGAACAGTTGTACGAAACCCTTTGTGGCGGGGGAATCGTGCCCATCCTCTTCCTCCCCCAAAGAAATGTCCATCCAGATCATGTGAGTATTTAGAAACAAGGTCTTTACAGATGTAATGAAGGACCTCGAAATGAGATCATCCTGAGTTATCCAGGTAGGCCCTAATCCAATGATAAGTGTCCCTATAAGAGAAGACACAGATGGAAGGGGTGAAGTGGGGTGGGGAGGAGGCCATGGGAAGGCACAGGCACAGACTGGAGGGATGCAGCCACATGCCAAGGGACGCCCAGGGCCACCAGAAGCCGGAAGAGGCCAAGAAGGTTTCCCCCTCAGGCCTCTAGAGGGAGGCTGGCCTTGCCAACAACTTGATTTCATACTTCTGGCCTCCAGAACTGGGAACAAATAACTGTCTGTTGTTTTAAGCCACCTACTTGTAATTTGTTACAAGCAGCTGGAGAAACCAATACACCCTTTTTGGGAAACTGAATTCTCAGAAATCTTTCTCTTGGTCCATTATTCATGTATAACAAAGCCTTTCTCCTCAAACCAGAAACAAACATAATCGCATACAACCTGTCTTGTGAAATGAGCCTTGGAAGAGCAACAAGTTGAGATATCTTCTTAAATATTTGAGTAGATACATACAATGGAAAGTGGGCCAACACAAAGATGAAAGAAAGTTCAAGAAAGAATCAAATAAAATTTTGCCGTGTTTCGATCTTACCTCATCTACCACTTTGGAAAAATAGTGGAGTGTAGAAATTACTTCTTCGTCGCCTTTGCCAAGAGCAAAATTCTAAGACCAGAGAATAAAAGACCCAG
The DNA here is from genome assembly GCF_002201575.2 of Neomonachus schauinslandi. NCBI lineage: Eukaryota > Metazoa > Chordata > Mammalia > Carnivora > Phocidae > Neomonachus > Neomonachus schauinslandi. The sequence goes on along the minus strand of NC_058407.1, from coordinate 17,079,268 downwards.
GTGTTAACGCCTGGAGAGTCAGTGCTGCCTCACCCACATCCCAGCGCCCTCCAGCCAGCTCCCACTCTGCTCCCGGGCGCAATCGCGTCACAGTGTCTATCTGCAGAAAACGAGTGCGCCCGCCACTTCCTGCCCCAGCGATGCACTCAGTCGCCCCTCCCGGGCTATGCCTTTGGTGGCCATCACCCTTCTTCTGTCTGGACATAACGGCATCTTTGAGTTTATTTCCTGGAACTGGGTTATTTCCCGGAATTTGATTCATTTGTAGCCCCTCAGACCATGAACCCTCAAGGCAGTGGGTGACTTCTGTAGGCTAATTAGAATACATCATAAAGACTTTGGGATAATCACCAGTTAGAATTTATCAGGGGAAAGGAAAAGGCAAGACAAAAAAAACCCAAAAAACAAAAAACTCCACCAAAAAACAAAAAACTCCACCAAAAAACAAAAAACAAAAACAGGAGTAGACCATGGACAAAAAGAAAGAAGGAAATCAAAGTCTCTCAAGGATGCCCTTGGAGAATTCCTTTTTTTTTTTTTTTTAAAGATTTTTATTTATTTATTTGACAGAGAGAGAGAGAGAGACAGTAAGAGAGGGAACACAAGCAGGGGGAGTGGGAGAGGGAGAAGCAGGCTTCCCGCAGAGCAGGGAGCCCAATGTGGGGCTCGATCCCAGGACCCCAGCATCATGACCCAAGCTGAAGGCAGATGCTTAACGACTGAGCCACCTACGCGCGCCCCTTGGAGAATTCCTTAAAAGAACTCCATTTACGAGAGTCCCGAGCATAGCATCACATGCCACATAAATACCCAGTTACCTGTTTTTCATATGCTAGCAGCTGCTTAGAAAGCTGCTGAGTGGCCAGGCACATCTCATTCTGCAGGGAGAAGAGAAAAGCAGGTAAGATATGTCCAACACATGTAAAGTCACCAAAAAAAAAAAAAAGTCACCTCAGAGAATCCCTTAAAAAAAGTATATGTTGTGTCTGTAAAATAATAGTTTGCTCAGGAATTATTTGGAAAACAAGACCAAAACAAATTAAAAACGTTAAAGCTTGCTTTTCTCCCCCCACCATTTACAAATTACTGTTCCTTCTAGTCAGTCAGTACAAAAATGTAGTGATCAATTATGCTATACCCAACATCCAACAAAGACTCCGCCCCTGTCCTCACACAATTTACTGGGAAGCAGACAGCAAAAAATAGTTACAGGCATGACGAGAACCGCAAAGGAAAGCATGGACGTGTTAGGAGGCTCTAGCAGGAGGACGCAGATGGTCTCTAAGGAAGAATGGTTCTAAGCGGACCCCTGCAGACAGACTAGGAGTTAGCCATGGGAACCAGCTTTCCAGAAGGAGGGACCAGCATGTGGAAATGCAGCACAGACTGTGTGAAGAGTGACCAGTGTAGCCGGAGCAAGGGGTGCAGGTGTGCAGGTGAGACGAGGCTGGCCGAGCGGACAGAGTGAGGGCATGCAAGCCTCCACGGCCCACATTTAGACTAAGGGCAACGGGAATTTCTGCAGCACTGTGACATGATCAGATCCAGCAAACCCAAGAGGGCTAGGTCGGTCCTGCTGGATGGGAACACAGAAGCATAGCTGCACTGTCCTGGGAGGCCCGTTTCATGCCACTTTTACTGGCCCATATTGTTCATCTTCCTCTTCTCTGGTTTATCCCTCTTATCTCTGGCTGTGGGGCAGTTTTCCACCACAAGCCTCCGACAATTGATGTCCTCTGCCTAGAACACGTGTCTTCATTTCTAAAGCTCAGTGAAAACTTCTCTTCAGATTCAGGACTCACTCCCAACAGAGGGGCAGGGCCACAGGGTCTGACTGGGGAGGAGGGGAGGGCACCGGCCGGCCCTGGCCTTCGCTTACTTTCTAATTCTCCTGGGTTTGCTGTCCCTTTAGGGGCAAGGCCTGAACTCTGCAGGGGCTTGTTTTCTTTATCGTGGTCTTCCTTTGCAAGACCCATCAGAATCCTAATCCTACTTTTTTCAGCCCTCTTTGCTGACAAGTAGCCAACCTGTTCCCTGACTTCCTTCATCGGCCCCAAGGAACAGGCATTAACTGACCCTGAAACAAGCACATATAATAAAAGTTCCTGGCTTTGGAATCCTACCAAGGTGCCACTCCTTTCAAAACAAACCCGAGCTGGTGGCCACGGAGCCAAGAGGAAGGCAGGTGAACAAATGCACAAGCACTAGGCCCCCCACGCACTGAGGGAGGGCGTGCAGCAGCTCCCAGCACACAGCAGCCTCTCGACAAATGTGTGATGAATGAATGCACAAACAAGGTTAGAAGACTCCTCTAAATTCCCGGTTTAAGACAATACTTGGAATCCGAGGTCAGGGGAAAATACTTCCTAACCCTACAAGGTGACATCACTATGAGGGGGGTGGTACGATAAAATACCAAGAATGCACAGCATGAAACAATCAGCCAAGAAATCAGCCTGCCGATCATCTCCAGCAGAGCTGTTTGGAAGGTCAAAGTGCATGGGAAAGGGTCTTGACCCACTCACTGGGCTGACAGCCTGTTGGATCAGAAAATCCCTCGCTCCTCTTCTCTGAGTTAGTAACGGAGGGTTTAGGGTGGATTTGCTTAAGCTACTTTAAGCATCTGCCTGGGGGCAGCACCATGTGGACTGGGATTTGCAGACCTACAGAATCGTCCTAACAACAGCAGCTAGCACGGAGAGGATTTAATCCATGGCAGATGCCACACCAAGTGTATTCCATGTGTTACCTCATTTAATTCTGACAACCCTATAAGGTAGGTTCTGATTATTAACTCATTTTTTACAGATGAAGAAACAGGCAGCACAGAAAGGTTGAGACACTTGCCCAAGGTCACACAGCTACTTAGCAGCAGGGTTGGGATGTGAGCCCACATCTGTCCCATTCTAAGATCCACACACTTAAACACTACTCTCCAAGATCCCAAGTCCTGCTAAGAGCTGAGGCGGCCTACGCTTTAGCCTGAAGTTGACAAACTTTTCCTCTAAGGGCCAGATAGACATTACTTGTGGAGATGGTCTCTGTCACAACTACACACTCTGCTGTTGGAACATGAAAGCAGCCATAAACAAGACAGAAAGGAATGAGTGTGGCTTCCTTCATTTAAACATTATTTACAAAAACAGGAAGCCAGCCCAAGGGTGTAAATTGTTGATCCTGCTTTAGATATTAAATGTCTCTAGAGACCCACCCCCAGGAGGCTCTCTATTGAGCTACAATATTTCAAATTCAAGGAACATTTTCCATTTTTTTAAAAAAAGATTTTATTTGAGAGAGAGAGCACAAGCAGGGGGAGCTGCAGGCAGAGGGAGAAGCAGGCTCCTGCTGAGCAAGGAGCCTGATGTGGGTCTCGATCCCAGGACCCTGGGATCAGGACCTGAGCCGAAGGCAGACGCTTAACCAACTGAGCCACCCAGATGCCCTCATTTTCTACTCTTTTAAGTCATTCTTTATTTTAGCTAAATCTAAAATATTACTGCCCCATATCTGTATCCTTTAGAGACTGGTCAACAGATATGATAACTACCCTCCCTGCCTTCAAACTAAGCAAGAAGCACGGGCTACTTGGATTCTTCTCTACCACTTAGTGGCAAACGCTCCAAAGGGAATAATGGAAAACCTGCCAGAGTGCCGCCGGCGTCAGACTGCACCCAGGCTGGGGGGGGGGGGGGGGGGGGGGGAGTGCTCCTGGGCCCCCTGCACAAAGCCAGGAAGGGGGCACAACATTCAACCGCTGCTTTCCACAACTACTGTGTACAACTGGACTCTGCCAGGTCTCGCCCCGAAATACCCTGTGAAAACGCTGTGTATTTTCAGATGTGTGTGATTCCAGGCTGCAAGATTCTGCTCGGCCAGTATGATCTCACTGGGAACAAATGACAGGTCCAAAACGGCCTGTCACCTGCCCTGAAAAATGAACTTCTGTGCAGAGCACATGCCATGAAAAATCTTTTGAACTAGACCAACTTTAAACTTACTCACACTTAATCTATTGTACACAGAGGTTTTACGAAATGCTTTGCCCACATCAGCCAATTAATCCACACCCTGTGAGGTCAGCCCACACAATTATCTCTGCAACAAGGCCTGCAAAACTGGAACTTGGGTGCAGAGTAAATATTAGCAACAGCAATTACACAGACAGCTGCTAACATTCAGCGAGTCTTTTCTAAGTACCGGACAGTGCTGTTAAGTGCTTTTCATATTTTATCACATTTAATCCTTACAGTGCACCTATCAGGTAGGGACTATTACCAAATGAGGAGACAAAGGCTCAGAAAGGATAACAACTTTCTTTCTTTCTTTTTTTTTTTTTAAGATTTTATTTATTTGACAGAGAGAGACACAGCGAGAGACGGAACACAAGCAGGGGGAGTGGGAGAGGGAGAAGCAGGCTTCCCGCAGAGCAGGGAGCCCGATGTGGGGCTCGATCCCAGGACCCTGGGATCATGACCTGAGCCGAAGGCAGACGCTTAACGACTGAGCCACCCAGGCACCCCGGATAACAACTTTCTAAAATCACAACTAATATCTGGCAAGGCAAAGACCCAATGCAGATCTGCTGGACTTGAAATCTAAATGCCACGTTTTTAACACTATGCTATTTCCAATCTAAAGTGCAAACCTGTTATCTGGCTGGTACTCAGTGGGCATGTCTCGCTGGGCCCATGGATAGGAACATAAATCCCACACTTTCTTCTAGCTGTGGTTCAAGCAACAGAAGTGGCCTAAAATTTAGACTCTAAATCGAGTTCCACGAGTCAGATTTCTGCGACATTCTGGAACCATTCTTTGGCTATTCACTATGCTATTTAATGCCTGCTAAGAATCCTTAAAAAAGATAACCCAGTGACGTGTTTACTGACAGCATCTCCTACATGACATCGAACCTCCATGGCTCCTGTCAAGGCAGAAATACCCGTGGTCAGCAAACCTGAAAGAAAAACCATGCTTTTAGCAAAGAACTGTTTATCTTGGGGTGGCACAGAGCATTCCGGCAACTGTCACTGTCACCCCAAACCACCCAGAGGCCCCTGCTGGTGGCACATCCATGGTGGATGGCAATGGTGAGGCTGGGAGCAGGGGCAGAGGAAATCCCCTGGGGTCAAAGTCACCATGCAGGCCCTCGCTTCCATCCCAGCCATGTTGCCTCAAGCTCAGGCGTGGAAAGTCTCGGTCACCACGTGCTTCCCCCCAAGCCGGGGTCCAGGAGCCCTCGAGCTGGGCCGCGCACAGGAGTAGTGAGGAGCGCGAGGAACCAAGGCAGGACGCTGTGCTGGGGGGCAGGCCGTGAGTGGGGGACGCTGGGGGACGGGGACGTTACCCTGGAGGCAACAGGGAAGCCCCGAGCCACGTGGGCAGGACAGTGACAAGATCCGACTTGAGCAGAGGAAAACTCAAGAGTGGCCGTGGTGGCGAGGAGCACCGAAGGGGGCACGGCAGGAGGCTCGGGAGCCCACCCGAAGAGTTCGAGTGAGGGATGAGAACAGTCTCCAGAATGTGGAGGACGTGGTGGAGACCCGGGAGGTTGTTCTGAGGCAAAAATGACAGCGTGCAGCGTGTGAAGGAGGCGGCGAAATCCCAGAAAGCCGGCCTCCAGTCGGCCGCGGGCTGTGCCGGCGCTCAGCTGCGCATGTCCGCAGCTCAGGCCTTCCCTTGACGCCCGCGGCACCGACGGCTCCAGCACTCCCAGGGGCCAGGCCTGGTGCGGGCACTGGAGCCGGAGAGTCGGCTCTCTGGGGTCTCACGGTCCAGAGGGGCAGGAAGACCGCACTCGCTGCACCGGAAGTGCTCGCCCCAACGAGTGCTCGGGGCATCCGGCACACGGGCACGCTTCGGCTGAGGAGGGAGAGCCGGAAGGAAGGGAAGGTGCCAGAGACACCTCGGAGGTGACGTTTTCAAGCCGGGAAGGCCATTTGTCAGGGCAAGGGGTTGATGGGGGCTGTTGGCAGCAGGAATGGCAGAGGAGAGTCTCAAGGCATGTGGAGGGCCTGGCACATTCTGGAACAGCCAAACACGAGGCTAGAGGAGTAGGCTGATACTCAGTTCGTGAAGAGCTTTGCGCACCTTGCTGAGGAGTTCAAACTCAACTGCACTGGGAGCCAGGGAAGCGTGTGAAGACAGGGAGGGAGGGAGGTTTGGATATAGAGGAGGGACTGAAAGGGGAAGACACCTCCGGAAGGCAGGAAGATGGATCAGAGAGTGCTGGATCTGGTAAGAGCGGAGCACTCACTCCCCACAGCACCAATAGGCCAATGTCTTGAATAAAGACCCAGAGACAAGGACTAGAAACAGACTCTGAAATGGCCAGGCTTGCTGAAGGGATCTTAGCTCTGGAAGCAAATAGAGACGAAGCAGAGGAGGATTCCAGTGCGATTCTGGAGAACTTAAGGGGCAGGCAGCAACAGGATGCCAAGAAAGGAGAAAGACCTAGAAGGACGGGCAGAGAACTAGGAGGGGACCGGAAGGGACCTTGTCACAGGAACCAAAGCAAGACCACTTCAAGGGGGGGGGGGGTGTCATTAAAGGATCAGGTGTTTGCCCAGGGCCCAAGGGTGTAGAGGCTCCGATTTAGGCACTAGGCCGCCCCTGAAGCAAGGGGAGGAGAGAGGCCAGACTGAGGAGCGGGCATCAACCATCCAGTGAGGAAATGAAGAGAGCAAGTATAGACTGCTCTGTCAACAAAGTCAGGATCAGAGGACCAAGCTTCTATTTAACCCAAATAACAGCCCCAGTATAACGTGCTATCTTAACTACTGTTATTTTAAGACTTAGAAGATGATTAACACCCAGAGCCCTTCGTGCCAGGAACTGATCGTAGCCCTTCAAGGGTAAACTCTATTACCCTTCACAATAATCAATGAGGTGGCCATGATTACAGTCTCTGTTACCTGATAAGGAAATTCAGGCAAACAAGTGACCCTCCCAATATCACAGAGCAAGTGGCCAAGCCAGCACTGGAACTCAGATCTGATGAGTTCAAGGCCATACCCTTAACCCTTGTACCTAAGTGAATGAGCCTCGTCCAGAATCATCTTTCATATTAATCTGAATGCCGTAAAGCCAACCTGAGGAAAAGCTGTAGGTCCTGCACGCAAAACAAGTGCAGGAATCCCAGTCTCCGAAGCGGTTTCTAGAAACCACTCAGGCTCTCTGCTCCTTCACTGAAGCTACATACATATTTCTCCTCAGTCCCTGTCATAGCAACCTCAATTTGACTGTTTTTCAGGGCTATTAAAATGCACTGACTAAAACAATCATGCATAAAAACTCATTCAACAAGTCACTTTAGTCACAAAAAGGAATTGGCTTCCACCTCTCACATACAGTGGGCCCCTGTTTCCACGGGGGACACATTCCCAGAGCCCTAGTGGATGCCCGAAATTGTGGCTACTGCTGAACTCTATATATACTGTTTTTTCCTCCACATACATGCCTATGATAAAGTTGAATTCATAAATTAGGCACAGTGAGATTCACAATAATAACAAAATGGAAAAATTATAACAATACAGATGACCCTTGAATGACATGAATTTGAACTGTGCAGGTCAACTTACTCAAAAACTTTTTTCAATAAATACATACAGTGCTGTAAATGTATTTTCTCCTCCTTGTGATTTTCTTAATAACACCTCTTCTCTAGCTTACTTTATTCTAAGAGTACAGTATGTGGTATATACAACATACAAAATACGTGTTAATCAACTCTGTTTTTGGAATGCTTCTGGTCAACAGGAGGCCATTACTAGCTAACCTTTGGGGGATTTTCAGCTGTATGGGGGTCAGTGCCCCAACCCCTGCATTGTTCAAGGGCCAACTGTATAGTGTAACAAAAGCTAATGTGAATGTGGTCTCTCTCTCAAATATCTCATTGTGCTATACTCACCCTCCTTCTTGTGATGATATGAGATGAGAAGATGCCTATGTGGTGAGGTGGAGTGAGGTGAATGATGTAGCACTAGGTACTATTGACCTTCTGACGATATGTCGGAAGGAGGAGTGCCTGCTTCCAGACTGCAGTTGACTGTGGGTAACAGGAACAGCAGAAAGTGAACCCGTAGCTAAAGGGGGAACTGCTGTGCTACACAGCTGTTTGGCCGTCCTATAGTGGGGGTTGTTCTATAGTGACAAGAAAAACCTTGGAAAGCTCCCACGTCCTTAGCCTCTGCTGCCACTTCTGGAGGCCAGTATGTCAAAAGAGTAGAGCGTAGTGGTTCAGGGTGAGAGTGCAGGTCTTGGAGTCAAAGACCTGACTGCAAATTCTAGTTCTGTCACTGTGATATTAGGCAAAATACATAACCTGAGTCTTAGTTTACTGATCTGCGAACACATGCTATAGTAATACCTCTCCTTTCTTATGAGATTCTACAAAGGAGATGCCGAGCCTAGCTTGTGGTATGTTTCTGCACCCAATAAATGGAAACCATTATTTCTATTATTAAAATACGCAGTTCTGACCCTGCCTTCCAAATCCTACCCCGGCCCTATTATAAGCTCATACTCCTGGAAGCCCACTCCTCTCATTTTGTTTCCCAACAGGTGCATTAGCTTGCTGAGCTTGAGATCTCTATACAGGGGCCCCTTGAACAATGCAGGGGTTAGAGGGGCCGGCCCCGCCTTGCGCAACCAAAAATCTGCATATAACTTCTAGCTGCCCCAAAACTTAATAGCCTACTAGTGACCAGAAGCCTTACTGATAACATCAACAGTCAACACAAATTTTGTATGTTATATGTATTATATACTATATTCTTACAATAAAGTAAGCCAGAGAACATAAAATGTTATTAAGAAAATCTTAAGAGAGGGGCCCCTGGGTGGCTCAGTTGGCTAGGCATCCAACTCTTGGTTTTGGTTCAGGTCATGATCTCCGGGCCCTGCGATCGAGCCCAAAGTCAAGCCCCTTTGGGCTCCATGCTCAGCGGGGAGTCTGCTTGGCATCCTCTCCCTCTGCCCCGCCCCCAACTTGTGCGCATGCGTGCACTCACGCTCTAAATCTTTACCAAAAAAAGAGAAAATCTTAAGAGAAAATACATTTACAGTACTGTATTTATCAAAAAAATCCACGTATAAATGGACCTGTGCCGTTCAAATTCATGTTGTTCAAGTGTCAACTGTATATCATCATTTCTAAAGAAGAATTTTTTTCTTTATAATACCAAATTTCTGTGTATCTTCTCTTCAAAATATTTTACTCCTATCACCTCCTACTGCTACCTATTACCCCAATTTGAAAAGATACTATTCCCACCTCCAATTTGGGCTTTTAGTTTTTAGGATCTGTCGTTCTGTATTCAAGAAGGCTGAAGAACAATTGTAGAGATTGAACAATGTTTCCTGCTTACACTGAACAATGTAAGTCTGCTTCGCTGAAGGAAAATGAAAGAGCCTTAACCATGGTTCTCACTTCAAAACACATCCATCCGAAATTTACTTAAAGAAAAAAAAATTCTATCCAGACTGAAGGCACTAACTACAGAGGTCCATTATCTGTTGGAGGAGACAGATTCCAAGAATTGCCAGGTTTCGTAATACTGCTGGGGACATTTCATGGGTCCCTGTTTTCTCAAAACAATATTCACAAGGAGATTACCTAAGTAAACTTCATTGTAAGACCCTAATAAATCTATTCTTAAAAGATTTAAAAAAATTTTTTTTAAAGATTTTATTTATTTGACAGAGAGACACAGCAAGTGAAAGAACACAAGCAGGGGGAGGGGCAGAGGGAGAAGCAGGCTTCCTGCTGAGCAGGGAGCTCAGTGAGGGGCTCGATCCCAGGACCCTGGAATCCTGACCTGAGGCAAAGGCAGACGCTTAACGACTGAGCCACCCAGGCGCCCCAAGATTTAAAAATTTTTAACCTCTCCAAGAAAGAAACAAAATTATGGCAGATTTTTTTTTTAAAGATTTTATTTATTTATTTGACAGAGAGAGGCAGTGAGAGAGGGAACACAAGCAGGGGGAGTGTGAGAGGGAGAAGCAGGCTTCCCGCGGAGCAGGGAGCCCGATGCGGGGCTCGATCCCAGGACCCTGAGATCATGACCTGAGCCGAAGGCAGACGCTTAATGACTGAGCCACCCAGGCGCCTCTATGGCAGATATTTTGATTATTTATGTAATTCTGTGTGTCAAATGTATGAAACGCAAAATTTGAGATTTAACTGAATATGGACACAGATGCGTCTATTCAGACACTAAGGAGATTTTAAACTTATCTAGCCAATCATCTTCAAGACAGCAGATCTTTTTATGTAACCCATCTCTGCTCTTCGTGCATGAGAAACGTGTACTACTTCCTTCGTTCAAATGACCTCTAACAAGGTACTCAGTTCCCACGGCCTGCAAAGGCACATCTGACAGTCAAAAGACCAGATGTGACCTCAGGGACTGCTGTAAAATACTGAAAACAGCTCATGGACTATAGTTTCATTCTAGCATGTAAGTCAAATAAAATTTAAAATTTCCCCCAAATCAGCTACAATCAGCAAAACTGCTCACAGAACTTTCCTCTAGTTTTCCTCACTCTTCCTCTTTCTAAAACTGAGGTCCAGTGGCTGTCGCCCTATCAGAATACAGAAATTTACCATGTGGTCTGATTCAAAGTGAATCATTTATCATTTATCAGCAGCATAAACCTGGTTTTTAAAATACAATAATGCAAAAACATCTTGCTAAGTGCCTGTGTTTTTAAAAATGAGATTATAAAACCCTATTAATTTAATTCAACAGGTCTAGGTGTAAAATATTTAAGTAATGATGTTAAATAAACCAAGAAAACATAACTTAGGGGGAGAAAGTTGAGTGAAAACACTGATAAGTATTACTACACACACATATACACACACCGATACATACATGTATATAAACAAATTCATCAAAGACGAATCAAAGAAGTTTCGTTTTTTGTTTTTTTTTAAAGATTTTATTTATTTATTTGAGAGAGAGAGAATGAGAGACAGAGAGCATAAGAGGGAGGAGGGTCAGAGGGAGAAGCAGACTCCCTGCCGAGCAGGGAGCCCGATGCAGGACTCGATCCTGGAACTCCAGGATCATGACCTGAGCTGAAGGCAGTCGCTTAACCAACTGAGCCACCCAGGCGCCCCGAAGTTTCGTTTTTTTTAATTACAAAGAAACAAAAGAAGACACTTAAGCCTTCACATAAACCTGAAAACCAGCTGACCCTGACCCAGCCGATCTGGATGCCGCTGGCCACTGCTTGGATCTGTCGCTGAGTCTGGCAGCACTAACCAGCCCTTCCCATGAGCCTCTGCTGCAGGAAATGCCGAGGAAGGAGGAAGGGTTTCTGGCCAGTAGAGAACCCATGTGATAATCATGTGGTGTGAATTAAAAGCCGGTTTACAGACTCTTGGAATGCACGACCCACTTAATTTTGGCAAAATGTAGTTTTCTGGCTCAAAAGAAAAAACGCGTAAGAAAGCCTCTGGACATCTCCAAGTAAATGATTCTGACAGACATGGAGAGGCAGAACAGAGACTCTTGGGAGTGACAGAGACATCGTCCCTTAAGTCGTGGGCTCCTAAACCTTAAACGGGAGACAAGTCATTTAACGACAATATTCAAATTACTGAACAGCAAGTAAGTTCAGGTCCAAGTCCAGGGAAAAAAATTTCTATTTTCTTAAATTTTGAACATGTAGGGGATATAAAAACATACAATATAAATAGGGTTTTAAAAAATCAACATAATATGTCTCCAGTTTCTGAATGTCTTACCAAAACAACAAGTACATTCACAATGAGCACATGATTTGTTTCGGTTTTAAAATCAGTCCCAATTAAGTTACACTTGTATAATACAGTAGAGTTTGCAAATCTGTATCTCCAGCCTGAACTCGAGATCGGAACTTTCAACAAGCTCTTTCTCCACTTTGATGTCCCATGGACACCTCAAAATCAGCCTTTCAAGAAAGAATTATGATTGGTATCCCTGCCATTCCACACACACACACCCTCCACACACACACACCCACACACACACACCCTCCACACCCCCACACACACACCCACACACACCCACACACACACACACACACACCCACACCCACACACACCCCCTGTTGTTCAAGTCAAAGACCTGGACATCATTCTGCACTCATCCTTCACACATCTGACCCCTTCACATCCAGTGAGTCACCATTCTGTCTCTTGAACACCTCTGAATTTCATCCACTTCTTTCCATTTCTACTGCCACTTCCCTAGTTCAGGCTGCCCCAGGTTTCGTAGCTGGGAGTTTGGGCTTCAGGTCCGGGCTGACTTGCTCTGCCATGTAGTAACGGGATGGACTTGGACAAGTCACTTGTCACTGGAATCCTTAAGTCTCCTAACCTATAAAATGAGGCTACTGCCAACAATGCCCACCTCACAGAGTTGCTGTAAAAGTCCTGAAATCATGCCCAGAAGCTACGAAATACTCAATTAATCTCGACTGTCACAATCCTCCTCTCTTTGGGTGCTGAGCACAATTCCTCTGGGTTAGGCGACCTCCTCTCCTAGTGGTGCTAACACTCTTAGATAAATGTTTTCTCTGTCTCCCCACCCAAACATAAACTCTCTAATGGCAAGGACTGAGTCTTCTTCCCCTATACGATATGAATAAATGACTAATAAAACAATAATAATAAATGATCATATATGAATATCAAGAGCTATATAAGAAATGACTACATACAATTATTAGTATATATTATATACTGAATGTGGTATCTCTTTAGAGATCATCGATGAGAAAAAGAAACATTGACATATACAGATTTAAGTCAGCAAGGAATCAATAATGAAAAGCATCAGCAAGCCATTAATATTTTGACGTGCAACATAATGAATTTTAAGTAATTTGTAAGTCTTCCCTTAGAACGTAACATACACAGGCACTTCTCAATCTTAAAAAAAATTCACTTTTGCTACTCAGCAATTTATTTTCCATTGTTCTGCAAGTCAGAGATATTTGTTCCTCAAAACAAAGAAGCCACCCGACAGTTTCAGAAGTGTGACTCAAGCCTTCTCAGAAGAAGCACGTGGAAAACCCTCCCTACCCTCCTGCCTGGACATCTAAGACTCCCATTTATGAGAAAGACAAAGAGCATATCTCAGGATACTGACCCCGCTCATTCACAAATAGGAAGAGGAGATTCAGATGTTCCCCTCTGGGGCTGAGTTTTTTAAAAAATTAAAACGAGTGACGTGGTCCTCCTCTACTGGTTTTACTAGTTACAGGAAAATTACCCACTTTCTTAAGCAGAGAAAACAGACTGTCCTCAGTGTTTTAAGGTGAACGGACTTGAGGAAGACAATTCTGATTCTACTTCCAAATTTTCAATGGTATTGTTCTGACTCAAATTTCTCAGCCCCTTGAGAAAAGTCCAAGATGAGGGCAGGGGGCTCCTACTCTCCTCCTCTTGGGGGGAAGGCACAGCAGGATACCTGGGCTCCGTAGACGCGCTGCATCGCCTGGAGCAGCTGGTTGGTATAATCCGTGAGGGTACCAGCATCTTCCTCAAATACACTCAGTAAAGAGCGAGTCTACGAGAAAAGAAGAAAAGAAGTTGACTTTATTTCTGAGTGGAAACGTTACAAAGGAGGTAGAAAACACATACACACACACACACTCCCCTCTCTGAAATGGGGAAGGAAGGTGCCAATTCTCCGGCTTTATTCTTTTACCGATAATACTAGGAAGAGTTGATTTCTGGAGCTTTAATTTAGAACTACTTTCCTAATCCTTCAGACTACAACGCAGGGGCAAACTGAATACAATTTGGGGCCAGAGAAGGAAAGCCAATTTTTTAAAGAGTAAGACTTGAGGGCTATTATCTGTTTCGACTTAGCCCCTATCTAAGCACCAGGAGAGTTCAAAAAAAAAAGTTAAAAAGGCAGCCTCTCCTTTCCAGCCCCTAAACTGCACATAACACCAGGCCTGTGTGTTTACCTGCGGTGTGGACGCCCAGCAGCGCATCACCCCAGCAGCTAACCATCTGTCTGGTTTTCTGCAAACTTGGACATCTTGCAGGGGTGCATCATTCTTTCCTCCTAAGCTACTACAGTCAATTTCCATGTCTTTCGTCACCTTTTATTCAACTAATTTTAAACGCGTAGCCAGGAAATTTCGTATACTCTGGGTCCACCAGCAGTAGATCTGGGCACAAAACTGAAATCTCAACTTAACAAGAATGCTAGCTCCGTTCCTTCAGGAAGGCTAACCACTCAGTGCCCCAGAGCAGCTGAGCAATGTCATTTGATGGAAGGCATTTCCTATTGTTCTTGTGCACAGAGCCTGACACGTTGAACACTGAAGAAATATTTACATAGGAGATGGTGTCTAAATAAGTATTGAGGTGTCACATAAGTGACCATATCTACTCAAGGGACTTTAAGTGTCCAGCAAAGTGGGAATTTAAAATATTATGTCAGTGATAATGGGGTCTCTAAAAATAATCCATTAGGCACAGGATGGACAGAAAATTACAGAAATGCTTTTAATAAGATATCAAAGCACTTTACAAAGAACAATCTATTAAGACTCATTATCTCCCTGCATTCGAATTTCAATTCCTTCTTTCTTTTTCTAACCTCAGGTAAGAGAGCAGTGACTTACTTCAAAGCACCCTCAATCACCTGGGTGTTTGGATCATTCAGTCTCCCCTTGATTTTGTCCCCCAAACTCCAGCGTACTTGGGCCAGACACAATTGTCCTGGCTTTGCCTGAAGCCTTCAAGGCTAAAAATACCTTCTCCGAAACCAAGGTACTCTCTTCAGTAACAATCCTTATCAACAGAGGGACCAGATGCAATGAATATGGAAAATGTAAGACAGGTTTTTAAAAAGCTCTCAATGACAGCAAAATATCAGAGTTCATACAGCATATAAATTCGTGTGCCAGAGGAGAGTTCTTCAAACCTTCTAAAATTAAAAACAGTGGTAATGAAACACATGTGACCAATGTTTATCATTAGTATGCATATACACTCCAATTTTTTCCTGCTGTATTCTGTTCTCTTCCATTTGTAAACAGAAATCATGACTGTGACCCACTGGCTCTGGTAATCAATGCATGGATGTCAACCAGTAAGTGAAAAACATTGGTTCCAAACTCTTCATTTTATCTTTTTAAAATATACTTTCTATTTTGGAAAAAAAAAAAAAGAGAGATTGTATTCATTCACTGATGCATGCATCTCTGCCTTCATCCAGTATCTGCCGAAACATCGTGCTGGCAACTGGGATTCAGAGGTGATTAGAACCGACCCTATGTTCTCCAGGAGCTTAGAGCCTGCTCTGCCTCTCAAAGCATCTGGGATCCCCTTGGGACCATGTCAGTCCTGGGTCCAAGTTCAGGCTCTAACACTAATTCGAAGGGTTACTGGGATAATTAATATACATAAAGTGCCTACCAGTGTGTGATGTATGGTGCTAGCAGCTGATACTGATTACGAAAATAATGAACTTTGATTGCTTATTAAATGCTGCACACTAAGGGCTTTACATGTACGATTTCATTTTTTTCTAAGTGAGAGCAGAGTTTATTGAAGATAGAGAGCAGATACGGATGGAGCGTCTGGGAGACTCAGAAAGGAAAGGAGCATGAGTCTCTGTAAGATTTCATTTTAACACCACAGCAATACTTATCTATACAGTTATCCATAAATGTTATCTATAGTAAAGGGCCTTTTTGTCTCTTTGTATTCATGGTGTCAGTGCTGGAGGCCCTCACTCACGTTTATTATGATTCTGGTATTTTTCTTTGCTATAACTAACATGTCTAGGAAAATGAGAAGGAAAGAATGGTACAACTGGATTGAGGCTATTTCATTTTTCTAACTACTACTGATATCCATTTAGTCGAGGCCTACTTATTGTTTTTAAAACTCTCAGGAATGAGGGACACCTGGGTGGCTCAGTCGTTAGCTCTGCCTTCAGCTCAGGTCATGATCCTGGGGTCCTGGGATGGAGCCGCCCATCAGGCTCCCTGCTCAGCGGGAAGCCTGCTTCTCCCTCTCCCGCTCCCCCTGCTTGTGTTCCTTCTCTCACTTTGTCTCTCTCTGTCAAATAAATAAATAAAATCTTTAATAAATAAATAAATAAAACTCTCAGGAATGAAACAGAATGGAAAATGAGAAGATGAAAAGAAGGCTTATGTAAATATCCTCCACAAAGAGAAGAGAAAGAAAACGAACCCTCCCGTTTACTCTGTACCTCCTGTGTGTGAGACACTGTGCTGAGCACTAAATATTTGTTTTTTCATTTAATCCTTCCAACAACTTTATGAGGTAGATACCATGGATACTTAACCCTATTTTACAGATAATAAAACTGAGGCTCATCAAGGTCAAGAAACTTGCTCAACCTCCCACGGCTGGGAAGCAGCAGGGCTGGGATGTCAATCCAGGTCCAACCGGCACCAATGGCCCGCTTCCTCCCCTGCAGGAGGCTGCACCTGTCACCCAGCTGGCCGAGCTTTATCAGTGGGCATGCGCTGTGGTCCACAGCCCAAGTCCTGCCTGTAGCCGGCTTCCCTTCGGTCATCCTGTCACGCACTTCCCTATAATAACTGCCAAATCTATATCACAAGTGTTTTGTTTCCTTACACTCTGGACAGGTTTACCATGACCACCCCCATTAGCACTGGCAAGAAAAATCCAGTCTTTCTAACTAGGCCATGATGACCACTGAGAAAAACCTGCCCAGCCATCTCAGACACTGTTTTGATACCCACATTATCAGCTCCATATCTGCTTAAATTTATATCTGGAACAACAGGAATGTTCTATAACTGAAACGTAAGGAATGAGACCAAGGACCAGTCAAAGGTACACCAGACATCAAAGACTACTTACAAGTGGGAAAGACCCTGATGCCTATCACTTATAAAGATAATAACAGCAATCGTTTACGGAGTTACTATGACATGTAGGCATGAAGACACATTACACACATTATTCATCTTCATAAGAATCCTATTAAGTAAATATTTTTATTCTAATTTTACACATGTTGAAACACAAGCTCAGAGAGGTCGAGTAACTTGCCTAAGGTAACAGTGGCCGAATCAGGATTTCAATTCCATCTTTTTTCTACTACCCTACATTTTTAAGAGTATGCCTAGCCAGAAAAACCAAACACCCTAAGAATACAGCCTCAGCATCCACATCATCCCTCCATCTTAAAGAAGCTGGGTGTTACCTAATAAAATAGTCCTAGACATTTTTTTATTCTCCAGAATAGCATCTGATCATATAATGGCACAATTTTAATAACTGATTATAAAATACACATATTATTCTCCACAATGAACACATAACCACCAGGTTGTTTTGAGGCCTCTTGCTTGAGTAAAGAAAGCCTGGTTTGGTCAAGGAGGGCCGTCGCCAGTTGGACCACTCCCTGCATAATCTCAGAACTAAGTCTTTAACTTCTCTGGGCTTCAGTTTTGCCAACTGCAAAGGAAACAAACACACAAAAAATCAAGAAAACAGCAAGTAATACTGCTTTTGTCTTCACCTTATCTCAAAAGCGGACTACTTACACAAAAACCAATAAGCCCCTGCAGAAGTCTGAGCGGCAGCAGCTCAAAGCTGCATTTGTGTTCCTACCGCAGCCCATTCACACGGCCCTGGCCCTGCTTTCCTTATCTGTCTCCCGGGACAGACTGTGCCCTGTGGAGGGCAGGCACTCCTACCTTGTCACTATATTCCCAGCATCTAGTGGCGCCTGGCAAGGAGCAGAGGCTCCCAGACGGCAACGGAGACAAGTAGCTTTGTCCCCAAAACATTCTGCCTCTCACATATCAGATGTAACCAGAAATGATATGTATACGCACAGACTAGTCTTCAGTACACCGTGCTGTACTAAAAAGGACGAAATGAATAGATGTGTCTAAGGACGGTCAACTGCTATTCAGCTCTTCTTGGGTCACTGAGTTCAATTACAAAAGCTTTTGTGTTCACTTAATGAATCATGTGCAGGTTGCTGCAGCAACCCTCATAACTACTCTTCATAAAACTAGAAGAAACAAACAATAGATGGTTTCTTAGGCTCTCTTCCTTTCAGTGAAACATTTTAGGTCACCGGTGATAGAAAGGCCAGGTGCCAGGTAGCTGGACCAACCTGAACAATATAGGCTAGACTGCCTGGGTTCCAATCCTGGCTCTGCCACTGTATAGTATATAATCTTGGGCAAGTTATTTAACTTCTCTACTCCTTGGTAACTTTCATAGGAGACCTACTTCAAAAGATTGTTGGGAATATTAAGTGAATTAATACAGGTAAAGCATTTCGAATAATGCCTGGCGCATAAAAGGCATGTGTGATATAGGTGTTTGCTATTGTTTTTACTCTTTACACATAAAAGGAATTAGATTAACTTTTCTCCAGTTCCAAATCTATGGGTTTCCTTGGGAATAAGGCCACTTTAGGCACACGCCCCATATAAGACTGCTAAATAAATATATTCCGATGATTATCAAAGACTTCTTGAAAGTTAGCTTCCGCTGAACAACCTCATGAAGAATCCTGGTAAGGTGACACCCAAGTCCCAAAAGCAGTAACAAATTCCCTACATTAAGAAGAACATTATATAGGAATGCCAATGCCACTGAACCTCCTCTTCCACATACAAGCTCAAAATTATAAACCATGCAATATAATATAATTTTAAGCTTCTAAAGCCCCTTAAAGATCAACTGCTCCACATCCCTCATTCTGCAGATGAGAAGACTGAGTCAACCACAGGGTAAGGATAAGTGACTTGCCCCAATCATGTCAGTTAGTGGTACAGCAAGAATTAGGATCCAGTTTTCCTGCCTTGTTTGCCAGTCCTCTCTCTGCTTCCTCCCAGCTGAGCAAACCCTGTAAACCACTCAGAAATGGTGCATATTCACTTATGTGAGAGTCAGAAATGCAGAATGTGACTTCGCAATGAGGGCAACACAGGAGAATCAGCGCAACCTCTCTGACCTGGCTCAGCCATCACCATGCTCAGTTAGGAAAGCAATATATCTTTGCACTTCTGGAATACAAAGCAAACAGAAATCCCTGTTCAAAATGGTATCCTTAGAAATTCTACATTATTCTCTTCATATCTCACATTATGTGTGAAGACAGACAAAATGACTTCTCCAAAGGGCTTCGGTCCCATTAAAATGCCACAAGTCTAGAAACTTCAAAGAGGTCTTTGAAAATTCAATCAGACCAGCGGATGCCAATTAAAAAAAAAAAAAAAAAAAAAGCCACAGCTTGCTCAAGTTTCTTGCCTACCCTAAGGAAGATCACAAAGAAATGGACACAGGCAACTAAGCACACGGCCCTTTGACTGCTGATTCTGAACTGGCAAGATGCAGAGTGGGTAAGTAAAAAGTAAGTAAGACCATCAAAAGATCATCCCAGGAGTGCAATTTGCTAAGAATAAGGAAGGGAACCGAAAAGAGAAGGAAAACAGTTAATCTCATTCTAATTTTTCAAGAGTTGAGACACCTGGGGATAAAAAGGCTGATTTAAATAAACCCAGGGATGCGGAACCAGGAGAGGAGATATGAAGCCAGGCAGTGCTAATGCGGAGCAAAAAAGTTCCCTGAAGAAAAAGGGCACTGAATTATGAACTCCTGTCATTCTGCACTCATCTGCTCTATTTACACAGCAGCTTTCATCTGCAGAGCTCCAAGGACTTAACTTTCATCTCGAGCGTGCTAATGAAGTCCCCCTGTGCGACAAATGGGGCAGGTGTTGTAATTTTCTCTTGACAAAATGGGAAAACCGTGCCGAAGGGTACCGGAAAGAGAGCTGGACTCTCTGCCTCCCATCTTGGCCCTAAATCCACCAGGACCCATCGCGTCAGTAAGTAGCAGTAGTAGTAGTAACTAAGATTGACTACTACTTCTGTACCAGACGTTGCCCGCTAACAACTTTACAGGCATTCCCTTATTTAATTCTGACAATTCTACGAGGCGGGGACAATTATTATCCCTGTGTTACAGATGTAAAAACTGCGGCACAAAAAGGTTATTTTTCCGAGGCACTCAGCAAAGCGACGGAGCCCGAGTTTGGGCCGGACAGCGTCAGTTTCGGCTGACTCTGGAAAAGGGGTCACGACACAAAGACTCCGGCCGCGGGAGCGGGGGGGCCCTTTCTCGGGTTGTCCAGCCCCGCCTGCGGGGTGCCCCCTCCCGGCCTCCACCCCGGGACTCGAGGGGCCTCCCGTCCCCGGGCAAGGTGACCGGAGCGGCGGGAGGTACCTGGGGGCTGTCCTGCAACGCCTCCTCCAGCAGGAGCTTGTCCACGGCGGGCATGGTGGCGCGGGGCCGGGCAGAAGGACAGAGGGCGGGAAGCGCGGCCGCCGAGGGTGCTCCGGGCTGAAGCGACGCGGCTGACTGTCCGTGCCCGCCGCGGCCCCGCGCGCCCACGGCAGGCCAGCGGCCGCCTCCCGCGTAGCCGCCCGCCCGCCGGCCCTCCTCCCAGCCCCGCCCTCCGCGGAGCCCGATCAACAGGAAGTGTGGCGAGCGCCCGGCCGGGCCACCGGAAGTGTCGCGACCCCGCTTCCGCAGCGCCTCGCCTCGTGGGAAGCCGCAGAACCTCAAGCCGGCTCAGTGGCTCGGTGCTCGCCGGACTTGTCGAGGTCTGTGGTTAGGGGGCCGGATACTTACGCTGGTCAAAGCCCCAAACCGGGAACGATAAGCCTTTATCTACTTGCGCCTACCCAGAAGACTTTTGAATCGAAGGAGATAGGAGGGAACAGATTTTGTCCCCGTGACCTTCGCCACTTTTTTAAGGAGGGAAGAGCCTACACTTGCCACACCACTTTTTCTAGATAAATCCCAGTGCCCCCATGACAGCTCTGAGCGCAGAGGTCACCTAATTCTAAGAACAATGGATAAGTGAATCATCTGTGTTATTCAGAAGCCATTGTGGAAACCAGAGCGATAGGATTTGAGCAGTAGAATCAGACCTCGTCCTCGTGGTTTGTGTTTTGTCATTTTGGAAAATTTCACAATCTAGGTTTTAGAATTGGAAGAAATACATAATCTAGTAAAGTTGTTCTCGTTTAGAGGTTAGAACACGGGCCCCAGAGAATGAGTGACTTGGTCAGGGTCAGACTAGGAAAGGTGGAGGAAGAAGAGAAGGAAGGAGGGGGAGCAATGGGAAGTACCTGCAAATGGAACATGACATCTTCTTAAACCAAAGGCAAGGGTCTCAGAAGTTCCTTCTTTAGGAATCAGTAAGATTTGTTCAACAGAACATGCTACCAAAATCAATAGACAGGATATGATAAAATTACACAAATGCTATAGAAACACTGAGGTATATTAAGGTACGATCTGAGTTACAAACACCTGAAATTCTGACGGCAGACTGCCAGACTCCATGGCCATTACTCCGAGTTGGCTGTAGCCAGCACCAACCTTTCCTGAGCCATAGTATGGCCTCCATAGGGAAATCATCCAGCATCCTTTTCCCCTGCCATATTCTTTCTTCTTGGGTAGAATGATGCTCACACCATGTTTCTTCCTTTTCCTGTGTTTTCTATCATTTCTATCATGAGTACCATTTAGTTAATTTCACCTCATATACTCTCCCAACTCTCTCCTTACTGAAACCCTCTTTCAAAGGCCAGACTCAAACTCTTCTTCCCCTCCCTGGCCCCAAAGATCACCATCCACTCCAAACAGCTATCTCCTTGATTGACATCCAAGGTGTCTTACCAGGTAGTGCTTTTTCTTTGTGTTGATCTTACTCCCTGTGTAAATAGCCTCTCAAGAGCATAGCACATCATTTTCCTTTTATCTGAATACTGAGACATGTGATAACACATACTTGTTTTCTGTTTATGACACTCTTACAACTTTTTTTTCAATTACTCAAGAGAAATTTCCCCCCAACTCTCCATCTTGCTTTGTTCCCATCTTCCAGCCAACTGGGAACAGTTAT
Source organism: Neomonachus schauinslandi (assembly GCF_002201575.2). Classification (NCBI taxonomy): domain Eukaryota; kingdom Metazoa; phylum Chordata; class Mammalia; order Carnivora; family Phocidae; genus Neomonachus; species Neomonachus schauinslandi. The sequence continues at coordinate 17,057,312 of NC_058407.1, read as the reverse complement.
TAATTGCCTGCCAGACAAACAATAAAGATCCTGCTGATAGTCTAAGATTGTACCAAGGGAAAAATGCATACATTTTAATATGAAAATAGATGTTTAAAAAGACATAATGCCCTCCATGATCCTTGAAAGTGTCACAAGTCCCCTTGGAAATCACCACAACATTTTTCATGTGCCACCTCATCTTCTAATTAAAGTCACTTTTCCTCAAGCACTTGTATTCAAAATTGTTTAAGTGTTCTTACATAATGCCATTACTGTTCTACATTTTATTTTTTTTTAAAGATTTTATTTATTTATTTGACAGAGAGAGATAGCGAGAGGGAACACAAGCGGGGGAGTGGGAGAGGGAGAAGCAGGCTCTCCGCTGAGCAGGGAGCCCGATGTAGGGCTCAATCCCAGGACCCTGGGATCATAACCTGAGCCGAAGGCAGTTGCTTAACCAACTGAGCCACCCAGGCACCCCCTTTTCTACATTTTATTGCTATATTATGGGTAAATGGCTTCAGTGGGATTTCTTGGCACTTAAGTATCATTTATAACATTGTTTCTATGGGAGAATGCATCCCAAATTCAAAACAACTAAGCTACAAAACCAACTCTGGGAATACAACACATTTGCAAATTGTTAATTCATTTCATTCATTAGCTCATCTAATCATTTAATTAAATATAGACTGCTCAATATTAAGCACTGTGTCTCCCACGTATTTTACTGCCTTTATTATGTCTCTTATTTAAATTCTGAAGCCAAATATCCTCCTCTTCAACAGATTATCTGTGAAAAACTATGTAAGAGGAATTTTTATGCAAACATGAGAAAAATTTTAAATGGTTCATGTAAAATTATCTGTCCCTATTACACTATTGTGAGGGTGGATTTCAAACATCCACCCAATTATGTCGGAAATCCCTGGAGAGCTGTGAGGTTGGTGACAGGAAGTACAAAGATGGACAATTTAGAGTTTCCATGTCCTCTGGGGAGAACAAGAATGAACTCTATGGAGCTAGAACTTTTTACCCATTGAAGATCAATGGGGGAAAAAGGACAGAAGTTGTTTCCATAGGCACCTATCTATGTCTCCTGTATTAATCAGGGCTTTTTCCATTGGAAATGACAGAAATCTAACTTCAATTAGCTGAGCAAAAACATAAAAGTCTGGGAAAAACTGAGAAGTAATGAGACTATATTGCTTCGGTTATTTGTATGCTGAGGAGAATGCCCTGGAAGAGTGGGGGGAAACTGAAAATATGAAAAGTGATATGACATTTGTAGAATCATAGTCCTTGAGTAGACAAAAAAGAGTGAGATCCAAATCACATGTGATAGGGATAGAAACAGGGACAGTGTGTTCAGACTGATACATGTTACAGTAGGTTGGTAGATTAAATGGAGGAGGGTGAAGGAGCTCTTTTCTGATTGTGTTTATTTTCTCAGTAGAATAAGAAACAAGTCCATCAGCTCAAAACGGTTACGGTGGGAGGGTGTTGGAAGTTTGAGGAGAGAAGAAAGTGTATGATAAAGTCATCTTGGGGCATGGGAAGATGAGGCATAAGTATCAGTATCCCCATTTTACAGATGCTACAACTGAGGCTCAAACAAATGACATGACAGCTGAGGTTCTAAAGTTGACCCTAGAATCCCTCTTCCCTTCCCTCCCAGGTCCCTACATAGAGTCCTGATGCTTCTCAAATGGTTGTTGAATGAATGACTATTCCTGTTTTCTCCACCTAAGACTCCCATGACCTCAGGCTGTATTTCACTCATCCTTTCATTTGCTTTGCCTTCCAACAACCACTCTGTTGAAGCTAGGAGAGGAAACTGAAGAACCCCAAAGAGGTTTGGGATCCTTTAGGTCTGAGAGAATACCATGGAAAACAATTTTAAAAAAGGCAAAAGAGGGGCACCAGGTGGCTCAGTCGGTTGAGCAACCGATCTTGGTTTCAGCTCAGGTCGCGATCTCAGGGTCATAAGATCGAGCCCCGTGTCGGTCTCCATACTCAGCACAGAGTCTGCTTGAGATTCTCTCTCCCTCTCCCTCTCCCTCTGTCCCTCCTGCTCGTGCTCTCTCTCTCTCTCTCAAATAAATAAATACATCTTTTTTTCTAAAAAAAGGGGGGGAAGAAGAGGAAAGAACTTCATCAGTTCTGAGTATTTATCTCATGGTGGGGATTGGCCTTGGACTTTAGCTCAAGATACAAATCAGATCATGTCACTCTGCTATTTAAAACCTTTTGGTGATAGTAAAAGCAATAACAATAATAGCAAAAGGCACTTTATTGAGCTATTACTATGGGCCAGGTACTATGTTAACTATTTTACCTGCATTATCTCCTGGGGCATTTTATCCAAAACCTCCTTGAGTATTTGCTGTTCTAATCTCCATTTTAAAGATGAAGAAACTGAGGTCTAGGAAGTTTAAAGAACCTGCCCAAAGGTAGGTAATTTCAGAGGTGGGATTCAACCTCAGGCCGTCTGTCTCCAGCCTAAATCTCTGGAGTCCTCCTTCAACGGCTGGCTCCCACTGCCTACAGGGTCACATCTGTAGTCCTTAACAGGGACCCAGGCCCCTGCATGACCTAGCCTCTGATTACTGTGCTGAGTTCATCTCCTACTTTGCACACCTGCCAAGGGAAGGTCATTGTAGTCCTTGAAAATACACTGTTTGGCATGCTCATGTCTTTGCAGAGATTGTCTCCCTCAGCCCCAAATGCCCTTCCCTCCATAAACCACTTAACAAATGCACCTTCCAAAGCTCAGCTTAAACATCAGTTCTCTGTTCCATGAAATTCAATTCACTGCGTATTAATTAAGCATGTACTTGGTTCTGAACCCCAAGCAAGGTATTGGAAGTTCTATAATGTAAAAGACATAGACTTCCTGCCTTCAAGAGAGATTCAGTCTAATGACGGCAGGTAAGTAAAGAGATGAGCGTTCTTTTTATTTTTTTTAAAGATTTATTATTTATGAGAGAGCGAGCGAGCACAAGGGGCAGGGGGAGAGAGAGAGAGAGAATCTCAAGCAGAGTCCCTGTTGAGCGCTGAGCAGGGAGTCTCTTTCTTTCCCTTCCCCTCTGCCCCTCCCTCTGTTCGAGTTCTCTCTCTCTCTCAAATAAATAAATCTTAAAAAAAAAAAAAAAAAAAAGATGCAGCGTAGTGCTGTTAGCCATGTTAGAAGGGGTCAATGTTAATTATTCAAGTATCAGCCAATAACTTTCATTGGTAGTTTCCAGTGTTTGAATATTGACTAGAGATGATCGTTCTTTATAAATGCCATAACTTCATTTTTCATATTTATTAAATAATTTTAGATAGCCATAATAATGAATAAAGAGTACATAATCTTGGAAGTATTTTAAGAATAGCTTATGATATCAGGAATCTCTGAGATTTCCCAGGGATTCTGATTTCTGGGATTTGGGAACATGAGAGGGGGCCTGCTGGCCAAACTGAGACTTTCTCTGAGTCACTTTAGGCCAGTTCTCCCTGTCTTTCCTCCATCCGCCTACAAGCCTTGGTACACACCTTTATTAGCACTTGGGCCATCATCTTATTTATTTATGTGACTCAACTGTGAGACCCTAAACTGCAAGGTTCATTTCATGCATCTTTATTTCCCTAGCTCCAAGCTCAGAACCTGGTTTTCAATTATCTTTCAGTGAGAATGTGTTCAGTGAGTGAAGGAATTCAGTTAGGGTTCGATTTGCCTGTAACTAATTAGAAAAAAATAATAGTGTGTTAAAGACAATGGAAATTTCTTTTTCTTTCGTATGTAAGAAGTCCAGAGGTGGACAGTCCAGGCCTAGTACGGGCCTCCAGAGTGTCAGTCACAGATTTCTCCTATCTTTGTTCTGGCTTCCCTTCCCAAAGTCATTCCAAGGCCCAGGATGGCTTCTGGTCCTCCTGTCACTAAATCAGCTTTCCAACTAGCAGCTTGGAGAAAGCAGGAGAAGATGTGTTTCCACCAGAAACTGCACATACCACGTCTGCTTACATACTGTCCCATAAGCCAGGACTTGGTCATGGTATGGCCAAACATAGCTACAAGGGAAGCTGGAAATTCCAGCTTTTCCCAGGCTCAGTGTGCACAGTTAAAAACTAGGGTTCTCCTCATAGTCCGCTGATGGGAATGTATCTGCAGAAAATAGTTAGGCAGTTCCTCAAAATGGGAAACAAAGTTATCATATGACCCAGCAAGCCCTCCTAGTGTCCACCCAAGAGATTGAAAACATCTGTCCACACCAAAACTTGTACATGGATGTTCATAGTAGCATTATTCATAACAGCCAAAAAATGGAAAACAACCTGAATGTCCATCAACTATAGATGGATAAACAAAATATGGTTTATGGTATACCCATACAATGCAACATTATTTTTTTAAAGATTTTATTTATTTATTTGAGATAGAGAGATAGCAAGCGAGAAAGCAGGGGCAGGGGAGCTGAGGGCAAGGGAGAAGCAGGCTCCCCCCAAGGCCCTGGGATCATGACCTGAGCTGAAGGCAGACACCTAACCAACTGAGCCACCCAGGCGTCCCACAATGGAACATCATCATTATAATTTGGCAATAAAAAGAATAAAGTACTTATACATGCTACAATGTGGTTGAATCTTAAAAACACTATACTAAATAAAAGAAGCCAGATGCAAAAGGCCACATATTATATGACTCCAACTACATGAAATGTCCAGAAGAGACAAATCCACAGAGATCGAAAGTAGATGAATGGTAGCCAGAGAGGCAGCAGGGAGGAGGGAATGGGGAGCAACTGGTAATGAATATGGGGTTTATTTTGGGACAATGAAATGATCGGGACTTAGTAATGATGATCATACAACCTTGTGAGTGAGCTAAAAAAAAAAAAAGTTGAATGGTACACTTTAAAATGGTGAGTTCTATGATATGTGAATTATATCTCAATTAAAAATAATAACTACTTTTTAAAAAATCAGTGATTCTATTATTGAAAGAAAAGAGGGAGAAAAACAATTTGGGGACAATGGTCTCTGCCACAATTCCCTAGAAGGAGTTAATCAGATGAGATTCTCTTTAGACTATGTTTGGGTTGATGGAATAGTAGGAGAAGAAGGCTCTATAAAGAAGAGGATGGGACAATAAACAGAGAACCAGGCTTGAGAAATGGTCGCAGAGAGATGTTCTCAAGTTCCAAAGCCTTGGGCTCAGTTTGTTGTTACCTCCTTATGACTCTCACTGGGAATTAAGACTTGACTTTCCATTTGAACTCATAAAACAAGATGAAGGTTAGAAAAATGTTTCACTCATAAGGTCACTGTCTTTAGACTCCTGCAAAATTAGCAACTAGGCCCTCTGCTACCAGTAACTTTTAAAGTGGGAATAGTCAGAGCCTGGGAATGTCTCCAGAGAAATCACTGGCCTATGAGGCTTTTGGTCATTAATCAAGAAACTTGGAAGTCAGTAGCATGAATGTCACTGACTCTGTCATTTGAAGCTCTGCTTCCAATTTATAGAAATGTATAGAAAAGAATGCTAAGAGGGGCGCCTTGATGGCTCAGTTCGTTAAGCATCTGCCTTCAGCTCAGATCATGATCTCGGGGTCCTGGGATCGAGCCTGGCGTCGGGCTCGAGCTCAGTGGTGAGTCTGCTTCTCCTTCTCCCTCTGCCCCTCCCCCCACTTATGCTTTTTCTCTCTCTCTCTCAAATAAATAAAGTCTTAAAAAAAAAAAGAATGCTAAGAATAATGAACAGATTTGAAGGAAATCATAACATCATAGAAAGATCCCTGACCTTGAAGCTGGTCCTGCATCCGACTCCTGGCATTGTGGTTTACCAGCTATGATGTTCTATCTATTCATTCTGAGCCTCAGTTTGCCTCTCTGTGATATGGGAATGACATTTATCACAAGCTGTTTCCATGGGCACCTCGCTGCATGTCCTGTATTCATCAGGATTCTCAGTCCCAAATGACAGGAACCTAAGTCCAATTAGCTTAAGGAAGACATGAAAAGCTGGAGCTATTGGTGAGGAGTTTGAGGGAAGGCTGGATTTCTTGGACTGTGTCACCAGGAAGGGCAAAAGTGAGCCGGAACCTCCCCAGCTGGGACCTCAAAGCCCTTGGGGCTTTCTCTCCACCACTCATCCTCTCTGTTGGCTTCATTCTCTCAGATCTGAGTCTCCAGCGTGCTAGAACCATATCTACTGGCACTTGCGGACTCCCATCTGGCACTAGAAAGGAACGGGATGATTCCCAGCTTTGGTCTGAAAAAATCCTAGCTAAGGACTCTGGTTATCCTGGCTGAGGACAGACACCTACCTGCCTACTCCTCGGACCACTAGCTGTGGCTGTGCGTGCACAGATGCACATACTACTGCGTACAAGGGTGGGCCCCCGCCTAGGTCAGGGCCAAGCCCCTGAGGCCAGAGGAGGTGCAGTCTGTGACTGCAAGAAGGGGGCGGGGGACGTACCGCACAGGTCCAGGCACGAGAGGTCTACCCATGTCCCAGATCCAGCTTCACCTTCAACCCATCCCACCTCCCTCACCCATCACACTCGCTCTTTCCGGAACTGGAAATGTTTTCTCCTGCAAGGATGAATGGCTTAGTATTTTCTCTCCCACCATCCTCATCCCAATGGATGGCAACACCCAGGGGCCGGAACTGGAAATCTGGAAGCCAGGCTGTATTCCTCCTCCTGGCTTACCTCCCCGTTGGAATGAGTCACCCAGCCCTCATGCTGTGCCCATGAACTCCTCAAGCTTCTATCCCTTTCTCTCCACCCCCTGCCCCTGCTCTGGCATAGAATTCATCAACCTTTGTGCTGCAGTGATAATGGGTCTTCTTTCCCCTTGTTGTACCTCCCTCTATTCTAATTTCCACTCTCTGGTGACAGTATTTTTCCAAAACGATGCAAGTGATAAAGAGACACTTGCTGTGTGTCTTCCCTGCTCAATTTTTTTTTTTTAATGTCTCTCCATTAAGGCCAGCTACATAATTTCTGGTGCCAGGTGCAAAATGTTTAGAAAACAAGGGGAAAATGCCACTGAATGTACTAAAATATGAAGATTTTTCCTTTTTCTTTTCTTTCTTTCTTTTTGGTTTTTTTTTGTAGTCTCTGTCTCAATTTGTCATGGTGTTTTTATTTGCCATTCAATGTTGTTCTAAATGAAGAAATATTCATATTATGAATTCTTAGCATGACCTTTACTATTTGTGTTTATATTGTGCAATGCCAGTTTTAAGAACAAATATAAGAGGCTCTAACTCATATGTGGAATCACTCAAGTGATACAATTCATATTTTGTGACCCAGTGCACAAAACCAACCAAACTGTTTTTTTTAAGATTTATTCATTTATCTGAGAGAGGGGGGAGGGGCAGAGGGAGAGGGAGAATCCTGAAGCAGACTCCCCGCCCAGCACAGAGCCCCACGGGGGACTTGATCCCAGAACCCTGAGATCCTGACCTGAGCCAACATCAAGAGTCAGATGCTTAACCAACTGAGCCACCCAGGCACCCCTAACCCAACTGTTTTTTAATCTCACTTCTTAATATGGACACATTCTATCAACACTCAGTGGAAGGTGGTGGCTTCCGAAACACGCTTACCTTGCCTTTGCTTTGAGTTGCTAAACTCCCACACAGAGTAGGTCCTCTGGAATTCTGTGCTCTCGGAGCATCGTGATCACTACATGTGAATGAAGCAGTAAGACAATGCCAACATGCCTACCGCATCTATCTCCTCCACTCACGTGCCTGCGCCTTTGTCCCACTGGACTTCACTTACAAAGCGCTAGCAGAAAGAAAACATCATTACGAATTTCAAGATGGCCTCCAGCAGAGCCTTAGACCAAGCGCGGGGCCCATCTGAGCAGGGAGTCCTGCCGGGCTGTACAAGGTCACACACCCACGAAGTAGTCCTGCTTCCTATTTTCCATAGGGTAGGTTACAATGTTTCAGAGGAAATGCCAGCCCTTTTATGATTAGGCCTGAGCCTCATCTCCTTCCTTTATCCTGACACCTACATTCTCTGCCCCACAGAATGTTTTCTCCTGCAAGGATGAATGGCTTAGTATTTTCTCTCCCACCATCCTCATTGCCTGAAGTGTCTTAGATCCTCTGCTCCTCTTAAGGCTCAGTTCAAAGGTCGTCTTCTCTGTAAAGACTGCCTTGACTCTTCCAGGAAGACAGAGCCCTTCTTGTGCATCTCCCTGCGCTCCCCTACAGCCTGTGGTCATGATCGATGGCATCGCCATTGTCAAGACTGGAAGCTCTTCCGGGGCAGGAGCTGTCTCTTTTCTGTTTTGAGGTCTCATTGTCCAGCAGGGTGTCTGGCCAATGACAGGAGCTCACACAACAGAACACTTACAAATGGAATGAAAGAATGAAACAATGCCCCGCGTACAGTGGTCATGATTTACAAAATGATTCTTTCAAAAATATCTACTGAGTGCCCATGATATAATGGGCTCTGTGCTGTATCTGTCTTCTCTTCAACAAATAGTGAGTGTCTACCGCGTGCCAGGGCCAGTGTTAGGAGCTGGGGACGTGTGGTGAGCACGACAGGCAGGGCTTCTTCCTTCTAAGACCTTACACTCTCCTTGCAAATGCCATTTCACCTCCTCCCCTTTCCCCTCCACCTCCCAAGAGGTAACTAAATCAGTCATACATATTTTAAGACTTTCTCTGTTTCCACCCTCTGCTTGGGATTCCCTTTCTCTGCACCATTCTTGGGTACCAAGAGATGGATGCTTGATCATGCCAGAGTTTGTTTGGTTTTGTTTTTTTGTTTTCAACCCCTGCAGAGGTTGCCGTAGAATGAACAGGAAACCAGCCCTGTAGCCCCGGCACCAGCTGGGGTCATCTCACCAAATTATTCCAGAGGTTATTCCCCTGAGGCTCAACAAAGTCCCTAATGGCCGACTTCAATCTCTTCCTCTCACCTAAGTGTTTTTCTTGCAAATTTGAGGTGTATTTCCCTGTAACACAGACCATATCTGGTCATGAAAGCAGCGTGTGTCTCATTTGGAATGCAGTTGGCTCCAGAGCTCAGCTCAGGCTAACCCGAGAGAGAGAGAACAGGACTGTCGCCTGGATGCTTGAGTTCTTGCTGACATAGGCTTTTTTCCCTCCTCCCTCCCCTTTTCCCTGACCTTCCCTTGACCTTCTACCCTTCTGTAATTTCTGAGTGTTGTTTCGTGGAGAAGAATGTTATGAGAGAGCCTTCTTTATAAAAGTACCCTTACTCATACAGAGCTTATGTTCCTGTGTTCTCCCAGCTGAGATGGAATTTTTCATTCTTAATCATGGCTAAAAGAAGAAATGTTTTGGAAAGTCTGAGCAAACTTATCTCAGGAACTGTTTATGACTTAGAGAATTCAATTGTGGAAATGTTTCAGGTGAAGAAGTGGTGGAAGGGTCATACTATGGACCAAATTGTGTCCCCGCTGCCCCAAATTCATACATTGAAACCCTAACCCCAACATGAGGGTATTTGGAGATGGGTCCTTTGGGAGGTAATTAGGGTCAGGGGGGTCTCCAGGGTAGGTCTCTCAAGGTGTAATTAGTGGCTTAGAGCATCTCTCCCCCTTGTGAGGACACAGTGAAGGTGTCCATCCGCAAGCAAGCAGGAAGGCTCTGACCAGGAACGGAATCAGCCAGCACTTTGATCTTGGACTTCCCAGCCTCCAGAGGTCATAAATAATTTCCATACACCTCTGTTCAGTGCCGGTCACTGTTGAATAGTTTGAGTCCCTCCAGGGCATGTCAGGGGCTAGATTGACCGCATCGACTTCTGCAGCCACTCACTGCACATCATTGATTTAAATGATGACCCCGGCTGAGCTCTGACACATTGGAAGTGACAATGGGTCGCTAGATGCAATGGCTGCTTGAAATCATTCCCAATACATGAATAGGTGTTCATAGAATTCTTGCTCCTAGAGAAAGCATTGTCGTGGAGAACTTAGCTCTGAGTCACAGCATTTTGGTTCACTCTGCAGAAGGTGTTGGAGGAGGTGGGAGCTGTTTCAGGGACATAGCCTTGAGAGAGTAAGGGGTTGTCAAGACCACGGGATGGTATAAGTGGCTGGACCCAGTTAAGGCCTATATATAACCGCTAAGATGCTAGTGGGCAGGTACAGGGATTTGCTATCTCATGGCTGCCCCAGCAAGCCTCATAAGTAAATTCTCTTGCTTATGAAACCTGCCCCCTACCACTGTGGAGTGGTCTGCCTCTTTCTTCCATTTCTCTCTGCCCTCCATGGATGGGGGCCAGTTTGCAGACCAACAGAGGGTCACTGAAGATTTAAACAAGGCAGATTGGATAGTCCATTTCTAGCTTGAAATTGTTCTATAGCAAACTTGGCCTATCAAATGCAATATTTTGCTTGGGACAGAATGATAATTATAATAATAGCAATAACTATAATAGTGATATCTTACACAAATGGAGGTCTAATACCTGCCAGATGTTGTGCTAGATTATATATATATATATCAACAACCATGCAAGATATGTGTCGTTATTCCTGTCTTATGTGTTAGGAAACAGAGGCCTACAAAGCTAGCTTCGAGGTGGAATTGAGATTTGGATGTGACTCCGTTACATATGCTTTGCTCACCACACTGCACCGCTCCCTGCATCCCAAATGTGTTTCTACACCTGCATCCTGCTTTCTGGGATACTACACAATTAATAATTGGTATTAGAAAAGTACAATCCTGCTGGTCCAGGGAATAATGAAAATGCATCATGAAGTGGGACTCCTCTTGCAGATTCCTTTGATCCAGCATCTCAGGAACAAGGGTGTTTCCTACATTGATTTGTCAGTATGTTATTAAGAGAAAACTTTTTTGAGGAGAGTCAGAACATCTTGGGAAAAAAGAACCTTCCTTCTTCTTTTCCTCATGAAAGCAAGTGGATGTAACTAATTCCCTTCTTGGTGTGTCAAGGCCACTTTTCATAAGCACCAGTTGCAATCGGCTAAGATGAATAGTGTCATCCCTGCAGCAGGCTACTTACGGGGAGCTTTTGGCTCTGTGTTAACGGGCACAGATTATTTTTCTTTTCTCTGTTTTGTTTCTGTTTCTTCTGACTTTATCCCTCCTCTTAGGCGGTCAGCTGTCACTTTCCCTGATGACAAAGGGATTTCTTCTGGAAAGAATGGGAAGGGAAAGAATCATTGCTACGTGATGGTAATGAAAAGTAAGTGGCATGAGAAGGGAGTTCTTCTCTTCAATCTGGTTGGCCAGCTGAAGCAAGAAGCCCGCCTCTGGACCTCTAACATCCGTCAGGGGAATTCAGCGCTCTGATTGGCCTAGATCAAAAGTCAGCAAGTGTTCTCCAAAGAGGACCAGGCAGGAAAGGTTTAAGTTTTGGGAGCTGTACAGTCTTTGCCACACTTCTCCACTTTGTTGTCCTATATCACAAGAGCAGCCAGAGAAAATAATGGGTGTGGTTGTTTTCAAACAAACATTATTTACAGGAACAGGTAATAGGGCCATGGCTGACCTCCGACTTAGACTAACAAGGATCCACCCCTAACCGTGGAGATGAATCAGCGTCTCCAGAGTCAGGTGGGGCGGGAGCGGACATGTGTGAAGAACTAGGAACTGAGTTCTGTCAGGAGGGAAGGGGGATGCTGGTAGCCGACAACGGTTCACCACATCACCCTTTGGAGGAGTGGAGTTTAAAACCATTACCTTTTTCAACTCCCAAGAAAGCCAAGAGAAGGACTGTGAATGCTGGCTACTTATTTATATAAATATCAATTTGCTATAGCTTATCATTTAACTGACCACTTTAAGAACCACTCTCTTCTTGCTCGTCTTTCCTTATCTCTGGGCTCTAGCCTTACATACTTCCTGGAAGGTGACAGGTTCTCTTCATTCTTTGCACTTGCTCCTCCCTTTCTTAGAAACATGCGCTCCCCTCTTCACCCCCATTCTCTTGGTTATATCCTAGTCGTTCCTTCAAACCCTGGGAAACCTCCCTTGGGTAGGATCCTTCTCGTTTAAAGTCCACATAGCCGTGTACATACCTCTATTAAAGCACATGGCGCCCTGTGCTATAAAGATCTGTTTACAGGTGCATCTTCCCACCTGACTGCGCCATCCTGGAGGGCCTTGTTCCATTGTGTGCCCCAGTCCCTGATGAACACAGCCCCTACACATAGCAGTCCCTCAATGCATGTTTCTTGAATGAATGAGCATGCATGCCTTGGATGATGAAAGGAAATGAATTACCCTTTCAGTATGTTTGGGGTGTTATCATTGAGATCTGAGTAGCAAAATGTATAAATCATTATTTTTTTTTCTGAACGCTTTTCTTGCTAAATACGAATTTCTGAAGTTGACCCTCTGGTCTTTGTATATGAATCACATTTGATGATTTCCACGTGTCTGTGTCATGATGTGTGACTTCAGACTTCAGTTTCACAGCTCTCCCTGTACTGTGAGACCCCATTCAATTCCATATTCCCATATTCACACGGCCCCCACCACCAACCGACTCGTGAAGAGGCGAGTTTCTCTGGCTCCTGGCTCTCTATAGGGAAGTCAGCTCAGGAGTTCCTTATTTGTCAGTGTTCTCCAGAGAACACTCTTCCTGGGGTGTATCCAGTGGTCACCTTGCTGATGACAGAATTCCACTCGTGGATAACTTGACATTTACAGCGCTGGCACTCACTAGATTTGCAAAGTGAAGCTCACTGATGGGCACGTGAAGGCCTCCTGCAACAAGTCTTCAGCAGTGATGGACACATGGGCTTGGAGGGAAGACTGCCCTGCTTTTGGGCCACCTTGGCTACTGGTCATTTACTTAGCTTCTCTGATCTGCATCTACCTCACTGAGAAGGTGAAGATAATAAAATTCCCTACACCATAAGGTTTTTATGAGGATCAGTAAAATAATGCATATAAAGTATAGCATAGTTCCTCCTTCCTGACATACAGAAAGCACTCAATAACAAAAGCTACTAGTTGATGCCCAAAATGTGTGTGTGTGTGCATAACTGACGATATTAATACATTTAATTTTCCAGACTAGAGATTCCAGATATGACTCATCTAAAGCTCTCGGGCAAGGTTTTTTTTTTTTAATATGAGCTATTACAAAACACGCCAACCAAACAGCAAGGAAAAGCAACACAAGATCAGGATTAGGTTCAGCTGGGAGTAACAGCAACTTCAAGGAAGAACGGTTCAAACAACATAGATGTTTGTCTTTCCCATAAAAATCTAGAATCAGCAGGGGAGGGCTAGTATGGTGGCTCTACTCTATGAGGTGCTCAGAGAGCCAGGCTATGTGTAATTTTTTTTTTTCTCCTTAGCTTTAATGAGGCAAAATTGACGAATAAAATTTCATATATTTAAAGTATTCAACTCGATGATTGATACATTGTGAAATGGCAACCACAATCAAGTTAATTAATGCATCCATCATCTTACAGTTACTTTTTTTTTTTTTTTGGTAAGAACACTTGAGATCTACTTTCTTAGTAAATTTCAAGTATATAATACATTATTTTTTATTTTTTTATTTTATTTTTTAAAGATTTTATTTATTTATTTGACAGAGACACAGCGAGAGAGGGAACACAAGCAGGGGGAGTGGGAGAGGGAGAAGCAGGCTCTCCGTTGAGCAGGGAGCCCGATGTAGGGCTCGATCCCAGGACACTGGGATCATGACCTGAGCCGAAGGCAAACACTTAACGACTGAGCCACCCAGGCGCTCTTATAATACATTATTATTAACTGCACTCACTGTGTCCGACATTAGATCCTCAGAACTTCTTTGTCTTATAGGTTTGTACTGTTGGACCAACATCTCCCCATTTCCCTCACCTCCCAGACCCTGGCAAACACCATTCTATTCTCTTTTGGCTATGAGTTCGATTTTTTTTTTAAAGATTCCACAAATGAGTGGAATATACCGTATTTGTCTTTGTCTGGCTTATTTCATTTAGCATAATGTCCTCCAGGTTCATCCAAGTTATCACAAATGGCAGGATTTCTTTCATTTTTATGTGATGTATAGAAGGCTGCTGGGCTCCGGTCATCAAATCTAAATTCCAGGCAGTAGCAAGTAAAGAGGGGCAAAGAAGAAAAAGTAAGTGGTACATGCCAGTTCTCTTTTAAGGAAGACTCCTGAAAGCTGCCACATGACATTTCTACTTACATCCTTCCAGCCAGAATTGAATCACGTGGACTTACTTAGCTGCAAAGGAGGCTGAGACATCTAATCTTTATTCTGCATTGTCATGTGCCCCACCCAATGTCAGCGGCTCTATTGCAAAGGAGGAAAAGGGAAGGTAAGTATTGAAAACAGTCTGCTGCAAAACCACATTCTATTTCTCCTCATATACTTAAGGACTTTGAGCAAACTCCCTAAAACTTCACTGTATTCTTTTTAATACATTCAATAAATAGGCCATTATACTTGGCACCAATACATGGGCCATAAATCTAGGCGCTGGGGATACAAAGATAAATAAGAAAAAGTCCCACCCCCCATGAAATTAGTACAATGTTTCGTGTGCTGTACCCGTGGTTGTTACAAAGTGTTACTAGACATGGAGGAAGAAATGATTAAAGCTTCTGGAGAAGGTCATAGGGGATGGTCTGAGGACGCCTCACAGAGAACAGCTTTTGTTTGGGATGTTGGCAAATAAAGAGAACCTTTCTAGAAATGAGCAGATACAAGCCAAAAATCAACTGCTGGGAGCATTCTCAGCTGTAGGCAAGAGATTCTTGGCTCAAATAAGTGGATTCAAGCAAAGAGTTAGGGAGAGATGGGAAACCTTCTCACTCCCCATTCTGTGCACCCTAAGGGACCAGAGGAAAGAATGAAATACAATGATTATTTTTTACTTTCAATGATGAAACTTCGCTAGACCACTTATTACTTTAGTCCAAGTTCTTTCCCCTGAAATACTGAATACTTTTCATGCTGAAGAACAAATATAGTGTAATGTGAATGGGGCAGAGAGCCCCTTTTAAGAGAGAGATTAAGAGTATCATGTTATAGGGGCGCCTGGGTGTCTCAGTCGTTAAGCATCTGCCTCTGGCTCAGGTCATGATCCCAGGGTCCTGGGATCGAGCCCCGCATTGGGCTCCCTGCTATGCGGGAAGCCTGCTTCTCCCTCTCCCACTCCCCCTGCTTGTGTTCCCTCTCTCGCTGTCTCTCTCTGTCAAATAAATAAATAAAATCTTAAAAAAAAAAAAAGAGTATCATGCTATAGAATTAGCTGATGTATGTATGCATGATATAAAATTTCTGCTAAAATAATAGAAAATAATCTCATTGAGAGAATGATCAGAGGTCTGGGAAAAAAGCTTTAATTGGTCCAGTAAAAGCAATCTCACCTAATTTATTATTGCAAGTGGAGAAATGGAGTGGTACTATTAAATAGCTTTCCCAAATCATGGGGCATTATTGTGGGAGGAACTCAGATTTTCTCATTCTTGGTGATGTTTGGTTCCCCCTGTTACTAAAGCCTCTTTGTGGACATCGAGTTATTTTCTACACTGCATTTCAAATTATAGTTTGCTTTCTATTTTGCTCCAGCATGACACATTCTAATACAAGCTCATAGGTACAACCTGCAAAAATTTACAGTTGACTATGAAAAACATCTTGATAAGGCTTTCATCACGCACATAGAGAACAAATTAAACAGCATAGATATTGAGGCTACAAAGCCACCATTATAAATGTAGAGGCCACCACGTGTCAAAACTGGATTCAAAATAATGTGAAGATTCTTCTCTCTAAAAGAACACAGAGTAACTCGAGTTCATCAGAATCTAAGAAGAAGGGGAAACACATCTAGCCATCTGAAGCACCACTGGGTGTGATGTAGACCATCCTGGGGTTACGTTCGGAGTGTTTGAGAAATCCAAGCACAACCAAGGGAAAGACAGAAGTCTGCAAGCAAAATATGCCACTCTCAGCAGGACAAATAAGGGCAAAGCAATAGCAATCACTCTAAGCTGTTCTGTCCCATTTTAGGCAAGTTTTTAAAATGCTAATCAACTTGAATGGCCCATTTTGAAGTAATTTCACAACATAATTGTCCAGGAAATGCAATAAAAGTTTCACAGACAATAAATACCTGTCATCTTCAACTTGTAAAGTTCCTTGTTGCCTAGTGGTTTTGTATTCTAGGGAGTTTAATTCTTTTTCTCCACTTTTAAGCTTTTGATTCTCTTCTGTTTTTGTATTTTTTGAGAGAAAGGTTATCATGAGTATGATGGAGCTTTGCTCTCACTTTTTTGGATATTCACGTTCTGGGAACTTCTGTTTTTGGTTCCCAAGAACCCATCAACTTCCTGAGCAGGGTCTTCCTCTACCTGCGTTAGGACTAGGTTGTCTGCAACGTAGCAAACAGCTGGAGAGGCTGAGTGATATTAAGCATGCAGGTCTCTGGTTTGAATACTGCTCCTGTGTGACTTTGGACAGCTTACCTAACCTCTCTGTGTCTTAGTTGCCTCATTGTAAAATGGGAGTGATGAGAGTACCTACCTCATAAAGTTGCTGAGAGGATTAAATGAGTACCTACTGTTATAAAAAACAGAATTTGACTGAATACATTTTAAAGACCTTATTGGCTTTATTCAGTGATTCATGAATTGGGCAGCATCCAATCTAGCAGGTAGAAAGGAGCTCTCTGAAGAGCTGTACAAGGCAAGAAATGTTATAGGCAGAAGGGAGCCGGAACAAGGAAGTTGTACGAGACAATAAAGCAGATTGATTATTGCAAGGTTACCTTCCTTATAGAGGATGGCAGAGGTCTTATCAGGCAGATCACCAAGCTAATGCTGGTCAGGTGATTCCTGATTGACTGGTCTAAGGTTCCATTTCCTGGAGAGCTGAAACTATAATTACGTTTCAGTTTGGCAACGTAGGGCTTAGCATACGTGGCTCTATTTTGTGTCATGTCTATAACACCAGCACATAGTGAGTACTTAAAGAAATGTTAGCTATGGGGCGCCTGGGTGGCTCAGTCAGTTAAGTGTCCAACTTATGATTTCGGCTCAGGTCATGATCTCATGGGTCATGGGATCAGCCCTGCGATGGTCTCCATGCTCAGCAGGGAAATCTGCTTGAGATTCTTTCTCTCCCTCTCCCTCTGGCCCTCCCCCAGACTCTCTCTCTCTCTCTCCCTCTCTCTCTCTAAAATAAATAGATAAATCTTTTTAAAAAAGAAATGTTAGCTATTATCATTTTTGTGTTCTAAAATCCCAACAAGATATTAATGTTTCTTGAAGGTGCTTCTTTAACATTTTCTTTATTATAGGTCTATTGCAGTGGAAGATCCAGTTATTGAAGTCAAAAGATCTCAGTTTGAAGCTCAGCATTGCCACTTTGTAAATGTGTGACATTGGCCAAAACATAGCCCTCCCGGGTCTCTGTTTTCTCAACAGGGGATGCACAGGGGATGGGGAACTGGCTAATTTTTCATTATTCAGTTAACAAAGATTTGTTGAGTACTTAATATTCATCTCCAAAATCTGTGTGATTGCTTTAAGCCTTTTATATGTGCCTAGTATCATTCCAACTACTACTTTTTCAAGTGGAGTGTTTTGTTAGGTTGTTCCACACCATATTTCCTCACACAGAGGAGCAATGAATTTAATGTTCCCATGGTTTAGGGGTCTTTTTGGGAAACTGGTGGATGCTGAGGGGTCTCTCCACACACTGATGTACACACAGGCCAGAGTTTGGATATAACCTCAGGGGCTGGCTGACAGTTATGTGGCCCATTTGTGGGATCTCTGCACCCCTAAAAGCAAGTCATGGATTGGGGAGTTGTACCACCAAGATTCCCTCTAATTGGGAATTCCAGGAATCAGTTGGGAAAAGAACATAGTGGCATCTACCTGTTTGAGGGTCAACTGGATAAAACACCAACACTGGTGGAAAGGTCTCTATCAACCACTTGGGGACGCCTGCTATAGGCAGAGAAATCAGGAAATGAAAATCTTTTTAAAATGTGAAATAGATCTTCTTACTCACCTGTTCAAACTAATGTTTCCTCATCACAGGCACTGTAAAATTCAGTCTTTCCCATAGCCTGAAAGGTTCTACCTTATCTGGCCCCTGCCTCCCTACACCTCTGTCCCCCACTCACTTCAATCCAACAATGTGGCCTTATTGTGTGGTTTCAAGCACATGAAGCTGGTGTCTGTCACTTCTGCTTGGAGTTCCCTTACTCCAGATCTTCTCGTGAGCCTCTTCTTGCTATTCAGGGCTCAGCCCAGGACCACTGCCCTCTGAATCTAAGGGAGCTCCCATTCTCTCTTTATTGATTATATTTATTCTACTCCTGGTATGTGTCACTGCCACAGTTTCCCTGTTTCTTTACATACTGGAAGGGATCTTGTCCGTCTTGTTCCCTGCTGTATTCTCAAGTTTGAGCAGAATACCTGGCCCATAGTTGGTGCTCAATAAAAAAGTTAGCAATTAAATAAATGAATGAATAAATGAACAAATACATAAGGATAGAGGTACAGAAACCTGTCTCCTCTCCATTCTAATTTCATGCCATTAACAGAAGAGGTGGTTTTGGGAATGAGGGATTTATACTGAGAAACTCTGAGAATGGTCTCAACATCAAAGTGATGCGGTGTAGTAGTGAGGTCCACAGAATCAGGAGTCAGACTTGCCAAGTTCAATTCCCACCTCTGCTACTGTGTGATCTCTGGTAAGTTCTCTAGACTCTCTACAAAATGGGCATGATGGTAAGATTACCTGTTGCTGTGAGTGAGATAATGCAGACAACGCTGTTAGGATAGTGACTGACCCATAATAAATTATTATTACTGAGCAGATGTTTGGTAAACTTCAAGCCTCTGTTTCCATGCCCACCTCCTGCTCCCACCTCACAGTCTACTTCCCAAAAAGCCAGGCATTGCCTAGGAAGACTGGAGCCTGCTCCCGTTCTCAAACTCTCCCTATGACACTCCCTGTGCTAAAGAAATTTCTAGGTGTCTTGGGTTTAACTTTCATTCCATCCCTTTTTCACTTACAAAAGAAAACACTGTGGAAGACAAGTGAAAGTGTAGTTAGTAGAAGGATAGCTTGAATCTTTTCAAAATTAGAAACAAAAATGTAAGTGATTAGAAAATCTTTTACAAAAATATAAATCATTGACAAAGACAAAAGAGATCGAGAGCCACTGGCTTCATGGCATATTGAGCAAGGAAGGGATTGAAAATGAAATGAGAAGAAATCCCTGAGCAGTAACTCCTATGGTCCCAGGCTGTACTGGATGATATTATCTGTAAGTGTCATGAAAGCAGGCCCCAAAGAGGAATCTTTCCTGAATCCCACACAAGAAGTTACACTGTCCACCAAACATAATGGAATTGGATCCCTTCTCCTCCAAGAGGAAATGCCGAAGATGTGTCCTCAAGTAAACAGAAAGAGAAGCCATTTGCTTAGTAATAAAAAGTAAATGGTTGTGGGGCTCAGTTGGAAGAGTACACTAGACATCAAGAATAAATAGCCCATACACCCAAAGCCAGTGGAAGGAAGAAAATAATAAAGGTTAGTGCAGGGATTAAAAAAATAGAGAATAGAAAAAGGACAGGGAAAATCAACAAAACCAAGAGGGGGTTCTTCAAAAAGATCTACAAAATAGACAAATCTTTGGCTAGATTGACTAAGAAAGAAAAGAGAAGGCTCAAACAACCAAAATCAGATAAAGTAGACATTACTACAGATCTTACAGAAAAAGGATTATAAAAGAGTACTATGAACAATTGTACAGTAAAAAATTTGATAACCTAAATGAAATAGACAAATTCCTAGGAACATACAACTTACCAAGACCAACTCATGAAGAAATATAAAATCTGAAGATACTTGTAACTAGTAAAGAAATCGAATCAGTAAACAAAAACATCACCACAGGGGCATCTGGCTGGCTCAGTTGGTAGAGCATGTGACTCTTGATCTTGGGATTATGAGTTCAAGCCCCACATTGGGCATAGAGATTACTTAAAACGAAAAACAAAAAACTTCACAACCAAGAAAAGCCCCAGGACAGGATGACTTCACTGGTGTAATCTACCAAACACCTCATGAGGGACAAGGGACTTGGGTACGTTGCTGTAATAATTTCCTAGTGTTTCTGGCCTGCTGCAGGCACATGCCAGTTAAGATGCCTTCAACAGTTCCAGAAAGAGCCTTCAGGTCCCTAAATGCCCTTGCTGGGAGCTCCATCAGCCTGACTACAGAGCTGGGTGACGGCAGTAGGCGGGACACTGGTTTGATGTGGTTTGGAGTGTTGGGGTTTGGAGAGTCAGAGATAATGGCCATGAGAGTTCTTGAGATGTCTTTGGTGCAAGAAGGTGGTTTTATTAAGGCACAGGGACAGGACCTGTGGGCCAAAAGAGGCTACCCCAGATTGTGAGGAGCAACTGATTATATACTATGGAGTTGGGGGTGGTAAAGACAAGGAGAAGTTTCCAAAAGGACTTTCATATGCTAAAGAAAACTCACAGGATTCTGGGGTCCTAGCTATTATCAAACTAAGGTGGTTTTTCCCTCTAGCAAAGCATTAACATTAAGACAGCTGGGAATTTCCTGGAGAAATGTTATACTCTGCCTGCCTCAAGTATTTGTCAATGGGCTGTGGGTTATAAGGAAATTTAATTTTATCTTCATTTCCTTCTGCCTTTGTTCCCCACTTCAGTAGCAGCTGCTCTATTAACCATTGCAATCCATGCCGTCAAAGCAGGCTAATTTGGTTTATCTCCCAGCCCTAGCATTATTAACTGTAAGATCTGTGCAAAATTTTCACTTTTCTTAAGCCTTGGTATTTAATCCTAAAAATTAACACCATCCTTATGAGGTTGCTGGAAGCATTAAGAAAATGCATGTCAAGTAAACCCTGGCACATAGCAAGTGCTCAATATATTTTATATATCTACGAAGTTCTGGGGGTAGCAAGACTGGGCAGACCACCCTCTTATTGAAGTGTAGCTTTGTGCTTGCTTCGGCAGCACATATACTAAAATTGGAAGTGTAGCTTTAACAAGGCTTATTTTGGTCAGGGGGTGCCACATATTACCAACCACGCTGGGCTAGGAAAGACCCATTTGTATGTCAGATCATCCCCCCATTACTTTTTAAGATTTATTTATTTGAGAGAGAGAGAGAGCACACATGCGCGAGAGTGTGCTTGTGGGCAGGTGGAGAGGGAGAGAGAATCCCGAGAGACTCCCTACTGAGTGCAGGGCCTGTCATGGGGCCTGATCTCAGGACCCCAAAATCATGACCCGAGCAGCAATCAAGAGCCAGTCACTCAACCAACTGAGCCACCCAGGTGCCTCTCCATTTTTTTTTTTTAAGATTTATTTATTTATTTGAGAGAGAGAGAGAGAGAGAGTTGGGGGAGGGGCAGAGGGAGAGGAAGAGAGACAATCTCCAGCAGACTCACCGCTGACCGTGGAGCCTGATGCGGGGTTCCATCTCATGACCTGTAAGATCATGACCTGAGCTGAAATCAAGAGTCAAACGCTTAACCGACTAGGCCACCCAGGTGCCCCAGGTTGTCGCCCCATTATTGAGCCCATACAATACAAACAGGATCTAGATTGTTATTCCCAGGGCTTTCAGCAACTTTTGAAAAAGTACCACGAGAGAACTTTTGTGGCCTGGCAGATGGCTTCATGGCTCTCTCTGCCCTCAGTCTGTGGTTAAGTCCCAGAAGCAAGTCCCAGTTCAAGCCTTTCAGCCACCGGGCGTGTGACCCTCCTCCCCTAAGCAGAAGACATAAGGAAAGTGGAGGGGTGTTGCAGGTTTCCAAGGGAACCGTTTCTCTCAGGATACGTGAAAGACCCCCGTGTTCTCTTCTCAATTTTTGATCATGGGTCATTCTGCTCCTGAACAATGAAATCTGCCCAGACAATAGTTCTTTTATGGAAAGAATAATGCTGTCAAAGAGAAAATCTTCATTGTTTGCAAAACCTCTGAAAGGAACCAGATATAAATTGTTGATTTGCCTGTGTGCTTATTTTTCAAATGGAAAAAGAAATATCTTCTTAAAAATTGCCCATCATACAAAAGATAATGACATTTTACGGGTTTATCTTGATTTTTTTTTTTTACTATATTATTGACCTGCTGAGAAAAGTCCTGTTGCATTTAAAATATTTTTATATTAAAAAAAAGGGAGTCCCTGCATTTGGATGGCTCAAGACTACCAGGATGAGAATTTGATTTGCATTTAAAGCCAGTCAATGCCTCAACTGACAAAACCCACTTTGCAAGAGCACAAGCTAAAAGAAACAAACTATTCAATAAAAATAGAAAATTATTGAGTTTTTAAAAGAATGTCACTTTCTAGCAATTGTTGTCAAGAAAGGCTTTGCGGTATCTCAAGCAGACTCCTGGCTGAGCGCGGAGCCCAATGCTGGGGCTCGATCTCTCGACCCTGAGATCATGACCTGAGCCAAAATCAAGAGTTGGTCACTTAACTAGCAGAGCCACACAGGCTCCCCTCTTTTGGATGTTTTCAGGCAATGGGCCAAGATTTGCTTTCTGGTTTGAGGTAAGAGCAGCTTGAGCCACAACCAGCAAATGTCCCTGGTTCACTTTCCACAGGGTCTTCCTAGCCTGAAATCACGTGGCCTGACTGCAGCAAAGAACATCTTGGAAAGTTACCAGCTCAATGGGTCTCCTTTCAGCATTCTTCAGTATTATCGTTTTATTCATAGACTGATTCTTTCAAGCCTTGTAAAAGAGTTGTTGATTTTGTTTTGTTTTGTTTACATGCTAATTTCTCCTTACTTAGGCTTCATGTACTGTGTCTCATGATAAATTTTAACTTTTCTTAATTTCAGCCTTTTTACTTAATCACCGGATTACTTGAACTATCTATTACATATGATACTCAAGGTTTCACACTCTTTTCTGTTCAGAGAAATGACCAGAAAACCCAAAGTATAATGCTTTTCACTTACAAACTCATTTAAATCCCAAGTTGGGACTGAGATTTCTTATTGCTTTTCTGTTTGGCAGAGCTTTGATTTTTTTAAACCCCTACCCATTTGGTTCCAGAGTTTATGCATTTTCTTTTATATCACACACCTCCCTAGTTGAGTGCAAAACTGAAAAAAAAAGGAAAAGAAGATAAAAGAAAAGAAAGGAAGGAAGGAAGGAAGGGAGGGAAAAAAAAGGAAAAAAAGATCTTTATCTTTTTTAATAAGCATGTGATTAGTAACGTTGATACATCGGGACCAAGAAATAGGAAATTCATAACAAACAGCCAACAGTAATCACCTCTAAAGTGCTTGAAATTGGTTAGGAAGTATTTTCATAATCTTAAATTTTTAAAATTTATTTCCTTTACCTTTTCTAGTCATTTTTGAGTTCACCAGCACGGATATTTAAGACTAAAAAGCAAACATTCCTTATTTCATTGTATTTGCTCTTATATTTACTTTCATTACCATCATTGAAACATCTTGTTCCTACAACTTTTCCCACAAATAGCTAGAATTTAAGCAAAATCAGTCATAAATAGGCCTCTGTGGGCTGATCCGGGAGCCCTATCCCTTAGAAATTGTTTTTATGAGAAAACATGTTCTAATGCTAAAAAGCCAAACCCCAACAAACCAAAACAAAAAAACAAATTAGAACATAAGCCTTTTCTACATTGGATGTGGCTGATTTGTACCAGGTTAAGAGAATGGATTGGAAGTAAGATGGACCAAATTAAAATCCTGATTCTGGTTCCAGCTAGCTATGCCATTTTAAGCAAGTTTCTTAACAACTCTGAACCTCTATTTCCTCTTTTCTTTCTTTTTTTTTTTTTCTGGATGATAGCTCAGCCTTATCATTTATTTATTTATTTTATTATGTTATGTTAGTCTAACGTGGGGAAAATATGAGTTACCCACTGTAGAGGGCTGCTAGGAAGTATGAATGATATAATGTAGGTAAAGCACATAGTAAAAGCTCAACAAATCCTAGCTATTATGATCATGTTCCTAAGGTCACCTTTAGACCCTGGACTACACAAGGTGGAACTAGAAAGATCAGG
This sequence comes from Neomonachus schauinslandi, assembly GCF_002201575.2. Lineage (NCBI taxonomy): Eukaryota > Metazoa > Chordata > Mammalia > Carnivora > Phocidae > Neomonachus > Neomonachus schauinslandi. Next base: position 17,033,279 of record NC_058407.1, on the reverse strand, counting down.
GCTCAGGCCAAAAGTCCTTTCTAGCCCGATACCCAGTAGTTTATAACAGAGAGATTGTACCAGTAAGGATTCCTTGTATGACCCTGGAAAATTTTGTAATCTTTTATGTCTCCGTTTTTTCTTTTTTAGGATAGGTGTAGGTATAATAAAACCTGCCTCTCTTTTTTTTTTCCTCCAGCTTTATTGAGCTATAAATGACATGTAACATTGTATAAGTTTGAGATATATGTTGTAATGATTTGATATACGGATATATTGAGAAATGATGATCACAATAAGGTTAGTTAACACCTCCATCACCTCACATAATTACCACTTTTAAAGGGTAATAACACTTAAGATCTACTCTCTTAGTAACTTTCAAGTATAAAATACAGTGTTGTTAATATAGTCACCATGCTGCACATTAGATCCCCAGAACTTATTCGTCTTATAATTGAAAGTTTGTAGCCTTTCACCAACCTCTTCCTATTTGCCCCACCCCAGCCCCTGGCAACCACCATACTGCTATTTCTACAAGTTCAAAAACCTGCCTCGCTTTAACTCACAGAACTACTGAGAAAATAAAGTGGGAATCTTTGCTCAAGGTCTTTGAACAAAACAATGCCACACGTAAGGTGTCATGAACCTCAGACTTGTGCACCTTTACATATATACTCATTCTTCTTCAGCGAGTAAGAGGGCAAGAGGACAAATGAGAGAGGGTCTGCAGCATTGGCTGTGGATTTGCACTGGAATGATTGGGTTCCTCACATTTCCATGCTTACTCACAAGCGTCAGTTGCATGGAGAAACTTTAGATACAAATTGATTCAAGATCTGATCCCAGCTCTGCCACTTTCTAGCTATGTGAGCTTGAGCAAGTCGCTTAATTGCTCATGGACAAGAGCAGTATTTCCCTCAGATGGCCACGGTGAGGATGAAATGAGATATTGTACACAGCACACTTAGCGTAGGCTCAGTGCTCAAAACATTAGAGATGATGATGATGGTGGTGATGATGATGATGGTGGCAATGGTAATGATGGTAATGGTGATGGTAATGTTGATGATGGTGATGGTGGTGATGATGATGGTGATGATGATGATAGTGATGATGATGATGGTGATGGTGGCATGATGATGGTGATGATGGTAGTGATGATGATGATGGTATTAATGGTGATGATGGTGATGATAATGGTGATGATGGTGATGGTGGTGACGGTGATGGTGATGATAGTGATGACGGCAGTGATGATGATGATGGTGTTAATGGTGATGGTGGTGATGATGACGACGACGATGATGATGATGATAGTGGTGATGGTGATGATGGTGGTGATTTTGCTAATTTACTGCTTAGAATTGTCTGCCCTTAAATACCACAGCTGTTCATTTTGTTTTTCGAGTTGCTGCTGCTACTGTAGCCATAGGGGCTTAAAATATGACCTGAGCTCTCCAAAGATATTCCCTTCTCTATTTTCTAATAGTCTTATTGAAACTGTTGCTCAGTGAAATTACAGTGTTGGTTCCATTTCTATCTTCTATTTTATAAGCCACATAATTGTTAAAACAGAGAGAAAAGGAAAGAGATGATGTCAGACAATATCTTCCTACATTTTCTTTTTTCATTTAATGTAATGAGTTTTCTGCTTTTTTTCATTTCAAAGAAATGATGATGCTGGCAGAGTGTGCAGATTGTCATTTTAATGGATCCTCATCGCATATGACAAGATTTGACAAAAGTTTTCAAAAACCGTTAGGTTTGTCAAAATTCCATCCTGTACTTTGTCAAGACCTACCATCACATACTACAAATCTAAGGACTTGTCAGATAAAAGCATTGTCACAGCAGGACTTGTCAGTCAGTTTCCTCAGGCCCCTGGGCCACCTTCAACCTGAATAGCTACAAATTTATATCCTGGAATTGCAGGTAAGATTTCATTTGCAAAGAAGTTCCACAGCTAAGATGTTTGCACCTTTATACATGCATGTCTTCCCTTAGGCTTACACAAGATATATATTTACAAACAGGAAAAAAGTGCTAATTAGCCAGTTGTAGTGGCTCAGAAATGTAATGGAGGAATGATGAGAAGCATAAGGAAAAAAGTGAGGTAAATAAAGACAGAGAGACAGACAAGGCACAGATGTTTAAAACTGCAAGGGAGTTCAGTTTTAAACATCTTTTTATTGATGTAAGTTTAACATATCCATGAGATCTGAGTTCAACCACCAGCTAGCTCCTTGACGATAGGAACTGGGTTCTGAACATCATTAGAAGCTGATCTGGCAGAATTCAGGTATTGCTGAATCCAGAAGCTCAAAGACCAATTACTTTTTTTTTTTTTTTAAAGATTTTATTTATTTATTTGAGACAGAGAGAATGAGAGACAGAGAGCATGAGAGGGAGGAAGGTCAGAGGGAGAAGCAGACTCCCTGCCGAGCAGGGAGCCCGATGCGGGACTCAATCCTGGGACTCCAGGATCATGACCTGAGCTGAAGACAGTCGCTTAACCAACTGAGCCACCCAGGCGCCCCGCAAAGACCAATTACTTACTGGTCTCTTTCTTTTCATCTCTAGGTTCTGCTTTCCTTTGGCTTCATGTTCAGGCAGGATTGCCCCAACAGCAGTGGTGTCTGTTGCTTCCATGGTCCTTAGCTAGTGATCCTAAGGGTAGAGGATTAAGGGGTGGAAAAATACTCTTCTGATATAACTAGGAACAATTCTAGGCTTGACTCTCATTAGCAATACTCGAGTCATGTGCCCATCTCTCAGCCAGTCACTGTGGTTAGCAGGACAAAGTACTCTCATTAGACATTTCTGGGTCACATGCTCACCCTTGGAGGGTGAGAAAGTGAATCCTGTTTGATGTACGTGAACTTGAGCGCGAAGAAGGGGTATTATCCCAAAGGAAAATCAAGATGCTATTCTCAAGGGGGAAAACAATTGATATATGTTATACCCCTGAGGCTACCCTCTCCTTTCTCCTCTGGTTCACTCCAAAAATTCTCAAAAGAGAATACTGTAAAGAAGCCGTCAAAAGCACCAGCTTTGGAGTAAGACATTCTGTGTTGAAATTCTGTTACCACCACTTACTGACTTGGTGAGTCCTTGGACAAATGACTGAAACTCTTTGTGCTTCAATGTCCTCTTTGTAAAATAAAGATAATAATAGCATTTATTTCATTGGTTGCTGAGAAGATTAAATGAGATAAGCCAAAGCAACACTTGGATGTTTGGGCCTAGTAAGAATATAATCAGTGTTATATTTCATAGAAGCTCTGTTAACTATCATGTATTTAAACCATCCATCTGATTAAACTCCATTCTTCATGCTCTCTTAAACATACAGATAGACACCCACAATACGTATATGGTATGCTGAATATCTGGACACTTCTGTTCTCACCTTCTGAGTTGCAATTGGTCCAAGACCTGTTTATTCCAGTTGTGCTTGTTATAATTACTTATTCATTAGTACTAAACCAACGTCATATAAGTGTGAAAAGAGAGTTGTTTTGGTGAAACCTCTTTGGGATGCTTTGTGGATATTTTGGAAAGACTTGGTTAAAAGGGAATTGCTAAAAAGAATTGCTCAAAATACAATATGAGCACTGCTAATGTAAAAGATTGGGGAAAATAGTAAAGGTCTAGAAGGACTCTGCCTACAAAATGCTTTTATGAGTGTGTTTTATTCAAGAAACATGATACAGGACTCTAATCACAGACCTATACTCACATAAAAGTCTGGCTAGAGTGCATCAATTGATTGGTGACTGTATATACAATTATATGTTTTAAATTTTAAATTCAAATTATGCCTAAAGTATTCATGAATTTTTTATGAATCCATGCTCTATCTAGTTTTAAAAAATTAACTACACAATAACCAGTCTCAATTGCTTTAATAGATAAGAAATGGCATCTGCTGATTATTATAAACTTCCTATGCTTCCTATACTTACGTTATCTATACTCATTATCATTACTTTTTTTTTATTCTTATGTTAATCCCCATACATTACATCATTAGTTTTAGATGAAGTATTCCATGATTCATTGTTTGTGCATAACACCCAGTGCTCCATGCAGAATGTGCCCTCCTCAATACCCATCACCAGGCTAACCCATCCTCCCACCCCCCTCCCCTCTAGAACCCTCAGTTTGTTTTTCAGAGTCCATCGTCTCTCATGGTTTGTCTACCCCTCTGATTTCCCCCCCTTCATTCTTCCTCTCCTGCTATCTTCTTTTTTTTTTCCTTAACATATATTGCATTATTTGTTTCAGAGGTACAGATCTGAGATTCAACAGTCTTGCACAATTCACAGCACTTACCAGAGCACATACCTCCCCAGTGTCTATCACCCAGTCACCCCATCCCTCCCACCCCACCCCCCACTCCAGCAACCCTCAGTTTGTTTCCTGCAATTAAGAATTCCTCATATCAGTGAGATCATATGATACATGTCTTTCTCTGTTTGACTTATTTCACTCAACATAATACCCTCCAGTTCCATCCACGTCGTTGCAAATGGCAGGATCTCATTCCTTTTGATGGCTGCATAATATTCCATTGTATATATATATACCACATCTTCTTTATCCAGTCATCTGTCGATGGACATCTTGGCTCTTTCCACAGTTTGGCTATTGTGGACATTGCTGTTATAAACATCGGGGTGCATGTACCCCTTCGGATCCCTACTTTTGTATCTTTGGGGTAAATACCCAGTAGTGCAATTGCTGGATCATATGGTAGCTCTATTTTCAACTTTTTGAGGAACCTCCATACAGTTTTCCAGAGTGGCTGCACCAGCTTGCATTCCCACCAACAGTGTAGGAGGGTTCCCCTTTCTCCGCATCCCCACCAACATCTGTCGCTTCCTGACTTGTTAATTTTAGCCATTCTGACTGGTGTGAGGTGGTATCTCATTGAGGTTTGGATTTGGATTTCCCTGATGCCGAGCAATGTTGAGCACTTTTTCATGTGTCTGTTGGCCATTTGGATGTCTTCTTTGGAAAAATGTCTGTTCATGTCTTCTGCCCATTTCTTGATTGGATTCTTTGTTCTTTGGGTGTTGACCTTGAGAAGTTCTTTATAGATTTTGGATACTAGCCCTTTATCTGATATGTCATTTGCAAATATCTTCTCCCATTCTGTCGGTTGTCTTTTGGTTTTGTTGACTGTTTCCTTTGCTTTGCAAAAGCTTTTTATCTTGATGAAGTCCCAATAGTTCATTTTTGCCCTTGCTTCCCTTGCCTTTGGTGATGTTTCTAGGAAGAAGTTGCTTCGGCTGAGGTCAAAGAGGTTGCTGCCTGTGTTCTCCTTTAGGATTTTGATGGACTCCTGTCTCACATTGAGGTCTTTCAACCATTTGGAGTCTATTTTTGTGTGTGGTGTAAGGAAATGGTCCAGTTTCATTCTTCTGCATGTGGCTATCCAGTTTTCCCAACACCATTTGTTGAAGAGACTGTCTTTGTTCCATTGGACATTCTTTCCTGCTTTGTCAAAGATGAGTTGACCATAGAGTTGAGGGTCCATTTCTGGGCTCTCTATTCTGTTCCATTGATCTATGTGTCTGTTTTTGTGCCAGTACCATGCTGTCTTGATGATGACAGCTTTGTAATAGAGCTGGAAGTCCGGAATTGTGATGCCGCCGGCTTTGCTTTTCTTTTTCAACATTCCTCTGGCTATGCGGGGTCTTTTCTGGTTCCATACAAATTTTAGGATGATTTGTTCCATTTCTTTGAAAAAAGTGGATGGTATTTTGATGGGGATTGCATTGAATGTGTAGATTGCTCTAGGTAGCATTGACATCTTCACAATATTTGTTCTTCCAATCCATGAGCATGGAACGTTTTTCCATTTCTTTGTGTCTTCCTCCATTTCTTTCATGAGTATTTTATAGTTTTCTGAGTACAGATCCTTTGTCTCTTTGGTTAGATTTATTCCTAGGTATCTTATGGTTTTGGGTGCAATTGTAAATGGGATCGACTCCTTAATTTCTCTTTCTTCTGTCTTGTTGTTGGTGCATAGGAATGCCACTGACTTCTGTGCATTGATTTTATATCCTGCCACTTGACTGAATTCCTGTATGAGTTCTAGCAGTTTTGGGGTGGAGTCTTTTGGGTTTTCCACATAAAGTATCATATCATCTGCAAAGAGTGAGAGTTTGACTTCTTCTTTGCCAATTTGGATGCCTTTGATTTCTTTTTGTTGTCTGATTGCTGTGGCTAGGACTTCCAAAACTATGTTGAATAGCAGTGGTGATAGTGGACATCCCTGCTGCATTCCTGACCTTAGGGGGAAAGCTCTCAGTTTTTCCCCATTGAGAATGATATTCGCTGTAGGTTTTTCATTGATGGTTTTTATGATATTGAGGTATGTACCCTCTATCCCTATACTCTGAAGAGTTTTGATCAAGAAAGGATGCTGTACTTTGTCAAAAGCTTTTTCTGCATCTATTGAGAGGATCATATGATTCTTGTTCTTTCTTTTGTTAATGTATTGTATCACATTGATTGATTTGCGGATGTTGAACCAACCTTGCAGCCCAGGGATAAATCCCACTTGGTCATGGTGAATAATCCTTTTAATGTACTGTTGGATCCTATTGGCTAGTATTTTGGTGAGAATTTTTGCATCCATGTTCATCAGGGATATTGGTCTGTAATTCTCCTTTTTGATGGGGTCTTTGTCTGGTTTTGGGATCAAGGTAATGCTGGCCTCATAAAACGAGTTTGGAAGTTTTCCTTCCATTTCTATTTTTTGGAACAGTTTCAGAAGAATAGGTATTAATTCTTCTTGAAATGTTTGGTAGAATTCCCCTGGGAAGCCATCTGGCCCTGGGCTTTTGTGTTTTGGGAGATTTTTGATGACTGCTTCAATTTCCTTAGTGGTTATAGGTCTGTTCAGGTTTTCTATTTCATCCTGGTTCAGTTTTGGTAGTTGATACGTCTCTAGGAATGCATCCATTTCTTCCAGGTTATCTAATTTGCTGGCATAGAGTTGCTCATAATATGTTCTTATAATTGTTTGTATTTCTTTGGTGTTGGTTGTGATCTCTCCTCTTTCATTCATGATTTTGTTGATTTGGGTCATTTCTCTTCTCTTTTTGATAAGTCTGGCCAGGGGTTTATCAATCTTGTTAATTCTTTCAAAGAACCAGCTCCTAGTTTCGTTGATCTGTTCTACTGTTCTTTTAGTTTCTATTTCATTGATTTCTGCTCTGATCTTTATTATTTCTCTTCTCCTGCTGGGTTTAGGCTTTATTTGCTGTTCTTTCTCCAGCTCCTTTAGGTGGAGGGTTAGGTTGTGTACTTGAGACCTTTCTTGCTTCTTGAGGAAGGCTTGTATTGCTATATACTTTCCTCTTAGGACTGCCTTTGCTGCATCCCAAAGATTTTGAATAGTTGTGTTTTCATTTTCATTGGTTTCCATGTATTTTTTTAATTCTTCTTTAATTTCCTGGTTGACCCATTCATTCTTCAGTAGGATGCTCTTTAGCCTCCATGTATTTGAGTTCTTTCCGACTTTCCTCTTGTGATTGAGTTCTAGTTTCAAAGCATTGTGGTCTGAAAATAGGCAGGGAATGATTCCAATCTTTTGGTACCGGTTGAGACCTGATTTATGACCTAGGATGTGATCTATTCTGGAGAATGTTCCATGGGCACTAGAGAAGAATGTGTATTCCGTTGCTTTGGGGTGGAATGTTCTGAATATGTCTGTAAAGTCCATTTGGTCCAGTGTGTCATTTAAAGTCTTTATTTCCTTGTTGATCTTTTGCTTAGATGATCTGTCCATTTCAGTGAGGGGGGTGTTAAAGTCCCCCACTATTATTGTATTGTTGTCTATGTGTTTCTTTGCTTTTGTTATTAATTGCCTTATATAATTGGCTGCTCCCATGTTAGGGGCATAGATATTTACAATTGTTAGATCTTCTTGTTGGATAGATCCTTTAAGTACGATATAGTGTCCTTCCTCATCTCTTATTACAGTCTTTGGTTTAAAATCTAATTTGTCTGATATAAGGATTGCCACCCCAGCTTTCTTTTGGTGTCCATTAGCATGGTAAATGGTTTTCCACCCCCTCACTTTCAATCTGGGGGTGTCTTTGGTTCTAAAATGAGTCTCTTGCAGACAGCATATTGATGGGTTTTGTTTTTTAATCCAGTCTGATAGCCTGTGTCTTTTGATTGGGGCATTGAGCCCATTTACATTCAGGGTAACTATTGAAAGATAGGAATTTAGTGCCATTGTATTGCCTGTAAGGTGACTGTTACCGTATATTGTCTGTGTTCCTTTCTGGTCTATGTTGCTTTTAGGCTCTCTCTTTGCTTAGAGGACCCCTTTCAAGATTTCCTGTAGGGCTGGTTTTGTGTTTGCAAATTCCTTTAGTTTTTGTTTGTCCTGGAAGCTTTTTATCTCTCCTTCAATTTTCAATGACAGCCTAGCTGGATAGAGTATTCTTGGCTGCATATTTTTCTCATTTAGTGCTCTGAATATATCCTGCCAGTCCTTTCTGGCCTGCCAGGTCTCTGTGGATAGGTCTGTTGCCAATCTAATGTTTCTACCCTTGTAGGTTACATATCTCTTCTCCCGAGCTGCTTTCAGGATTTTCTCTTTGTCTATGAGACTGGTAAGTTTTACTATTAGATGTCGGGGTGTTGACCTATTTTTATTGATTTTGAGAGGGGTTCTCTGTGCTTCCTGGATTTTCATGCCTGTTTCCTTTCCCAAATTAGGGAAGTTCTCTGCTATAATTTGCTCCATTATACCTTCTGCCCCTCTCTCTCTTTCTTCTTCTTCTGGGATCCCAATTATTCTAATGTTGTTTCGTCTTATGGTATCACTTATCTCTCGAATTCTGCCCTCATGATCCAATAGTTGTTTATCTCTCTTTTTCTCAGCTTCTTTATTTTCCATCATTTCATCTTCTATATTACTGATTCTCTCTTCTGCCTCATTTATTCTAGCAGTTAGCGCCCCCATTTTTTATTGCACCTCATTAATAGCCTTTTTGATTTCTACTTGGTTGGATTTTAGTTCTTTTACTTCTCCAGAAAGGGTTTCTCTAATAACTTCCATATTTTTTTCAAGCCCAGCTAGTATCTTTAAAGTGATGATTCTGAACTCTAGATCTGACATCGTACTAATGTCCGTATTGAGTAGGTCCCGGGCAGTCGGTACTACCTCTTGTTCTTTTTGTTGAGGTGATTTTTTCTGTCTTGTCATTTTGTGCAGAGGAGCATAGATTAATGAGAGAACAAAATGCTAGCAGAGTAACAACGTCCCCAGAAAATATACTCTAAACAAATCAGAAAAGACCTGAAGCAGTGGGAAAAGAAAGGGAAAGAGAGAAAAAAGAAAAAGAAAAAAAAGAAAAATATAAAGATAAAAACAAAAACAAACAAAACAAAACAACAACAACAATAACAAAAAAACCAGAATGTGATCAAATATGATCAGGCTGGTATATAGATCAGTGCCACACAGTAGATTTGGGGTGTATTTTGGTCTTTTAGAAGAAAGTGCCTCCCAAAATTTCAAAGAAAGAAAAACTTATATATGTACAAAAATAAGGGTTGATATGATGAAGGGATGGAATATGACTGTAAAGATGGAAATTATAAAAACTTTTATAAAAGGAATTGATAAGAAGTTGTTTGAAAAAAGAAAGAAGAGGATTTAAAAAAAGAAAAAAGAAAAAGAAAAAAAAAGGGAGAGGATGTGATCAGGCAGGGGAATAGAAAACACCATATACTAGAGATTTAGGGTATATTTTAATCTGTTAGAAGAAACTATCTCAAAATTTTAAAGAGAGAACAACTTATATATATAAGCCAAAAATACGGGTAGCTACTATGAAGGGATAGAATATGACTCTAAAAATGAAAAATAAAAATGTTTTTTTAAAAAAAGGGATTGATAAGATGTTGGTTGAAAAAGGGAAAAAGAAAAATTCAAAAAGAAAAAAAAGAAAAAAAGACAGTTAAAAAAAATTAACTTTGAAAGACTAAAGAATCATGGTAAAAAGCCATGAATTCTATGTGCAGTATTCCCCTAGCTCTGGAGTTCTGCCGTTCTCATTGATCGGTAAACTTGGTCTTGGCTGGCTGTTCTTGCTGATCTTCTGGGGAGGGGCCTGTTGCCGTGGTTTCCAAATGTCTTTGCCGGAGGCGGAATTGCCCCGCCCTTGCCCCCTCCCGGCTAAGTAATCTGCTCAGGTTTGCTCTCCGGGGCTTTTGGTCCCTGCGAGCTTTCCGTACAGCTTTGGAGGCGGAGAGTGAAAATGGCGGCCTCCCAATCTCCGCCCCGGAGAAGCCGAGAACTCGGGGCCCTGCTCTTCCGTGCGCCCCCAGAGAAAAGCTGTCAGTCACTCCCGTCTCCCCGGTCTCCGGCCGCACTCCGTGCTCACCCGGCCTGTGACCGCGCGTTTCTATCTCTGGCACCCGACCCTGGGTGGAGTCTCCAAACCCCACAGATCCCTGTGGTGTGCTCCCGCGCCACTCCTCCCGGGGGAAGAAGGTGAGTCTCCCCGGATCTGCCGCTTGTTGGGTCCCTGCTGGAGGAGCAGTGGCCCGACTGTGCCGCGGATCATGGTTTATGGCAACCCCGAGCTGAGAGCCCGCGCCTGGGCTCCGTCTCTGCAGCCGGCTTCCCTGCTCCTTTACCTGGGAGCTCTGCCGCACTCAGGCACCCCCGGTCTTTCTGTGACCCCGAGGGTCCTGAGACCACACTGTCCCTGAGGGTTCCACCCTCCGCTTAGCCACCAGAGTGACGTCCCTCAGCGGAGCAGACTTTTAAAACTTCCAATTTTGTGCTCCGCGGCTCTATCACTTGCCAGAAGCGGCCTACGGAGGCCCCTCCCCCGCCGTCTATCCTCCCGAATATCGCCTCGGATTCACTTCTCCGCACGTCCTACCTTCCAGAAAGTGGTCGCTTTTCTGATGAGAGAGTTGTTGCTCTTCTTTTCTTCGATCTCCTGTTGAGTTTGTAGATGTTCAGAATGGTTTGATCCCTATCCTGCTGAATTCCTGAGAGGAGACGAAACCAGGTCTCCTACTCCTCCGCCATCTTGCTCCGCCCCCTCATTATCATTACTTTTTAATATCACATTTACCTCTCAGCCATTTACAATCCGGCATCTATACCCGTCACTCCCCTGAAACTTGTATCTAAGAAATTGCCAACCTCAATTCTCTATTTGCTCTTTAAACATTGAGGCTTCTCAGAACACTGCCTCCTCTGAAACATTCAGACTGCAGGGGACTACTTCCAAATGTCTCACAGAGCTGAAAGCACTAGAAGTCTAGGGGTCCACTTTTCAGTAATACTAGTGCATCCACTGACGACCCACCTGGTACAGTCACTGGGTCCTTGTCCTGTTCTGTAGGATGCCCTTGTTGGCTCAAGTACCCCCACAGGCCTCTTTCGTGGCCTCCGATATTCCCAGTCCAGGACTCACACTCACGTCCTCTGTCATAGCTCCTGCAACATCTGAGCTGTGCTCTGGGGGTCTGAAGCAGAGGGACTGCCTCGGCCACATGCCAGGATGAGCCCCTAAGCCCCTGCTCTTGAGCCTGTGTTTTCCCTTCCCTCTGGAGAATTCCTCCAAGCTGCCTTGCTGCCTTGCTCTGTCAGTTGGAATTGATTAGAACAATCTCAGTGTCCTGGAGAGGTTTGTAGGAAAAATTGTCACAGACATTTTTTTAAAAGATTTTATTTATTTATTTGCCAGAGACAGAGAGAGCAAGCACAAACAGGGGGAGCTGCAGGCAGAGAGAGAAGCAGGTTCCTTGCTGAGAAAAGAGCCCATTGTGGGACTCGATCCCAGGACCTGAGCCAAAGGCAGATGCTTAACTGACTGAGCCACCCAAGCGTCCCGGTGTCAGAGACTTTAAAATGAAACAAAAGATTACCGAGTGTCTTTAATGAAAAACAAAGTGTTATCTAGCTCTTTTTTTTTTTTTCCAGGATTATCGGATTCTAGGGGAGCTCTGTGCCTTTCATTGTTTTGAGGGATTTTATAATGCTGTAACTTGTCAACAACTGATAGCAATGTATGCAAATTCTCTCTGTTGTAATGACAATTGTTCCCCTCCCTTCACCAGGAGAAGCCAGTGTTGCATTTATTTCTAAATTCACTTAAGCACTCATGACTGATCTATGCAAGTGTGGTACTTTGGTGTTTTTTTTTTTTAAGCTTTTATTTATTTACTTGAGAGAGAGAGAGCACGAGCAGGGGGAGCTGTAGAGGGAGAGGGAGAAGCAAGCTCGCCACTGAGCAGGGAGCCCGATGTGGGGCTTGATCCCAGGACCCCGGGATCACGACCTGAGCCGAAGGCAGCATAACTGGCTGAGCCACCCAGGCGCCCTGCAAGTGTGGTACTTTGAATATTCTTTGGAACAGATTGCAACCTCTTCTGGCTCCCTCATTAATTAATGAGTTAAATAAAATTTTTGACAAATGTCCCTTTTACATTTAAACGAGAGTCATGATTATACCTTCTTCTAAAAAGTATTCTTTAACAGCTTTTAATATTTTTGATGCTCCAACAAATAGCCTTTGTCAGATCACAGTCCTGTTATGACCTCCCCCAGGACAATAGGTACCAACCTTCATCCCATTTACAGCATCAAGAGAAGCCACCTACATAATTCTTCCCAGAACAGAGAAACTCTGCACCAAGATGATTTGCTGTTTCCATTTTTAAAAGGATCTGGCAATTCTTAAAGGGCAGCTTCTCTCCCTCAAGTTCCTTCTAACCAGGCACCTCCATGTAGAAGTTCACAGACTCATTTTTCACATTCTGCGTGAACCTGTTTGGTTGTATCCTCATATCACCCAACCCTACCGCCTACTTTCTGGCTCTTTTAGACTGAAGACATGTCTTTTTCATCTTTGTAGTCTTCACAGTGCCTAAAATTGTGCCGTGCATATAGTAGGTGCTCAGAAAATGTTTGCTGAATTTACTTCATATTGTAGGGTGAAGAAAAACAAAATGGCAGCCAGTTAGAGAGCAAGGGTCTGGAATTTTATAATTAAAAGGAACCGGGGCGCCTGGGTGGCTCAGTCGTTAAGCGGCTGCCTTCGGCTCAGGTCATGATCCCAGGGTCCTGGGATCGAGCCCTGCATCGGGCTCCCTGCTCGGCGGGAAGCCTGCTTCTCCCTCTCCCACTCCCTCTGCTTGTGTTCCCTCTCTCGCTGTGTCTCTCTGTCAAATAAATAAAATCTTTAAAAAAAAAAGGAACCATAACCATCTTCTAGTGATGAGAGGAAAAATAAAGTGGGAGTGGTAGCAGTAGATCACCAGTCCATTCTGATGTCCGTTTATAATGCCAAGGTCACTGGCTTCCTCGCTGTTCCAAGGGACCAGCATGTCCCCACACTCCTGTGGGGCCTTATTGTACTTAGATCAAGAATGGGCCTTTACATAAACAAGGCTAAAACTTTGTATCATTTCAAACCTGGGACATACTAAACTAACAAAAGCCAAGTGATTATGAGCCAAATAATAACCTGGCAGTTGCTGTGTAGGAATCTTAGGTAAAGAAAAAAGTATTCTGAAATACCTCGAGATTCCTTTTTTAGCTAGCACTCAGCGATCTCAGAAGAGATTAAAAATACCACCAAAACTTCTTTTCATGAAACTAACCCACAATGTCATCAGTTTAATGGAGAGCACATGGCTTTGGTCATTCTTCTGAAACGTATTATTATAGAAAAATCTAAAGTGCTGCACATGGGCATAGGAATGAGATGTTTGTTTTTTTATATAATTGTAAATGAAATAATATAGAATAAGTGAATCAGTCCCATTCATTTGGGGAGTGTCGAATTTAAAATCACAGACTTTCAGAACCACACAGCTAGGAATATCTTAGATTTTCCACCTTAACACGAAGGAAAAATACAATGTTTATATTTTGTGAGCATGTTCCAACCTCCACAGACGAGAAGAATTTAACTCCCCAAGTAATAACCATCATTGAGCACTGTCAATGTCCTTCATCCTGAGGAACTGGTTCAGACCTCAGGAACACACCTACGGTTGAACAGGCTGGGTTTATTGCTCATTGCAGCTACGGAGAACACACACCATGGGGAACCATGCAGCATCTCAGTAAGAGGGTGTTAGAAAAAACTTACAGAATTTGGGCATTCGTTGGGTAATTTGGGGAAGGTTCTAATGAAGCAAGGGTCCATCTAGACTGGGTGCCGTCAGAAAGCAAGGGCAATCTCAAGACTGGGCATCTCAATAAATCTTACCTCTAGGGAGGACAGACCTGAGTCAGGAAAGGCTGTAATGGTAAAGTAGTGGTCATTCACTTTTGCAGAGAGAGGGAGATGTCTGGAATTTTGTGGGCTGCACAGAAAGCCTTGTTTTGTCTTACTTTATCATGGTCTCAGAGTTACCTTGTCTGTCAGTGTGCTGTGAGTTTGTGAGTGTTCAATAGGAGAAGCACTGGCCGAGGGCATCAGACCAGTGCCTGGATGCTAAAGCCTGCTTTCTCAGCCCTAACTATGTGCTAAGTGCTTCCCACAAATTATTTCATTTAATTCCTTTAATTCTATGAGGCAGATTTTCTGAGTCCCATTTCACAAGTGTGAAAAGCGGGATGTGAAGAAATTAGTGTTAGCAGCAAGTAAATGGTGGGCAGAGTCAGGACTGATGGAGCCTGACTCCAAAGCCCACATGCTATGAGTGTACCATATGTGTGATGCTTGGGTGCCTGAGAAATGGGGGAAGGACAGAGGGCGTGTGCGTGTGTGGGAAAAGCAAGCTGGACCACAGAACCTTGGCATCTGACTTTTGGTTTTCCTGCCTTTACTGTCTCTGGGATCTTCAACATCCCTTAGATAAGTCATCTACCATCCCTGTCCTCCCAGATCCAGACCCCCAGCAGTTATGCTCCAATAATATTTCTCTCCAATCCATTTGGCCACCTCTACTTGCCCCCTTTCCTGTCCACTGCCATTTCTTCCAATGTGCCATCTCTAGAAATTAAAGTTCTGAAATTTCCCTCTTACCAAAGCATCGTATCGGTCTACCTCTTCCTTATGCTCCTTTTATCTTTCCCTCTTTATTCCTCCTTATCCTTCAAGCCTGTCTCCACCCCCCCACCCAAGGCTTCATTTTTATTTTCTTCCCTTTCTACCTTGGGCCGTATGACTCATTAATTAATTCACCAGATCCCTAAATCCACTCACCTCCTTGGCCTTCTGGTGGCTCTCAGCCCTGACTCAGTGATGGTTTTCAACTTTTACTCTGCATTGGACATGGTGCTCAGCTCTTTCCAGTGATTAACCCATTTAACCATCACAACAATTCTATGAGCTAAGGACTATAAGGACTATTATAGTCCTTAGCTCATTTTACAAGCAAGGAGCTGAGGTTCAGAGTAGTTAAATAACTTGCCTGAGGTCAAGCTGCCAGTAGGTGGCAGAGTCAGGATTTGAACCTAGGCGGTCTTGCTCCCGTACCTGGTGATTACCATACTTGCGTTGCCTTAACTACTGCCCTCTTCTGACAGTCTTGTCTTTGCTTCACTGCTGTCTCTGATTATTAATAGTTTCATAAACCTGCTGGGTTCAGTGCCTGCAAGAAGCCTTCACTGACAAAGCCAAGTTCATCAACACCTATGCCTTCCACCCCAAATTTCTCTGCATGCTTATCTGATCTCTTCTCTTACCAGGGAAATACAGCCATTATTTGTAATAGAATAATTTGATTTTCTGTGTATCTCCCCACACTGCAAGCTAACCACCACCAAAAAAACATGAATGCCCAAGGTACACTTGACCTGGATTTCCAACCTATAGACGCAGATTCTGAGTCAATGCTGGCCAAGCATATAAAATGCCCCCATTTGCATGACAAGCAGGAATTGGAATTTCTGTTGCTCCCCTGGATGGGTTTTTATTGACCCTGGTACCACAGGAGCGACTGACTCCAGCCTTCCTTTTTCACTCACGGTGTGTCTGGTCTAACAGGCAGAGCTAACTCATGACTCCTGTGACTGGAACTCCTGCCAAGCTTTTCCGGGGGAGCTGAACCATCTTCTCTTTCCTGTCCACTGGCTGGAATTTCCCTTCATCCCTGGTAAAATTCCTCCTAGAAACAAAATAATGCCACCACCTTGAGATGCATCTCTTCGCCACCTAAAAACCACTGTGGCCACCCCCGCCCCACCTACGGGTGTGGGCCACTCTGATCGGCGAATCAACTTTTTGTGTTGTAAACACCTGCTGATATACTTGAGAATCCACTGAAGGTTTAAAAGACCTGTTTATAAATGTACGTATCATTTAAGTAAGTATCTTGAAGCTTTGCAATAAATTTTAGGGGTTTTCAGACTTCCTGAAGTTTTTTTTGTTTTGTTTTGTTTTGCTGAACTACTCATTTTTGTACATAGTACTGTGTCTCAGAAGTGGCACACGGTAAATATTTGTGGAGTTGAATTACACGGACTAAATCACAACTTAATCTTTAGTGCAGAAACAGATTTATTTTTTTCTTCTTTATCTTTTTTCCAAAAAATAACTTCAAGTGATTAATATTCAGAATTTGCTTCTTTAAATTTAAACAGATCCCCCCCCCCTCACTTAATTCAAGGATTCAGAATTTTGTAAAAGAAATATTATTGGAACACAAAACGAAAAAAACAAAAGCCAAGTCCCTCAAAATCAATTAAACGGCATAAAACTGAACATATGTACAATTTGGATATTCCTTACTACAGTGGTTCTCAACCTTTCCCCCTAATTCAACATAGCCATTGGGAACAGAGGCTCACAAACACACAGAGTCCAATGGGGATTGGCCATGGGCCACATGTCCTTGGAGGTCACAGCAGGATGGATGGGGAGAGCTATTGTTTAGAAAAAGCCCTTCAGGAGATTCTGATATGTCTACCTCTTTATGTTCCCATTTCTATCAGTGTTCTTTTTTTTTTTTTTAAAGATTTTATTTATTTATTTGAGAGAGAGAGTGAGAGAGAGAGAGCACAAGAGGGGGGAGCGGGAGAGGGAGAAGCAGACTCCCCGCTGAGCAGGTAGCCCGATGCGGGACTCGATCCCGGGACTCCAGGATCATGACCTGAGCCGAAGGCAGTGGCCTAACCAACTGAGCCACCCAGGCGCCCTCTATCAGTGTTCTAAAATAACAAGGCCTATGCAATCATTAACTCAGTTTGGCTTATTGGCCACTGGGCCCACTGTTCCCCTGTTTATCTGGTTAGGAGAACAGGCTTCCAGGCTGGGCTGCCTGGATTGGGATCTTGTCTTATCCTCTCTGTGCTACAGTTCCGCTAATTTTACTGCCTGTCAATAGCCATCTTTTCCTTCCTCCCTGCTAATGCAACATGGATCTGTTTAGATATTGTCAGTATCTCTCCTGACCTCAGGTGGCCCTATCTATATCTTATTCTAGTCACAGGATATGAATAATAATTGGTCAAAATAGTCATAGAAATCTCTGCCCCTTTGGCCAGGAGTTGGTCTAAAGGTAGGCTTGTTATGGCTAGAGAGATGTCAGGGCAAATTGGCTGATGGGTGAGGTAGGGGGAGAATCCATCTGAAATATGAGACGAATCCTTGAAAGGAGAAACTCTTCCTCTTCTTCCTGCCTATATGGCTGACATAATCCTGGAGGTGTAGCGACTCTCTTACGGCTTGAAAAAGAAAGTCAGCACGCCATCTTAGGAAGGAAACAGAAAGGGCTCAGTCATTTAGTTGTGTTGTGGAGCCCCTGTCTCATCTCTGAACTTTGGACTTCTTATTCAGAGAGAAAAATAAACAACGATAATTGTCTTTCTCTGATTGACTTATTTCACTTAGCATAATACCCTCCAGTTCCATCCATGTCAATGTAAATGGTAGGTATTCATCCTTTTTGATGGCTGAGTAGTATTCCATTGTATATATGAACCACATCTTCTTTATCCATTCATCTGCTGAAGGGCATCTCGGCTCCTTCCACAGTTTGGCTATTGTGGACATTGCTGCTATGAACATTGGGGCCCCTTTGTTTCACTACATCTGTATCTTTGGGGTAAATACCCAGTAGTACAATTGCTGGGTCGTAGGGTAGCTCTATTTTTAACTTCCTGAGGAACCTCCATGCTGTTTTCCAGAGTGGCTGCACCAGCTTGCATTACCCTCTTACACAGATTTGTTTCTATATCAATTTCTCTGCCTTTAACATGACTTCACATACATGATCTCTTCATAATTTAAATCAAAAGATTTTCTGCCACTCCAGGTTTGAAGAGGCACCAAACTCATGCCCACAGGGATCTGGTAGAGGAAACACCAGTCTGCACATGGTGTGATTATAGGCTCTGAGGTGCGGGTTCGTCGTCCGTACACAAACGGGGTGCTTAAGAAAATCATCTGCATCACCCTTGTGGAATTCTAGTTCACAGGAATGATCTGGAATCATTTTTATATTTCATATTTCCTTGAGGGTTTAATGGGTCTCTTGGGAAAAATTAAAAGGAGATATTTAGAACTAAGGGCTGGACTTGGAAACATTTGCTTTCTTCTACAAATACTTTCTGACTTTCTCTTTTTTATAAATAACCCCCCCTTGATCCAAAATAGACTATTTGCCCTTGGGAAAAAAATTGTCAGAAAAGTTCGATTCGCTGAAGCAAACATTTTATTTAGAAAAAAAAAAATCGTCTAGAAAATTGTTCCAACCAATTTCCATCCTCTCTAAAATGATAATAAATTTTCAGCAAAACCTCTCTTTTACCACTTGGTCACCTGCTTTCTTTGCATTATTACATAGCTGTTTCAGGCTTGTATATCTTTTATTCCCCAGCTCCAGGGGAGAAGGTGGATTTTATTCTCTTTGAATATCCTTCAGTGCTTAGTACATCAGCCTGCAGATAGTGTATATGCAACAAGCATTTGCCAAGTGAATGAATAAATAGATGAATTAATGACTGCTAGGAGAGTGACAGTCTTGAGGTTATCTAGTCTTTAAGTAGGCATCTTGGATTTAGGCATCTTTACATCTTGAAACTATTAATGATAGGAAGAGGCAGGACAAACTTCTTGGACTAGGGGAGGCATGGTCTTCCAAGTTAAAAATGTGAAGTTGTGAAGAGTCTTTGGGAACAAGGATGGAAAAAAAGAAAAAGAAGCTTTTTAGGGAAACGGGTGACTAGCAGCCATGGCACTTCAGTGAGGGTGAGGGACTGCATTGGCCTGCTAACACGTGCATTTTAGTGGACTCTACAAGTAACAGGAAACTCCATTGGGTAGCTTAAGCCCAGAAGTTGATTTGTCTCGTGTGCAGGGGGAGTGAGTGCAGGACTGGGACAGTGGCTCAGAAACACCATCAGGGGCCCAGCATTTCCCATCATCCTATTCTCCTTCCACATAAGCCTTTATCGTCATACCTCTCATCTCGGGGTTGCAATATGATTGCTGCATCTCCAGGCCTCACATCCAAATTCTAAGCCAAAAAAGGGAAGGGTAGGGCATGGGCAGTGAAGAAGGAAGAGGCAAAGGCATTTGTCTTTTTATTGAGGAAGGGACGGTGTCCCTGGGGACTTTTGCCTGTATCTCATTGGACAGAACTGTGTCATATGACCATCCCAGCTGCACAGTAAACTGGGAACTCAGATATTTTCAGCTGCCCTGAATAAAATTGGGCTTCCTCTAGTGAGGACCAGGGTGGGGATCAATGTCTGTGAAACAACTTCCATCTGTCAAAGTGTGATTAGATGGTTAGAGCGACCTGGTTGGAGAAGTTGATAACTGGAACGTACCCAAATGACCAGCCGAGGCCTGAGGAGAGGTGTTAGTTCAGGGAGACATCCATGGCTGGGAGGCCCACTGAGCATTACTGACCAGCCCTCTGGGGCAAGGCTGTGGTCTAGCCTGGTCTGGCCCTGAAAATAACACTTGGAGATACCCAAAGCAAAGGACCTTGATTCTTTGCTTCCTGGGAAAGCCCATTAAGAATGTTCTTGCATTGGGCGCCTGGGTGGCTCAGTCGTTAAGCGTCTGCCTTAGGCTCAGGTCATGATCCTAGGGTCCTGGGATTGCACCTGGCATCGGGCTCCCTGCTCAGCGGGAGGCCTGCTTCTCCCTCTCCCACTCCCCCTGCTTGTGTTCCCTCTCTTGCTATGTCTCTCTCTGTCAAATAAATGAATAAAATCTTAAAAAAAAATGTTCTTGCATTAAATGACAGAGCAACTGGATGGCTAGGAAGCAACATGGAGAGTTTCCATAAAGGCCTGATCCCTGTGTTAATTTATAGTATCACAAAAATTCAGAGGTAGAAGAGACCTCAGAAATCATTGTAATGTAATCCTTTGTTCAACAGAGAGAAAATGAAAGCAGATTAAGGTGGTGTGACTTCCTCAAAATAACCCAGACAGCACCAGACCTCAGCCTATAGAATTTAAGCACTTTGAACTCTTTGTTCAAAACTATCTTCACTGTACTGGGTCTCCTATGGGGAGCAGCAAAATCACTTGGGGCACTGGCTAAAATTCAGATTCCCGGGCCCAGTACCTAACTTTCTGAATCCGTATTTCCAGATTTGGCCCCTGGGAATCTGAATGCTGACCTGGCCTTGAGTGTTGCTCTGATGGAGGACCCGAGCTGAGAATCACGTGTGTCTTCCTGAATTCCGACCTGCAGGAATTTCTGTCCTGAGATTTGGTCTACATGCCTGTTGAGCTGCTTTCATCTATAAATGGCTAATGGCAGGGTGTTGGGCCAAGACAATGGCATGGAGGAGGATGAGAAAGAGTAAAAATGTGTTAGAGCTAGTATCCCAAAGTGATAATCTAAGCAGTAGGAGATTCTTTCTCTTTGGCTAGTGGCAGTGGAATATTATTACCGAGGAATGCTGAAGAATGTTCCATTTGGGGCTGATGCAGCCTATTTCATTAAGACCTGAATCAGAATGGGTTTTTGCCTTCTGACCGGTGCCTTCATGGGTCACATGCATGCTCCCGGGAAGGGCCTGCCCTTGTGGGCTCTACCTTACCACCATCTGATGACATGAAGGAGCAGATCTACAAACTGGCCAAGAAGGGCCTGACTCCCTCACAAACTGGTGTGATTCTGAGAGACTCACATGGTGTTGCACAAGTATGTTTTGTGACAGGCAATCAAATCTTGAGGATTCTTAAGTCCAAAAGACTTGCTCCCTCTCTTCCTGAGGATCTCTACCATTGGATTAAGAAAGTTGTTGCTGTTCAAAAGCATCTTGAGAGGAACAGAAAGGATGCTAAATCTGACTGATGCTGATCGAGAGCTGTATTAGCCGTTGACTTGATATTATAAGACCAAGAGTCCTCCCCTCCAACTGGAAATACAAGTCATCCACAGCCTCTGCTCTGGTTGCATAAATTTGTCTGTGTCCTCAAGCAATGAAGTCATTAAGTCTAACTAGGAAAAAAAAGACCTATATTGAAGTGATTACAATTCTTAACCATAACACTCAATATGCTGGCCACTAACAATCAAACTTTTCCAGGAGGGAACCAGAGCAGTAAAAAGTTTAGCTTGACTTACAGATCTTTTTCCTGAAAGAAGTGAGATGAAGTATTCTGTGCATGGGACATATAAGATGGTGAGTAAGAATTTAGTTTCTCAGTCTGTCTTCCCTGTAAAAACAGTTGTAAGACTTTTTTCTTGCAGAGCTATAATGTTTCCACTCCAATTTCAATGTGAGTTGTTTATTCCCTCAACATTTATTCTCCATTATTACTTTCTGGGTAGCTAAATGCTAGCAGGTGTCAACATTGCTTGGCGGCCTGGTATTTACGGGATAATTGGAAGAACTTGCATCTTGAGGAAACGCCCAGTTCCTTTAATGAGAAATTAAACTAATGGACTTTTATCTCATTTGCCTGGTGCAATGGTCCCTGAAACTGTTGATGATCAGAACGCTCTGGAAAGCTTTTAATATATTTTCACTGTTGATAAATTAATTTCAAATTTAATAGTTGTTCATGCTATTGGTTAGTGTGATAATAATTCAAAAAAGTGTGCCAAAGGGTAAAAGCGGAAAGTAAATCCCCTCTTCCACTTTGCACTTCCTAGAATAACCCCACTGTTCACATATTTTGTGTATCGTCTTCCAAATCCCTTTGTACGTAGTACAATCATATGAATGTTTATATCTATTTTTCTCAAATGTGATCTTTTTTTTTTTTTAAAGATTTTATTTATTTATTTGACACAGAGAGACACAGCGAGAGAGGGAACACAAGCAGGGGGAGGGGGAGAGGGAGACGCAGGCTTCCCGCGGAGCAGGGAGCCCGATGCGGGGCTCGATCCCAGGACCCTGAGATCATGACCTGAGCCGAAGGCAGACGCTTAACGACTGAGCCACCCAGGCGCCCCAAATGTGATCATTTTTGTATCTACTGCTCCATCCCTTGCTTTTCCTGGCTGCAGTCTCTTGGACACCTTTGTATGTAGCAAGTGCAACTATACTTCGGTCTTTCAAATGGACCTGTTTTCCATTAAAATGACTGATTCATTGGATCAGGTGAAGCCCAGAGATTTGTGCTTTTTAATGAAGCTCCTCCATTATTTCTGATGTAAGCTTGTCCCTGAACTCGCATTTAGAAACCACTGTCTTAGCTCATGTGGCAAAACATGGTTTTGTGGCAAACTGAAACTTTTCTTCATTAGGATTAGAAACTGTGTTTTCCTTCCCACTGCCTGATAAGAATGAGAAATAAACAATTGCCCACAAAGATTTTTTTTTTTTTAAGATGATAAAATTCTCCTATATGCACAAGGCAGGAAAGTTTCCTTGGCAACTGGTGGCAAGTATGGAAGCTAAGGGGTGGGATTTATCATAAGAATAAGGCAACATTTCTACTGGGAGAGTGTCAGAAAGAAGTCACCTAAACATGGTACTTACAGGTCTGCATGCAGAGCCCAGAATAAACACCTGATGTTCATAGATAAAGAGATGAATAATGGCAACGTTGTTAAAATTAAATATCCCTCCCCCTCCTTTAAAGCTAGAAGTATTTATCTTCTGTCAAAATCATCTTTACCTTGAACTTGTGTCCTGGTGAATTGTCTTAACCATTGTTTTTTTTCATTTTCATTTTCTTCATTTTTGAAAAATGCTATCCAAAACCATAGGGGGAGGTTTTGAATAGTCTTCTAGGAAACAATGACAAGTCAATCAACCTGCTAAGGAGCTTCTCTAGGGCTTCTCAGCATTAGCAGCTTATCACCCCCCAACAGTAAACTGTGTTTTTCTGTAGGATGAATCTTGGCTGGTCAAATGAAGACTTGCCAAGAACACTAATTAAAGTAATATAAGTTAGAGTCTATTTTATCCTTAGGGAAGATTACAAATGGGGTGTGTGTGTGTGTGTGGGGGGTACTTGACACTGGGTCCTTTAAATTTCTTAGCTTAGAGGAAGGGACCTACCCCTCCAACCTGAACATCTCCCTAGCCTGTGACATGTAGCAGAAACAATGAGATCCCCAGGCATGAAGATTAAACTTCATTTTAACCACATTATATTTTCCAAATGAAAAATATAATCAAACAAAACTCATAAGATCTTTTAAGCATATGTATGTATGTATATATTTTTTGTCACATATATAGGAACAACTGGAATAGAAGTTGAATGCTTTCTTTTTTTTTTCTTTTTCTTAAAGATTTATTTATTTTAGAGAGAGAGTTTGTGTGTGAGTGGGGAGGGGCAGAGGGAGAAGGAGAGAATCTCACGCAGGCTCATGTTGAATGCAGACCTGGACACAGGGCTCGATCTCAAGACTATGAGATCATGACCTGAGTTGAAATAGAGAGTCAGATGCTCAACCAACTGAGCCACCCAGGCACCCCAAGGCTAAACACTTCCAAGTCAGAGATTCCAATTTGGATTTTATCAGCTATGGGACTATCCCATTTTGGAAATTGTCACCTTAAGAAATCAAACTGCATTTGAATGCATATTATAACTTTGAGCTTGTACTTCTAAGTTGAGCATTCATTAATTAATATTTTTATTAGTCACTATGTCAGTTACATTCCTTTGGTTACAGTTACAAACCAAATCAGGTTAACCTAAGAAAAATGGGATATATTGAAGGGAAATGGTATAGTTTTACAAAATCAAAGGAGGAGTTTGTCGTATGAATAGATAAATAATGGCAAAATAATTAAAATTAAACTTTTTTTTAAGGCTAAACGTATTTCCTTCTTTCAAAATCATCTTTACTTTGAACTTGGGTCCTCGTGAATTGCTCTAACAGCAGTTAATATTTTAGTTAATAGCAAGCCTTAGGAAAAGAGTAACCAGTAGAGCCTTGGAGATTCCATGAACAGGCTCTTTTGGGCATTGCCATTAGGGTGACAGATCCAACTGCTTTCCACCCTCGTGTCACTCTGCTCAAGAGTCAGAGTTCTGAGAGAGCGTTAGATTGGCCCAGCGTGGACCACAGTCCACTCCTCAACCAACCCTTGTGCTTGATGAGCTCTCATGGCTCACAGACCCATCAGGACCACATTAAATAGGAAATAGAGAGTTACCCAAAGGAAAGTCAGATTCTTATGACAAGAAGAAGAGGGAAGGAATGCTAAGCAAACAAAAACCAGAACAGCTCACCACTGTCACCTGGTGTATTAGTTAGGATGAGTTCAGTGGCAAGTAGCAAGACCTAACAGTATCACGACCAGTAGAGCAGGATTGAGACAAGTATAATGTGTCTCACCACCTTCTAAAAATCTAGAGGTTGGTGGTCCCAGAAAATCCTCAACACATACTCAACAAATACTCATGATAAATAGACAGGGAGATTGTGGAAAGATAGGAAGCAGGCCATAAACTGGGGAAGTGAGAGCAGCTAGAAGGAGCAGTAGGGAGAGAATCAAAAAGTAGAATTTATTTCTATAATTGGGAGAGATCTTCACATTCTCAAAGCTAGAGAAGAGAAAAGAACTGATGTTCCTTGTGGGAGAGATGAGAGGAATAAAAGTGAGATGTCTTTTTTTGGTAGCATGGGGTAGAGTCTAAGGCTCAGGTGGTGGGGTACCCACTTGCAGAAAAAAGTGGTATGGGGTTGACAATGCCCATTTCAATTTTTCATGGGCATGGCCACATTATGTGGCCACCCCAGCTGCCCAATCCTGGTGATGTGGCAAATAAGAGAGAAAAAAAGTTTGCTGATTTTAAGTGCCCTCATTCTACTTTGCTGTCAGTGGTGTTCTTCTGTTACGTGCTGTTCATTCCCAGTGACATTGGTGAAGCACCTCTCAGCACCATGCAGTGTGTTCTGAGGGCTAGGTCCCTGCTTCTTTCTTTCTTTCTTTCTTTCTTTCTTTCTTTCTTTCTTTCTTTCTTTCTTTCTTTCTTTCTTTCTT
>NC_058407.1:16951155-17007910 GCF_002201575.2 Neomonachus schauinslandi | reverse complement strand
CTTTCTTTCTTTCTTTCTTTCTTTCTTTCTTTCTTTCTTTCTTTCTTAAAGATTTTATTTACTTGACACACACACACACACACACTCACACAGAGGGATAGGGAGAGGGAGAGAGCGAGCACAAGCAGGGGGAGCTGCAGGCAGAGGGAGAAGCAGGCTCTCCTGAGCAGGGAGCCCGATGTGGGGCTTGATCCCACATGACCTGAGCCAAAGGTATCCACCCAGGTGCCCCCAGGTCCCTGCTTCTAATTGCAGAGTCTGAACTGATCTCATGTATGTTCCTGGCAATCTATGGAGGATATGAATAGGTGGAAATCACTTCCAATTTATTGTGCAGGGAAATCGAGGCCATGATCTCTAACAGCTGATGAGAGCTCACTGGATGGCAAGAGAGGCTCAGATACCAGTACTGTGCATTTCGTGGGGACATGGGACTCCCAAGGGGTAATTTCTTCCAATTCCTTTTTTCTTCTTGGCTGTATATTTCAAAAGCAAGCGCTAGGGAGACTAAGGAGAGAGAAGGTCAGGCAATGGTGCTTGATCTTCCCTGCACAAAATTGCTGTGAACAATCTCTGATCTGGTAGTCTAACTCCTTTATCAACAAGCACTGTGTATACTAACTCTGTGACTCAGTGTCTATTTGCTCAGCATCCATTGGAGAAATAATAGCTCAAGTTTCTCAAGAGCTCACCATGTGTTTGGCTAAGCTCTGGGAATGTAAAGTCAGATAAAACCTTGACCTTGCAGAATTTCTATTTTAGTGGGGGCATGGGGAGAGGGGGAATAAACAAGACATAATGATACAATGTGGTGAAGAGTGTGCCTAAGGTATAAAGGGAGGAAGAATTATTTCTTACCGGGAAGACAGGAGCAGATTTGCCAAGGAGATGACATTTGATGGGCCTTGAAGGTGGGGTGTGAAGGTGCAGATGGGGGATGGAGGAGAGAGAGGAAGGAGTGCCATCCAGGGGCAGATGTGTGAGCCAAGGCAAGCTGTTGAAAGCCAGAATGGAGTGCTCAGAACACAGTGCTCAGGAAGAGGAGTGGCTGCAGATGGGTTTACAAAGCGGGTAGGGTCAGATGATAAAAAGGCTTTGTTTGAATGCCCACTAGAGAGCTTAGCCTTGGTCTCTTGGCAGTGAGGGGCCAAGATGGGATGCAAAGGAGGGAGTGATGTGATCAGGTGTGTTGGGAACAGAAGGACCCCGTGGTGGCAGCGTGGGTGTGGCTGCTTCCTCCCGTGGAAAGCCCCTGGACTTCTCCATCTGGTTGGCACTGTTCATATTTAAAGATTCAGCTCCAGTGTCCTTTCCTGTAGGGAGCCCTCCCTGATCTCCCTGCTCTGGAGGGAACATGGATCACAGCACCCGGGGCACGGAATCGCACATTCGTTTCCCTGCTCGCCTGAGCGTTGTTGGGAAGTGGCCTCTCTCCTCTGCTTCTCCGTGGGGTCGGCACCCGGCACAGTCCCCAGCCTTTCACGGTTGCTCGCTAGAAATGTTTATTGTCAAATGAAGGAGAATGAGCATCCCTGCCTTTGTAATTGCTGAAGCTGTGATAGTGAGTAAGTACCATTGATTGAATGCTTACTCTTTGTGAGGCACTTTGTGATCTCCTTCAATTCCCATACAATTATTAGATAACAGTGGCAATAACATTTCTGTTACTACTAATCCTATCACCGCTACAACAACAGCTCCTACTACTGAAATCACATATGGCTCTTACCATGTACCAAATACTGCTATGATTTACATATATTAACTCATTTGATTCTCATAGCAACCTTCTGATGCAGGTACCATTATTCCTTATTTTTTTTACAAATAAGGAAACTGAGACAGAGAGTGAGGAAGTAACCGGCTAATAAGTGATGAATTAGATTTGGACCCAGGCAGTCCGGCTTTAGAATCTGGGTGCTGTCTGTTGATTAGATTGCATGCATAGCATAAGTTTGAAGAGGTTAGGGGGCTTCAAGCTATTCAGTGATAAATGTTAGGAATTGACCCCATATCTGTCTGGCTCCAGACTCCTAAGGCTTCAATTCCCTGCCCTGTTCCACTGCAAACATAATGTGAGTGTTCCCTGTGGTTATTACTAAGGCATCCAGAAAACTAAATGTCTGCAGAATTAAACAAAGCATCATAGGGAGAAGTCTGATTCATGGTGGGATTAGAAGCAACCAGTTGTGGGGGCAGCTGGGCAAACTCAAGGTGGGTGGATGGAGAGTCGGTAAGAAATTGGGAATGCAACTTTGATCTAGGAAATTTCCAGCATGAGGCACTGTATCTGAATCACTGTTTAAGATCTTCCAGCTAGGAACCACTATATTAGTTTTATATTAGTTTAATACAAACTTTTTTTGGTCATCTGTTGAAGCATTTAAGATCAGAAAGTGATGTCCTCATTATCTATCTGAATCCTGGCAGATTTTCTCTACTAAAAGAGCTTGAACTTGGAAATCACTTCCTTTAGAAATCCCTTTGATTCCAGACACAGGAGTCCAAATTCCATGTGCTTTAGCTAATGATTAAATGCCTCCTTTTCACCTTCCAGTTCTCTCCATTTTTCCCAAGCAATTTAATCTTAGCCATTCATGTATATTGTTTAGTTAGTCATGGCAACGAGGCCATTTGATTGACCAATTAGCAATTAAACTTAGACATGATATTGACAGTCCAGCTGTGTTGGCCACAGTTCTGAGATCCTAGAATAAGGGTTTGACTGATCTTTGTGAATTGACAATGCACTTGGAAATGATGGTGTGGTAACCAAAGAAGTTTCCTTGGTGTGTGAGAATACATCATTTTGGCTTTCAAATATATGTATAAGGCAATCACAGGGATGAAAATGTAGCTCAACTGGTTTCAGCGAAAGCAGCTTGTGAAAAACATAATCCAGAGGGGAGAGGAATTCCTTTTGAAGAAAAGGACTTTTCAAGAAAGATGTAGGTTTCAGAATTTCAATATCAAGCTTCCTTTTATTTTCCTGTTTAGAGAAACAAATATGTAATTGTTAACATCCCATTTTTAAAATTGAATTTATAAAATGACAGTCTGTTGCAATGAAGACTTCATATATACACATCTAAACTATCACTCCCGGTTTTCCCTAAGACTTGATTGTATTTCCTAATTTAAAATATGTGATCTTAAGTGTAATTCAAGTGAAAGAGCATTTACAAGTTTAACATTAAATTTGTAAATGAATATATAACATTGAAAGAGTCTTTCAAGCCATCAAAGATTATTTGACCATGTTTCAAATCTTCAAAAATAATAAGTTAAAAAAATACAAAGGGGCTCCTAGGTGGCTCAGTCAGTTAAACGTCTGCCTTTGGCTTAGGTCATGATCTCAGGGTCCTGGGATCGAGCCCCACATTGGGCTCCCTGCTCAGAGGGGAGTCTGCTTCTCCCTCTGCCTGCCACTCCCCCTGCTCCTGTTCTCTCTCTCTCTCGCAAATAAATAAATAAAATCTTGTTTAAAAATACACAAAGTGGTGCCTGGGTGGCTCAGTTGGTTAGGCGACTGCCTTCGGCTCAGGTCATGATCCCAAGGTCCTGGGATCGAGCCCTGCATCAGGCTCCCTGCTCAGTGGGAAGCCTGCTTCTCCCTCTCCCACTCCCCCTGCTTGTGTTCCCTCTCTCGCTGTCTCTCTCTCTCTGTCAATTAAATAAATAAATAAAATCTTTAAAAAAAAAAAACAACACAAACAAAGACAATTTCAGGCAAATCATTTCCTGCTCAGGGTCTGAATTCCCGATTGAGTTCTCACCAATTCATCATCCCCTCCACACAGGTCAACAGATGTCTTTCACATTCTGAATGTTCAGATATCCAAAGAAAATGCTCTCAGTTGCCCCAAGGAAATGAGGATATTTCAATAGTTTGCTTCAGAGAAAAGGACATGACATTATTTCTTTTACATGCACATTAGACTTTCATCATGGTGCTGATTAGGTACCAAGCAACAGGTTTGTCACTTGCCTGCTGTAAATCTTTTCCTGGTTCCTCCTCATTATTGTAAATAACCACTGACTTCTGAATAAAGCCTTTTATCCTAGACCTCAGTTAGAACTAGTTAGTCTCTAAGTTCATGGGAGCACAAAACAATGTACAAGCTTTGATAATGTAAGAATACTCTGGAATAAGCCCAAATTTAAAATGCAGTAACCTCTCCATTTGTATGAAATATCCAGAATAGGCAAGTGTGTAGAGACAGGAAGCAGATTAGCGGTTGCCAGGGGCTGGGCATGAGGGTAGGGAACGGGGAGGGACTGCTCACCAGTGCAAGATTTCCTTTTGGGGTGAAGAGAACAGCTTGGAATGAGATCGTGGGGCTGGAAAGGCTAAATGCCACTGAATTAAACAGTTTAAAATGGTTTATTTGTGCCATGTGAATTTTACATAATTTTTTTAAAAAATGTAATACATCAAGTTGTGAGAGCAGGCAGTGATGAGTGGTGAGAGAAAAGGGTGCTTTACAAGGAAATTGAAATCACACTCCTACTTTTGGCTTCTGTCCCCCTCTCCCTTTAAAAACAGCAAACTAATTAGATGTCAGTCTAAAGAAAAGGAAGTGGGTACATTGTGTGAGCCCTACCATGGGGTCCCACCAGAAGGGCACCGGACATTTCCTGGGGTCCATTCTTGTTCTGAAATCCTAGGAAATATGCTGAGCACACCTCCACTCTTGAGGGCTCTGCAGGTTCCTGGGTTTCAAGCCCCAAGTCTTGGTGCCCTGAGGTGGCCATGTATGAGTGAATCACAAAGCCAGGAAGCTTAAGAGTCCAGATCCTTCCTTTCCTCAGTGTCACCTTAAGTATCACCATGACCACCTAGGCATCTTCTCTACTTGTGTTTTTAATCTTGATCTGTTGTGTGGATGAATATCTTCATTTACCCCAACTGATGATTTTGGGGCATCTTTTTGATTTGGGGATTTTTTTTTTTAAGGTCTGTCTCCTTCTCCTGAAGGTCAGCTCCACAGTGGTATGGATGGATGCTCACACATACTCCTGGGGCCCTGCTTTGGTCCAAACACTGAGTGAGGTGCTGGAGAAGCAATTAAGCCAAACCAGGCCTGGTCTCTGTGCTAATGAACAAATTCTAGTGAAAGAGACAGATGTTAAGCCAAGAATCACGTAGAAACCTAAGGCTGCAACTGTCACAGCTCTTCGGAGGACCTAGAGGCTCTGTAATAGGGACATTTAACCTTGTCAGGGAGGCGAGGCAGGCTTCTCTGACGAAGTAATACTTGAGTAAAGCTTGAAAGCCAAGAAGAATTAATTAGGCAAAGAGGATAGAGACCGTTCCAGGCAGTGAGAGGAGCTAGTGCAAAGACCCAGTGGTGGCAGGGACAGGAGGAGAACAAGAAAACAAAGAATGGATGGAGAACAAAAGCAGAAGTGGACAGAGGTCAGAGCAGGCGAGGCCCTGTAGGCCAGCTTTAGGATTTTTTGTTTATTGTGAGAGTAGTGGGAAGCTCTTAAAGATTCTAAGGAAGATGGGAAGGGTTGACTTGATCAGAATTACATTCTGAAAAGGACTCTAGTGCAAGGAATGGAGAGGGAAGAGAAGCCGGCCTTGATGCCTGGCTAAGGTCTGGCTTCCCGTTTCCTCACTCTTAGCCCGGCAGTCTGGACAGAGAGATGGGGGTGGTGTAGGCTTGCCAATCAAACTGTCGAACCCTTTTGTCCTCAATGACTGGTTCATGGAGGAACAGGGGATGGAAAGCTGGCTCAGTCAGCGTGACTATGGGGCTTTCTCTTTGGCCTTGAACCCAAGCACACAGGAAGAGCTGCTACAGCTGTCTTGCCACTGTGATGTGAAGAGTCTGATGCTACCAGGGCCGCCAAATGGGACCTGAGAATGAGGTCACGCTGAGAGATGGTGCGAAGCTGAGTCCCGCTGGCTTTCAGTATCTTGTCGAAGCACGGCTAAGTTGTCCTTGCTTATGTACTTTTGATTGCATGAGCCAATGTTTCTGGTTTTGCATTTGCCACCGTACGCCCAAAGACTGAGAGGGCCGATGGGCAATTAGGGGAGCATGGAAGCCGTCTCCATGTGCACATGCCCATCTGCTGCAGTCTCCATGTGCACATGCCCCTCTGCTGCTTTAGGACTGTGCAAGAGAACAGGAACTCCTGATTCGACTACTCCTGCCAAGCAGAGGTGGCATCCGAGGCGGAGCGGGAAAGAAATGGTCCCATTGCCTGGGAAGATGTATTTTTGGGTATCTGAAATTCCAATCTAGTTAGGAGAGTTTGTGTAAAGTTACCCTTCCCTGTGCTGGAAAGGGTACTTTTGTCTTTAAGGTTCCTAGTAAAGTTCCTGTTGGAAGCTTGGGGCTACTCTGGCTGATGTAAAGGGGAAAGGGAGGGAGCCAGGGCACCAGAAAGGTCAGAAAGCCCTGGAAGCTGCAGGATGGAAAAGGAGAGGTGTGGCATCCACTGAGGCCAAGCTTCATCTCCAGGGAGACAAGTCTGTGGCCATGCCCAGGGAGAGATGTGATCATCCTTCTCTCCCACCCAGGATGGGCGCACCCTGCTAAGTACCTTCCAGCACTGCCTCCCCAGCCAGCAACTCTGGGCTTCTCAGCCAACTCTCTGGATTTCAGAGGCAAAGCCACCTCCCAAATCGGATGGTTATTTGAGACCCAAAGGTTGGCCTTCCTCAATCTTTCCTTCTCCCAAAGGAGGAGGAGTACCTGCAAGGGAGGATGAGAGTCAGGGAGATGCCATTGGCTCAGTCTGTCTTTCAGGATGAAAGAGGCAGAACGGTATCATCGAGAGAGTGGAACAGGAAATGAAAAGCTCTGGGTTTAAGTTCTAACTCTGATAACAAATAATGGAATGGGGAGCTAGCTCTCTGCTCTGTTTCCTCACTCTCGAATGAAAGCATTGATTTTGGTGTCCTTAAATCAAATGTTAAACATGTTAGGGTGGATAATTGCCTTTAAAGAACTCAGGAAGTGAGCCCTCTCTCAAGTTTTGGGGAGATCTCCTGCTGTTTTAGTCACGATGGGAAGCAGAGCTCCCCACTTCTCTCCAGCTGAAGGGAGTGATGCCCTGGAGGTTTTATGAGGATTAGATGAGATAATTCATCAAAGGAGTCAGCATTGTGCCTGACTCATGGGAAGAGCTCAAAACATTCATTATTATTGTTTTCTGAAAGATGATGCAAATTGTCTTGAAAAACCAGCCCTGGGATTAATAATGGTTGTTGAGCTAAAAAATGTTTTTATGATTCTGTCTCTTACTTTTCTCTGTTTATACTCACACAAAGACATTTACTTGCTCCCCTAGTGCAGTAAGAAAGCAGAGTGTAGGACACCATCCCTGTCCTCAAGGAGCTAACAGTTTAATCAGAGACATACGACTTATACGTATTCAACGGTGTCTGTTAAAAAACGTCATTTGTAGGTTGAATAATAGCACATGCCAGAAAAAAAGGTGTTGAAACATGTTCAAATGTTATACATGGAGAATGGCAGGGGAAGTCCCAATACATTGCAGAGCATTTCAGGGTAACTCTCTCCAAGAGCAATCAACATCAATAGTAAAAATATGGATACATTTAAAAAAGAAATTCATTTGGTAACAAAAAAGTTCTCAATGATTTATGGATTAATAAATAACAGAAGTTACAAAGATTTTATATCTGAACAACAGTGAAATTAATGAAATATCAAAATTTTGGATGCAACCTAAATTGTATTGAGAAGAAAAGAAAGGAAGGTAGGAAGGAAGGAAGAAAGAAAGAAAGGAAGGAAGAAAAAAGACTTAAAGGAGTTTGGTGTTTAAGAAAGTATACAAGTAAGAGAGTAATCTCAAAGAAATTAGAAGAAAATCATAAAGATAAGGGCTGAAAATAAATAGAACACAAAATAAAAAGAGATGGTCAAAAAAATTAAAAATGGATTCCAAAACTCCAATAAAACGGACAACTCTATAGCAGAGCTAATCAAGAAAGAAAACGTGCAAATAAACACTATAGGAAGGCAGAAGGGGGCACAACCGCAGATAAAAAAGAGATAAAAATCACCACGAGTAAATACTGTGGTCAATTTTATGGCATTTGAAATTAAATTAACATTAAAAATGTCTGTCACTGCAGACACAGCTCTGTGTTATGATCCATTATGAAACGCCGTGCTCTGCTCTTATATGTTATGGTATGTTATGACGACACATCTCAGTGGCTTAAACACAACAACATCTCAGTGGCTTAACCCAACAAAAGTTTCTTTTTTCCCCATGCTTTAGGTCTGGTGCGACTTAGGGATCCAGGCTGATGGAAGATGCAACTCTTCCACATGTGTTTCCAGGGTCCTGGAAACTGGAGAATCTAGAACTTTCAGTCAAGAGCTGCTTCTTGTGCGGAGGGCTTGGTGATGCCCACCTCAGATCTCCCTTTGAGAGAACCTGCTCTGAGGAGTGGAGTTGGTTGACAGCCCCCAGCTGTGGGCACTTTGGGTCTGCTGCTGTGTTCCAGCTGAGGCCAAGCTCTCTCTGGGCAGCTCACGGCCCAGCCACGTTACTAGGGCCTGGCCATCTCTGCCCAACAAGGGGCTACCCCACAAGCAATCCGCATTTGAAGTTCTCTTTGGCCTTGGCCAAGACTTTTTCAGAGCGGCATTATAGTCCGAGCTTCTTCCTACCCACTCCTCTTTATATATCCCTCTTCTTACTTCTCTGATGAGTGTCAGACCTGCAAGGCAGCCTGAAGGCTTTCCCTGCCTACTCCTGATCCCGCTCCCCCGGATCCTTCAGGCAGTACCCATAACAAATCTCTTGTACACCTATCTCCTAACTCCCAGCAGATGGGAACTCACAGAGCCTCTGAGTCATATGTCACTTTTGTTCACATTTCACTGGTCAAAGCCAGTCATAGGTCTGTGCCCATCTCCAAGGGGGTACGAAGCCTAATCCAGAAGAGAACTCATCCAGAAGAGAGAGTACAAAGGGGCATGTATGTACTATGACTATGAATATCTGGTTAAACAGCTATTAATTACTCCCCCTTTCCTCCCAGGGCAGAGCCCCAGTTTTGTTCAGGTGTCTACTCTGCACTCCCTGTCATGACTCAGGGGTAAATTGTAACTTACCAGAGCCAATTACTACTTTTTTTTACCTTCCCAGTGGTTGGATCAGGAAAAGTTGTATGATCCAAATCCTGGCCAAAGAAATGGGAGAGGAAGTGTTCCCAGTGCCTCTCAGCTTTAAAAAAGGGACCCGAAGTGGGGGAAAAAAACATCCCCCTTTTGTTGCTGAGTTCTGTTGTGTGTGGATGAGCTACCCAGAGCTAAGGTAGCCATCTTGCAGCATGTCAACAGGGAAAAGGAGAAAAACAAAAATAAAACTCAGGCTGCCAAACCTTTTGTGGGGAACCCTTTATGGAAGAAAAACCATGAAAGCTGAGACTTATTTAGCTCCATGTTCTCCTGTGTCTTGCTTTCTTTTCCTTGCCAGATCAATTTCAGTCATGAATATCTTCTCTCTCCCTCACACCACCACATCAGTTCTTGTTTGAAGAATGAAAACAACAGCTCAGTGGTGTGATTTAACTGGCACAGAGAAAGAAGCCAAAACTGACCAGTCAGGAAATGAGACACGCATTAATGATTTTCTTTTGACTCATTGTTTTTGAAAACACCCAAATGCAATTAACTGTTGTTTATAAAAATAAAATAAATTCCTAAAAAGGAAAAAGGAGATGCTAGACTTCTTTCACTTCACATCAGGGAGAGGACTGATATTTATAAGGCACTTACTAGGAAGTTTATTAGGAACTTTGCATACATTGTCTCATCAAATGACTTTGCATTGCCCTTTGAATAAAATTTTAACTCCTCACAAAGCCCATCGTACCCAGTGTGATCTGGCTTATCTCCCCAACTACCCTCCTCCATCTTTGCTCTAGTCCTGCCATGCTGGCCTTTTTTTCTGCTTATGACACATGCTTAGGATGTTCCTGCCTCAGGGCTCTTGCACTTGCCATTTCCTCTGCCTGGGATGCTCTTTGCTTGGCCTTCACATGTTTGATTTCTTCTCATCAATCACACCTCAGCTAAAATATCCATTCTTTAGAGAGGTCTTCCTTGATGATCCTACCTAGAACAGCACCTCTCCCTCTACCCCTATTTCAGTGCCCCGCTTTATTTTGTTTCCATCACACTTATAGTATCTAAAGTGATCTTTTGTTTGATTTTGATCTGTCTCCTCCCACTAGATTTTTCCTCTGTACCTTGCTCGCTGCCCCACCTCAAGCATTTAGAAAAGTGGTTAGCACAAATCAAACACTCAATGGTGTTTGTTGAAAGAATGAATAGATAACACACTCTATAACCTTATAAGGCAGAGTACATATCATTTACAAGGGTCAATGTCCTCCCACCAAAGACCACCAGGAACATGCTGGTAGCTGGGCAAGTTGGGCTTATTGCTTTTGCAGTGAAAGAGAATGCACGCCACAAGGAACCATGAGGTATCTCAGTAACGGGATGTTAGAAAAGATTCTATAGGATTTGGGTTCAAGTTAGGTGGTTATGGTTGGGGTTTAAGAAAGCAGGGCTTCTTTTTTTCTGGATTGGGTGTTGTCAGGAAGGAGGGACAGTTCTATGGTGGGATATTCTTAATAAATTTCATCTATGAGGCAGGAAGTCTGGGTTGGGGCCAAAACTGTAACTGGTAAAAAAGTAGCAGATTATTCATGTTAGCCAGGATTGAGTGATGCTGTGTTTGTGGTTTGCCAGTGACCCTGTTCTTGTCATACTCAGACAAGATTACTGAGTGGTCTTATTTTTGGTCTCACTTCCTCAGAGTTAGAGAGTGGCCCTGAGATTATCAGAGTTAGAACTTAAACCCAGAGCTTTTCATTTCCCTGAGATTGGTGTTCTGTGTAACTGAACCCAAAGGCCTCGCTGTGTCAGGCCACTGACTGGATGTCAGGCTTTGTTTTTCTCTTTCGTCCAAGTGTCCTAGGACTGGAGTCCAGCGTCAGCATAGAAGTAAGCAAGAGTATTTCCTTTGGTTACTTGATAGTCCTCCCCTTTTACTCTCCCCCGCCTAATTCTGGATTTGTAAGGAGGGAGCCACTGAACCAAGATGGTGGAGGCCAAGGTAGAGAAGCAGGGCTTCTAGAAGTCAGACAACTCAGAAACACCCTTATTTGCCCAAGAATTAATTCCCATCTCACAACACACCCAGGTATATCTAATTTTCAAAGGAGGGATGGTGTATCCTGAATGAGAAAATTACCCCATGCTCTCCATTGCCTCAAAGGTCATGCTCAACAGTCCATCAGGGCCTCGGTTCTAGCTCAAGGTTTTCTCTAAATACGATTGTTTTGTTTTAGAAAAGTCTTTTAACCAGGATCCCAGCATCCTCTGGGCTCCTGTGGCACCCTGTATTCCTTTGTTAACATCCCTGCTATATTGTAATTAATTTGTTTATAAGCTGTCTGCCTGGTTAGACTGGCTCCTTACATGTTTGTATCACTGGAACTTAATTTTAACAAAGGACTTGGCACAGGCTAGGCTCTCTATAAATATTAAATGGATTTAAAATGGAGATTTAATTCCTGGCTTGAATTCATCTCACAAAACACTTACCGAGTCTGTACTATGAGCCAGGAGGATGCTATGATAAATCAGTCCTTACCTTCAGGGAATAATTATTCAATTCTAATAGGACTTAAGAACAAGAATAGCTGGCATTTATTTGGGATCGGACACTGTGTTAGGTGTTTACATGTGCTTCAGTTATTCCTGCCATCTCACAGGTAAAACAACTGATACACTGACGGGTTAAGTAACTTTGCTGAGGTCACACAATTATTAAGGGGCAGAGCAGGGATTGTGACTCAGTCTGACTCCAGTAACACTTGCCCAAATATTAGGTTGAAAGGTGCCAAGTGAATTCACAGTTCTGTCATTAAGTGAGTGAAGGTCCTGCAGGCTATCAGAATTGCAGCAAATGCAATGAAAGTGGAGTAGGCTGATATGACCGGCCTAGGGAAGACTTCATGCTCTTTCCTAGTCAAAGTGTGTTGGGGAACAGAGCTCCATTAGCTTTCTGTTAAAGAAGAAATGGGATTTCGGTGTTGACTTCAGACCTGAATATCATCATTCAGTAACATTTATTGGGCGCCCACTGTATGCAAAATAGGTGTTTCTGCCGCTTCCCCTCCTGCCCACATCCTGAAGCAGGGAAGGGAAGTGGGGAAGAAAAGGCAAAGAGGGCGTGGAGGTGGGTAGGTGAGCATCCTCGGCCCTGCTGCCTCGCCCCGCTGCCCGCGCCGGCCACGCCCCCAGCCTCGCCCTCGCCCCCAAACCCACTTTAAACTCCCGCCCCCTCTTCACGACGACCAATGCCCGGCCGGAGAGTCCGAAGGAGGCCGGGGATTGGGCGTCGCCGCGGTTGCCGAGGTGACGGGTGGGTCCGGCGGGGACCCCAACCGCGGCTAGGGCGAGGGGTGCCGGGCGGCTTCCCGCCCGGCCGGCGCCGGCCAGCAGCGCCCTGGCCCGCACCCCTCGGCGGCGGGAGGGGGAGGCCCCGCGTGTCCCCCGGCCCCGCGCGCCCCCCGCCGGCCTCCGGTCCGGGGCGCGCCGCCCTCCGCCTCCGTCTCCGCCCCCAGGACCGGCGGCCGCCAGCTCCCGAGCGCTGCTTCCCCGGCCAGCGGCGCGATGGGCTGCGGGAACTCCACCGCCACCAGCGCGGGCGCCGGCCGAGGTGAGCGGGGGCGCGGGCCGGGGACTCGGGGGCGGCGGGGAGGTCTGCCGGGCGGGCGGCCGCTGCGGGAGAGGCCAGGGGAGAGGCGGCGGGGCGCGGCGGGGACCCGGGGGAGGGAGGGCGCGCAACCCCCTCTCCTCGTCCCCGTTTTCGGGACGGGGCGGGGGCGGGGGGGCCAGGCCGCCCACTTTTTGGAGGGACCCGAAGCGGGGCATTTCCCCCGAGCGGGGGCGGTCACGCCTGGACGAGGGGAGCCTGCAGGGTGATCCTGAGGAGGGTGCGCGCGGAGGACGCGCGGCGGGGCTCCCCTGCAGCGGGTAGCCCGGTGCCCTCCGGGGGGTGAGGATTCCTGGCGGTGGCCAGCATCCGCTCCCTCCCCTCCCACGCTCGCCCCGCAGACCTCGCCGCCAGCCCGTCGGAACCCTGATGCTGCAACGGGAAAGTGCGGCAGAGCAATTCAGGACTTTTTTGGTGGTGGTGGTGGTGGTGGTGGTGTGAGTGGGGTTGGGAAGAACTGCGAGCCGGGCTCTGAAAATTCATCTGAGTCTGTCCTGATACCTGAGAGTGGCTGGGTTGCTCGTAGGATTTCTCTGAGAAGCTGCAGTATTAAGGATGCTTTAGATTAAGTGTGACAGAGCTTTAATATTAGCAGTGATCTGTTCATATATTTTTCATTAGAAAAATATATTAAAACTTCTTTTATACCACTTCATTTTGTTGATTGGCAGGCGAGATCTCCTAGATTCCCCCAGTCAGCCAGGCTTTGTGTCAAGTGACTTATTACCAAACTCAATCTTCTCTTTTAACCCAGCTCGTGTCTCCCGATTTAAGAATCTGGATCTGTTTTGAGTAATATCTGCTGGCCTCTTTTAGGATCCTTTTGGATAAAGAACTCCCATCCCCACCTGCAAACGGAAACAGCTGTCTGATGCTGCAGTATTTCCTAGCAGACTGGGGTGGATGCCCTCTCAATAACTTCGTGACCTTGGGCCTTCTCTTCTCTTAACCCAGACATCTGTGGAAGATGGAGCTTGAGATTCAAGCCTTTTTCGTTTATTTATTTTAAAGTTTATTTTGACGTTTACTTCGTGGGATCAGATGTAGAAATCTGCTCTGTGAATTGGCCAAGTTTGTTTTTCCTCTTTGTCTGTAACTACACATGGAATATTCTGTTTTCCCCGAGAAGACACTAAAATATGTGGGATTCTAGTCCTAGAGCTGTGAATGAACCCAGGTAATGATTCACTGTAAAGTTGATCTCTGAAAGATAATCTTTACCATCTTAAATGAAATTCTCCTCCTTGGGATATGCAGGGAGCCACCAGAGAACAAATCTTTTCCGTTCATATAACCGTGAGACAGGTTAGTTATCCTAGTTGGCGTCTTATGCCAACAAGGGCAAACGAGATTCTGAGAATGGCCAGAAAGCTCTGCATGGAAACCTGGAACAGTGTCCAGGCCACATCCTGCACCAGGCGTTGTGTCTCTCAATCTAACAGGCACTGGGGTCCTATGCAATCCACTGCATGGGCACCCTCTCTTTAAAAAGGCTAAAAACAGTTATCCACATTAAAAAAAAATCATAGGAAGGATTTGTAACATTTCCTTTCAAATGGAGCTAGGTTACTTCATTAACATTTTTATTTATTGATGAAATGCCTGTCAGATTTAGGGATAGGCGGGAGGGGCACTGTTGCTAAAACAGAGTGATGATAAGGTAATTTGGAAATGGTAATGTCAGAAAATGGGAAAATCTGATTCTCCTTACAGATATTTAGTTGACCTTTTTTTTTTTTTTTTTTTTTGCTGAGGTGCACATCCCTTGCTACGTAAAAGGAGGTATAGTTGTATCGAAAAAACCACTCCAAGTGCACGCCTTCTTGTTGAGCAGCCTGTTTTGTTTATGAAGGACAGTTCACGGCAGAGCATGTTGTTGTCTCCTCTAGCTTGCACTTTGCTAAAAATTGCTTTTTGTTCAGGGAAGCACCATATAGAGAGTGCAGACTGTAAAACATTAAGGAGGGAACATGATGAGTAGGGACTTATTGAATCACCTCGTTGATGGATCTGCCCTAGTCTTTGAGAAGTCATTCCCCAAACACGTCCTTGCTAGAGTCCAGCTGGCTAGCTTTGGGATTTGGTCATTGTTGTTTCGAAATTTTTCTGTCAGCTGGTGGTAGGACTTTAGTTTCAGAAAGGAAATAGTAAGATGAAGAAAAATAAACCACAGGGCAAAGGTATTTGAATATTTTTTCGTTGTGAACTTTGACATCAGCATCAAATATGCTATTGACCAGGTTGCGAACTTGTGGTCCCGAACCCAAGTGGCATGAAATAAATGCATTAAGTAGATGTCCCGGGGGGGCCCCCCCAGATGACTCAGTTCGTCACTGAGTGACTTTTGGTTTCGGCTCAGGTCATGATCTCAGGGTCCTGGGATTGAGCCCCACATTGGGCTCCATGCTCAGTGTGGGGTCTGCTTCTCCCTCTGCCTGCCACTCCCCCTACTCCCCCCCACCATAAATAAACACAAAATCTTAAAAAAAAAATAGATGTTGTTTCTGTCCTCCAGGTACTTTACAATGCCCAACTCCTGAAATGTCCCAGGATCATGCAATTCAATAGTTATACTTAAGCTTTTCCGCAATCAACCAGTCCACCCATCCAGCCAGCCATAGATACATAAATAACAAAGTCCAGAGAGAAGGTGGGAAGGGTGCTGAACTTGGAGCCTGGAGAGTGAGGCTCAAGCTTGACTTCGGCTTTATGCTGGTTGCGTTGCTATGGGCATTTCATTTCACATTTCTGAGTTACAGAGTGAAAACACTGTGTAAACTGTAATTATTATAGAATAGTGGAATATTACCATGTCGAAGGTGAAATGGCTTTCACTGATCATTTTTCTACAAGAACATGGCAAATCTACTTCCAAAGGGTGCATTAGCACATTATAATAATACTCTTAAACCTGAAATCTCCATTATAAGCCCTGTTTTACTCTGTAAGTAATGCAGGTAAAACGAGATAATTGCCCTCTCCTGAGCTATCTGAACAACTGCCTTTCTTGGCTTTTGTCTAGAGAAATTGGTTAATATGACAAACTGATATTTAGTAGTGTGCTTGAGTAAATTTGATTCTGTATGTCCAAGAGGTAGAAAAACTGATGTGCAGTAAAATGATCAAACAGCCATAGAAATCAGCCTCTAGATCACTCAGGCTCTGAATAATTCCAGTTAGATTTCTCCTGAAGATTTCTAACTGTAAGCTTGCACCCAGTCCACCTCTCCATGCAGAGCACTGCACTTCACTAGGAACTTGTAAGGCAAGGCTTGGGCATCCAGCAGTGGGTGGTTGAACGAAATCAAACTTTCATGCTCTTGAGAAGCTGATAGTCTAGGTAGGAAGATTAACCATTGGAGAACAATAGCAAGGCAAAGTATGATAGAATACATGTGGAACATCCAAGTGCCCAGGAGATATTGAATAATATAGTTTAATCACAGGTGGCTTCGGGGAGGAGTTGAGCTGTCGGTCCAGATGGGGTCATGAGAACAATTTCATTTGCACGAGAGCTTTCTCCATTTTCATGTTTTAGTAAGGTCACTCTCTCAACGTAGGAATTTGATTTTCCCCAACCTAGAACTGTATTAGGAGGACTTCTTCTATTTTCCATTCAGTGAAGATTTACTGTATTTGTCCTGCATAGAGTCTAGCCCCTAAACTATAGAGAAACATCTGGATTAAATAATCCATTTAAAAAGTGTTGCATTTTCTATAAGGCAGGGAGCTCTTGATCTGTTTCTCTCTGCTCTCCAGCCCCACCTCTCTCTCTCAGCAGATTCTCTGTCCCCTCGTTTTTCCTTGAACATGGTTTTTAACTAGGCAGAGAAATGAGCAGCCCTGCAGTTGAGCTAATGATCTGAACAGGTCGGCCATTCCCTTTTATACACTTATACATATAGATGGGTAAGCAAGTCTGTAATGTAAGCCAGGCAGTCTCTTTTCAGGTAAACCAGAAAATCCTTTAAAATGTTTGGATGGTTCCAAATATTTACAATAGCCTGTGTCAATACAGGCTAAGGCTGTAGAAATTCTTTGCTGGAGAGGACTTATTTCATATGTATTCTGCTCATGATAGCTGACTGAATTTTTTAGTTGTACTTTTTCTATCAGAGATTTGTAACTGGCAACTGTCTGATCATAACTCCGTGGCAGTTTATTGTCAGAATGTTTCTGTAATGGTTCTTCTGCTATTTATATAACAATAGTCTGAAGAGGAGGAGTTTAATATTTATCCTATTTTGTCAGTGTACCCAGGGAGTTAATACAATCCTTTTGGGTCCAATTATTTAGATTAGTTTTCTCTTCGTCCTCAATTGGCTAGATAATTGCATTCTCTTCTCTTGATGTAGCTCTGTGGTCCAGCCTTAATTTACATCTCTAAATGGTTTGGTAGGACTGAGATGTTGCTGCTGTGCTTAGCATGATCCCAGGCCATATCGGGGACATAATATAAAATTTTGTTGATAGCATCCAAGAAGTCACTTATGTCTCCTGCTATTTCCCTGCTGCCACCCCCAGACCCCAGCCCCACCATCCTTCTTTCAGTTCCCTGAACATGCTGAACTGACTCTTGTTGTTTTCTCTCTGTTTGAAACTCTCTTTGCTGGAGAGCTGATATTTTGTTTATTTATACACCGCCTCTTCTGTTCTCTTCCTGCAAATGTAGGCCTCATGAGAGCTTCCTGCATCTTGTTCAGCTGTACCCTCAGCCTCTAGACTAGGATCCAAACTTTCAATGGAATTTTTGGCTCGCAAAGAAGTTTTTTTGTTGTTATTGTTGAATGAACGAACATACTGGGGAAACAAAGAAGATGCAAAATGACGTCCTAAATTGTGTGCTTGATACAGCAATTGAGAGAATAAAATAAAACCTCAGGCAGTCAGGGCAGCCTGCTTGGAAGAAGTGGCACTTGATTTGGTTCTGAAGAATACGTCATGTTTGGATAAGCAGATAATGGAAGGGAGGGCATTCTTAGTGCTGTATGAAATCATAGGGACAGAAATCGGCTCAATGCATTTCAGGGCAGTAAGTCTGGCCTGACTGGCTTTAGTAGTTCACGTGTGTTATAGGGTGTTGGGAAGGAAGAGTGGGTAGAATGGAGGGTGAGGAGGACAGACAGGCAGGAAAGCCAAGCCTCGGAGTTGAGGGTGGGCTCTGGTGTCAAAAGACCCAAATTCGAATCCAGCTTTTGTCATTTATCAGCTGCATGACCTTGGGCTAACTTGCTTAAACTGTACCTTGGTTTTCTCAACTGTAAAATGGGGGAGTAAGAATAGAACCGACTGCAACATGAAATGAGTTAATGTTAGTAAAGTGCTTAGAACAGTGCCTCGTACATTGTGAGTACTCACTATGCTATTTATTATGAATATAGGGACAGACTTTTGTAACTGGTGTAGAAGGAAAGAGTGGGCATACAGCAGTGGCTGTCTGGGGTCAGGGCAGTGAGAAGGGTCTGGAGGCGTTGATGCCAGAGACCCCTGGGAGAGCCAGGCTGAGGATGGGCTGAATGGGAGGGAGAAATAAACATGAACCCAAACTAATGCCTGGGTAACTGGAAGGTTCTGCTGCCTCTAAAGGGAAGGCAAGAAGAGGTAGGTGACCAGTACACTCTTGGAGGTTCCATGTTGGAAGTGACGGTGAATGATGGGAGATGGAAATACCTCTGTCCAGGCACTTATCACCTATGTGATGGAATCGGGACGTTCATGCGTCCCAGCTCCCTGGAACTGACCTCACGGCCACGTGCAGGGGTCGTGAAGGTGACCTCAGTGAGGTAGTTCAGCCACAAGCCACTTACCGCTCAGTGTAGACATGGCTTAAATTATAATACAGTAGCCAGATGTCACTGCCTTATCTATGTCTGTCCTTATGTGGCTGCCTTTATTAATTTTTAGCTCCTTAAAGTGTAGATGCTCAACAAGGACAACCTGCAAATGAAGAGATTTTCTGCAAGAGCTTCCATATTCATGAACAGAATTTTATATTTCTAGGACATATTGACCTGATTTTTTTTCTCCTTTATTGAAAAAAATGACTTATGAATCTAGTTCTTTTATTGGCTTCTTGAAAAATAACATTGCTTTGGATGAACTGAGAGCTGTTTTTCTACTTCTTTTGGCCAAACTGAGACTATGATGTAGTTTTGGAACTATTATGGGTCAGAGAAGACATCACGAGCTGTCAGAATTAAAGAGAATTTTGTTTATTTTTCTGCAGTTATGTTTATACAGTTCTCTCTTTTTTTTTTAAAGATTTTATTTATTTATTTGACAGAGAGAGACACAGCGAGAGAGGGAACACAAGCAGAGGGAGTGGGAGAGGGAGAAGCAGGCCTCCCAAAGAGCAGGGAGCCCGATGCGGGGCTCGATCCCAGGACCCTGGGACCATGACCTGAGCCGAAGGCAGACGCTTAACGACTGAGCCACCCAGGCACCCCATGGATAAATTGGGTTTGCTATGTATCTTTAA
Source organism: Neomonachus schauinslandi (assembly GCF_002201575.2). Classification (NCBI taxonomy): domain Eukaryota; kingdom Metazoa; phylum Chordata; class Mammalia; order Carnivora; family Phocidae; genus Neomonachus; species Neomonachus schauinslandi. The sequence continues at coordinate 16,988,640 of NC_058407.1, read as the reverse complement.
GTGACGGAGACTTTTGACTTTGAGACTCGAACAAAATATTAAAATCTTTTGAAGTGCGTAAAGTAAAAGGTATACACGGTCATGGTGAAGTGATGTTTTGAACAACCAACAATGTTTAGCTGTTTCCTACTTTTCAGGAGGAAATGTTCTTCCTTACAGACCTCTAACCATTTATAATTACTTTTTTTGTCACTGAAACTGTGTATAATACTTTTCTGAGAGCAAACCTTCCCCCCTTTTTCTTTTTTAGGAAGATACTTAAAATTATCTTTATATAATCATCAAATCTTTGGTCTTATGTACTTTGTGGTGCTTTCATTCTACAAGAAGCGTTGTTACCTTTCCCCCATCTCTGCTTCTTCTAAGCCATTATGTTAATACATCAAGGCTATGTTTAAACAGTAAAAAGTCATTTTGGCAGGAATGGAGTGGTGCTAACAGGAATTAATGCTCTATCCCAGGGGCCTAGAAAGAATTAGATACCATTATAAATATTTGTTTAGCAAAGGGTAAGTCACACAACCATAAACACAACTTAAAGCAAATGGGATTTTGCCACTATCTGAATTGTTCTAGATAAAGTGTTTTTTTGCATAAATTCTCTAGAGTAGAGATCTCCATCTGGTTAATTACAATCAATATATAGGTGAAGTGTGATTACAAGGTTGTAGTGAGGGTAATAATGATTTTTCTTCTGTTTATTAATTTTATGATTTTATACTTTTGCAGAACAAAGAGATATTCTACCTTTTATATACCTACGTATTCTGATAGTTTTCCAAGGGTTTCTAACAATTACACATTTTTTTTTCCCCCACTCTGAGAGGTTTTATGTTCGGGAGTCATGTTCTACCTGTCCTCGTTATAAGCTGATCATTAATATCATGCTCCCTTGCTTCTAAGATGCACATTTTCTTCCCTTTTAAAAAAAACAAAAAAACGGAGCCCATATTACAGTCACGCGTATACTGGATGTAGTTTCTGACGTCTTTGCCCACCCCCGTTGCGCGTATTAAATAGACGGTACTCTTTAAAGGAGGGACATTTGAGAACAGAAGAAATGGTGTGCTGATTTCCTTTTGGAAGGTAACACCAGGCATCTGCCCAGGGCCCACTGGGATGCTAGGTGGTGATCCCAGCAGGGAAGCAGCTTTAAGGGTGCCTGGAGCCCGGAGCAATCAGGTGAAATGGATGGAGGGTTCCTGGTGGCTGATTAAAATCAGTATTCATTAGACAACATGTTGCTGTTTTGAAACTAGTTCCACGCACGTTTTTGTGCTTTGTCTTCTCAGCTGCCTTTACCTGCCCAGTATTAGAAACCGAAACACTGATTTCGTGACCTTTGGATGAATGATCTGAGCAAGGACTCTGTGTGGGTCTTTGCCTTCCTATTCCCTGCTGTTCTTTCCCTACCACCCTGGGCCCCCCCTGAGATGAAGTGGGATGGCTCTGTCCCCTCTGCTCTTGCTGTGGATTGTATTCGATGGCCCTTCATCTCTCTGCTGAGGACTCACTGTCCTCATTACGATCTCTGCTTTCTTCTCTCTGTAAGACTTTGCAGAATCAGAGTTTGTGATCCCTCTGGCTCTCCCATCCCCTGTCTACGACAAAACCCCGGAACGTTCTCCGTACTTTTCCCATGAACATGAAAATATGAAAATCAGGATATTACTTTCTTTCTAGACTTTCTTCCAGATTCTCATGCTTGTTTTGACTCTGAAATAAAATATTCATCTGCACAGGTTTTTTGTGTTACTAATCCTTTGCTTATCTTTTCCTATCAAAGTGCTCCTTTTTTCTTATGTTAAGATTTTTTTTTTCAATTTTAGGATTTTTGTTTTGTTTTGTTTTATGATCTCAGATTCCAAAGCATTTATTTATTTATTTATTTATTTTAGAGAGAGAGAGAGCATGAGCAGGAGGGGCAGAGGGAGAGGGAGAGAGAGAATCTCAAGCAGACTATATGCTGAGCACAGAGCCCGATGTGGGGCTGGATCCCAGGACCCCAAGATCACGACCTGAGCTGAAACCAAGAGTCGGACACTCAACTTGTTGTGCCACCTAGGCGCCCCAAAGCAGTTTTTATTTATATAATTTAATGATAGTTGTGACATAGAAATGTTAATCTTCCCTAAAGAAAGGAATGAGGTTTGTTACAAAGTTAAAGTTTGTTACAAAGTTAAAGTTTGGCCAGAGCCTTACAAGAATTTGTTTGAGGCATAGTGTTTATTATCTTTATCCTCTGCTTTGAATTTGCAGATTAACGGATCTTAAATTAATATCACCAGGGTACAGTTCTTGCAGTTTTGGAAATAACCTTTCCTGCAGGCTTATTTGCTTACTGTGTAGCACATCTTTCTTTCTTTTCACATCTCTGTGACTTGGGTAGAGGTTATTTTAATTCCCATTTCATAGATACGGAAATTGAGATATTAATTTCTAATTAAATTTACTGCTAATAATAACAACTTAGTGAGCTATTTTTATGTACCAGACTTCGTGCTAAGTGTTGACATGCATCTTTAAAAAAACAAATCTTTACAGTAATGTCAAATAACAAAAGACAAAACTGCAAGCTGCAAAATTACATATGTGCGTTTATTTGGGGTCTTAGGGATTGCAATCCAGGAGACGGGATTCAAACGAAGTTGAAAACATGCTCTGGAGAGACAAAGGAGGTTAGAGTTTTTTAAGAAGAAAGAGAAGACTTACATAACTTGTTTTGAAGAAAAGGTGTTTGGCCCTGGTTTAAGTACAGTTACATTAAACTGTGTGATTGGTTGCTAGCACTCATGTTAGAGAGAAAGTCCGTTTATGTCCGTTATGACATAAATAGATGCCTTGGCTTTTAGCTGAGTTCAGCAAAAAAAATTCTGAGAATTTGGGACAGAAGATGTGCATGAGCCCCGCCTCCTCAGTGTCCTCCCAGCTCCATTTTCAATAACTCTCTTAGCAGTGGTCATTTCATTTATTCTCTCTGTTGCACATTGACTTTTGAAAAAGGTACTCTTATTATCCTCATTTGACACAAGGGAGGGAAGTGAGGTTTTAAGAGGTTAAAAGACAATTAATGCTATGTACCTACTAAAGATGGAACCAAGGTCTGTGTCGCTCAGATGAGGATAGTGGGAGGAGGAAGTGTGGAAATGGGACCGAACATGTGTGGCAGAGAATCTGTGATGAATGATAGGAATGGGGTCCGAAAGAGACGGGTTGTTTTTGGCATGTAGGTGGGAAGCAGGGACAAGGGGAGGGGCTCAGTAGCAAATAGGAGCAGAGTTAGAAATGCATGTAACTCCCTTTGGAGCTAGGCTGGTATCCTTGAGACTGCTAATTGAGGATATCACCTCCCTCTGTCTTGTAACGTCAGTTCGCTTTGTGGCTACTGCATTGTGTGACTTAGAACAAGGCCATGTGGACACCAGCTTAGAAGGCGTGTGACTTAGAAATGAAAATACTTCCCGACTCTGTCAGTTTATCTGTAAAATGAAGGGATTGGATTAGGTGATCTGTAAAATCCCTTCCAGAACCGACACCTTATAATTTATAGGAATTGTTAAAAATGGCAAAATAAATTCAAAACGTAAGATTTGAATGTAATGGTTTTCCTACTCTTTTTTCTTTCTTTCTTTTGAAATGATCTTTTTAAAAGGCATGTTTTCAACTTGTCTTTTCTAGAACTTTATTTTAGATGGGTATTGGGCTTCACATTTTTGTCTTAATTCTAGCACAATAATGCAAAACCTTTTTTTCCCCCCTAGGCCCTGCAGGAGCAGCTAAAGATGTGTAAGTAGTTAATATTATGATTTTCTAAACTCTTTTTGAGGAAGATGCTGTTTTTCATGATTGTGCCCTTTCGATAGATGTAGGTATGCCTGAAAAGATATGGGAATACATGCTATATTATGCAAAAATCAAGATTAGCATCTAGTTTATAACTAAACTGCTATTTGAAGAATATCATTGTGTTATTACTTATTCTGTTATTATTTATTCTGCCTTTCAGTTGCCCTAGCACTGTAACTCAGAACTTTAAGAGAGGGAAATGTTTAATTGTGCTTCCTTCCCAATTTGTGCTGAGATTTTTTTCTAATTGAAAGCAAGTAGGTATGGGAGAATTAATTAAGCACGTAGCTCCTGTGACTATGTGTTAGGGTGAGTCAGTGGGGAGAGGCTGGGGCAAGCATGTACCAAACACACATTGAATTGTTTTAAAGTTGATGATTGGATATTTGAGTGAATGTATATGACCATTCAACCTAGTCAAACCACAGGACATTTAATCAAGAGGCAGGTATCCCCCAAGGAGATGTTTCTGGAGCTCAGGAGCCCTTCCAGTATTTCCATCATGCCCCTTCTCTGCATCTTTCCACACCTCATCTAGAACAGTAAGGACATTGCAGTAGTTCACTATTTAAGAGTGTTTGTGGTTACTCCGTGGAGAGTGGATGGACCCCTGCCCCACCCACCCACAGTCGGTTTGGATGTTAGGACTGATGGTCATACACACACACACCAAGGAGGGCACGAAGATTTCTTACTCACATAAAAGTGAAGGAAGGGGAGGCGGGAGTGGTTTTGGTTTTTATTGCAGTTGGGAGTGGGGCTGGTTGAGGGCTTCTGTGCATGGGAGAGGTTTGCATAGTTTTATCCTCCCCACCAGCACAAAGGAAGGCATTCCCCTGCTTTCTAATCAGCTTGCACTGATGTGAGGCAGAAGGGGGAGTGGTTGGACTTGAAAGCTGTCAGTGGTCAAACATCAAAAATAGAGTCAGATTTATTATTATTATTATTATAAAGAGGAATTAGAGAAGATGAGAATGGGATTGTAAGGTTTTTCAGGAGTTAAATATATATTTTCTATGGGACTTTAGGTACCCAAGAAGCAATATACATTGTTTCAAACTCCTGGTTGCACTATTTGAGTTTATTACCAAAACATGTAGCAATAACCAGTTCAGCATCCTTACCCTGTTTCTTTCATTGCAGTATCTGGGTCTCTCCTTTCCATTTCTATACATTATTGCCAGATTCATTTCCTCAAGCACTCCCCTGCCCTTGTAGGACCTCTGCTCAAAAACTTGTAATTATTCTCCATTGCCCGCTGGACCGAGCCCAGAATCCTTTGGGAACAGGAAGGCCATTTATGTTTTTAGCTTTTCTCTGACGGACTCTGCATGAGGTGGAAGGAAGCACTGCAGTGGGAGTGAGCAAGGCCGAGGATGAGAAGTGAGCTGACATGCTGCACTGAGACCTCTCACAGGGCCCAAACTGACCTCCCATGTTCTGCCTCAGTTTCTGCTATTTCCTCTGCCTGGAACGGCCTTTTTCTCAATTCTGTTTGTAAAAAAATCTTAGCTATTCTTCAGGGCTTCTGTCTTGTTCTTTGCAAGAAGAATTTCTTGGATCTCTCAATTGGATAGAATGTCTTTTTCTTCTGAACTTTTCGAGCATTTTGGACCGTTCTTATGACACATCATATGGGGCTTATATTGTAGTTATTTATCTTCTTGTCCCTCTTGGGCAGTGAGGGAAGTGAAATGTCTTACTCATCTGAAGGTCTCCCATAGTTATAGTATCGTGTTTTGAACGTGGTGTTTAATGAACAGTTGCTGAGGAATCCCATCATTTCTATTCAAGGAGAGATTGATGTCTTGACTTCTTTCTTTTAGAGGCATGGACATTTCTAATAAAATTTCGTGATGCCATTGTCAACAAAATTAACTATTCCACAATGGGAGATGCCACTTAATTACTTTTTGAAATCCTGAATTCTCTGGATTTAAATTTTCTGTGACTATATATACCTCATTGTATGTCCTAGGAAGATATAATTTTATTTAATACTTGACCCTTTTAGAAATAAATGTAGTAAACAAGAAAAGTTAAAAGAATATTATAGTATTATTTTTCCTTGCACAAAAGTATATTCAAACATGTTCCTTTTTTAAGTAGAAGGTATAGATTTATAAATCTTGATTATGAGTGAACAAAGTGCTAAGAAATTAAGACAATTTAAACTTCTTATTATGAAGATCTAAAAATTTCTTTTCTAATCTAGAGAGACTGATCCCAAACCAAAAGAAGTGGCCAAAATCACATAATGGGTGCTAAGAAGTACAGAATATCAAATAGGGCAGCCACCATATTATACAGGCAACATAAGTCTTTTGTGGGGAGTGGGAATTATGGTTATTTTTAGGAGAGAGAAATACTATAGTTACTCTCTTAATATAACAAAAAATCCATTCTCTAGGGAAGGTTTGTGATTTTTACTCTCTCTCTCCTCTTTCCTGTTTATTTGCCGATTTTCTACAGGCAAGAAGCCAGGATACAATAACAGATAAAATGACACTTCTGCCCTTAAGTAGGTTAGTGTCTACTGGGGACCAAAATACAGTGTGACAAGTGCCATTTATTGACATAGTCAGAATTTAATGCCGGTTTGGGTCTTGATGGATGAGTAAGAGTTCGTGCAGAGAAGGGAAGAATGGCAGCCCAGAGCAGAGGAAAGAGCATGACAAGAGGCTCATGGGTGTAAGAGAACCTCAACTCTCCTGCAGGGAGCCTGTCGGTTTGTTCTGGAGTCCATGGCGCGTGCTCTGCAGAGATGAAGGATGAGGCCAAGGGGCTGGAGCTGGCTTGTGAAGGGCCTTTTGGTGCCAGACCAGTAATTCCACTCGATATTGCACGCATTCAAGACCATTAGGAATCTTAAGGTGGGGGGGGGGAGGCGACGATTATATTTGCGCTTTAGGGTGCTAAGTCCCAAAGCAGTGCGGTATGTGAGGTGGGGGAAGGGTGGAGGCACAGGGAGGGAAGACTGCGGACAGTAGCAATGGGAGAGAGAAGAGCCGATGTGTTCAAAGTATGCTTGGAATATGATCAAGATTTGTTGAATGACAGAACGGGGAAGGAAAGGAGAGGAAAATCTAAGGATCACGCTGCGATTTCAAATCTGAGCTGAGGGAAGGGATGGCCGATAATCCAAAGAGGTCAGCCGGGCTAATGGGGGAAGAAAAACCACTGGACACCTGGGGGACTGTAGTTTCCATCGAGGGGTGTGAGTAGTAATTGGGTGAAAGTGGAAGTGGGCGAGGAGCGGGGAGGTGGTATGTGGCCTCTCTTCTTACAATGTTTGCCAGTAAGGGAGGGAAGGGTGTTAGCAGGTTAAAGATGGAGATGGGCAGAAGTGCTGAATCACTGTATTGTGCACCTGAAACTCATATTATACCGTATGCTAACTAACTGGAATTTACGTAAAAACTTTTTAAAAAGTTAAAAAAAAAAGAGGAAGCATTTTAAAAAATATATTTCTGTTAGAAAAGGAATACCTAGGGGGCACCTGGGTGGCTCAGTCGTTAGGCGTCTGCCTTCGGCTCAGGTCATGATCCCCGGGTCCTGGGATCGAGTCCCGTATCGGGCTCCCTGCTTGGCAGGAAGCCTGCTTCTCGCTCTCCCACTCCCCCTGCTTGTGTTCCTGCTCTCGCTATCTCTCTCTGTCAAATAAATAAGTAAAATCTTTAAAAAAAAAAAAAAAAGAAAAGAAAAGGAATACCTAGAAAATTTGAAAAATATTTTTTGAAGAAAGAAAACATCGGCTCTTATCTACCACCAGAGACAGCCACCATTAACATTTTACACGCTTTTCTTCCGTTTCTTCATTTCTTCTGTTTCTACACCGTTGGGTGCATGGATGATCTTGTGTATGGAAGTTTGTTTTGCTTTTTCTGTTTGTTTGTTTATTTATTTATTTATTTTATTAACATATAATGTATTATTTGTTTCAGGGGTAGAGGTCTGTGATTCATCAGTCTTACACACACACCTGTGGACTCCGGGGTAGGAATCAGTGGAGTGAGACGTGCTGGGGGTGGCTTGGGTAGGGGGTCATCTTTGAGGAGGGGGATCTGTGATGGAAGTGAATCCCAGAACAGGTGGGAAGGCTCAACAACTTAGGAGGTTAACCTTAGAAACTTGAGATGAGGAGGGAAGTAGGGGTGAAGATTCACAGGCACACCCCCTGTTTTATTGCACCCCGTTTTATTGCGCTCTGCGGATAATGCATTTTTTAAAGATTGAAGTTCTGTGTCCGCCCTGCGTCAGGCAAGTCTGTTGGAGCCATTTTTCTTTCTTTTTTTTTTGTTTTATTTTATTTATTTTATTTTTTTATGTTGGAGCCATTTTTCCAACAGCGTTTGCTCACTTCCTGTCTGTGTCATGTTTGGGTAATCTCACAATATTTCAGACTTTTTCATTGTTAGGTTTGTTATGGTGATCTGTGATCAGTGATTATGACTTGCTGAAAGTTCAGATGATTGTTTGCATTTTTTTAGCAATAACGTATTTTTTAATTAAGGTATATACATTGTTTTTGTAGACATAATGTTATTGTACACTTAATAAACTATAGTATAGTGTAGTTATAAAAACATAATTTTTATATGCACCGAGAAACCAAAAAATTCATGTGACTCGCTTTATTCCTTTTATGGCTGTGGTCTGGAACCTAGCCTGCATTATCTCTGAAGTATGCTTGTATAGAAATTGAATCACCACAACACAGACTCATGCATATCAGCAAGTGAGTCTTTCTTATTCTCTCTTCCTCTGTCTCTTCAAAATTAAATCACAGTTCTGTAACATGCAAAACAAAATAGACATGAATTCAGTGTGACGACATTTGGCTGCTTTCACAAACCTGGAAAAATCAACCATTTTATTTCAGTGAATTATCTTAGCTATTTGGCACACATAGGTTGCAATGGGATATTTTTGGTTGGAAATGGCAGAAGTCCAGCTTAAACTGGCCTAAACAAACAAACAAAAAGGAATTTATTGGCATGTGTAATGGAAAAGCTCCAGGGGTTTGGCCCCAGGCACAGCTGGATCCAGGTGATCAAATGACAGGAAGAAACTCATTTCTGCTTTCTTGTTTTGGGCTCCATTTTTAGGAAGCTTTCCCCAAGTGGTAATGGAGATGGTCATCTCTTAGCAGCTTAATAACTCCTGTGGAAAAAGAGCTTTTCTTTCCCAGTAGTGTGATCAAAAGTCCTGGGGCTAGGGCTCTCCCTGCCACAACATGAGGTCATGTGCCTCCCTCTGAATCAACCAATGAGCCAGGGGAACGTGGGTTTCTCATTGGCCAGGCCTGGGTCACATGCCCACCACTGGAGCCAACCAGCACCATTAGCTCCACCTGACCAGGTGGTCAAAGTCTGGGAGAGTGGCTAAAGACAAATCTGGATGCTGTTACCCAAATGGAAGGCACTTAAAACTGGGCAGGCAGCAACAAAGTATGTTCTGCAGTAGGTCAATTTTCATGTTATTAAAAGAATTTCTTTATTTAAATTTTAAGCAATATTTATGGGACTATTACAAACATGTTTTGGTAAGAACAGTATGAAATTAGTTGACACGAATTTAATGTTTGCTGTTGAAAATGAAAGATCATAGCCACTCAGTTTAAACAAGGTAAATCAAATATGTCTTTCACTTAAAACTTGTATGGTGACATTTCATAAAGATTCCTTTCTTGACAAAGCAATTCTACTGTTATGGAAGGTAGTGACTATGGAGAAGAATATCTCAGAATGAATGAACAAAACACATTGAAGCACTGCCTTTTACATAAAATGAAATTATGAGTCTTTCATTTTGAGTGTCCTTGGAATCCTTTATGGATTTCTCATGCCCGTGCACCTGTCAGCTGAGCCCTCTTTAGTGCTCCTTACAAATCTGAGGGTATCTGATGGGCTTACTCCTCCTCCTGAAGTAGCAGGAGGTTGAGGAGGATGGTGTGGAAATAGCATTGAAAAAGCATGTGTTTTGGAAGCAGGGAGACCCACATTTGAACTTCCTACCACCATTTACCAGCTGTGTGATATTGTGTCCTCAGTAATCTTGGCCATAAAATTGGGATAATAATAAGTGTACAGGGCAACCATCTTCATCCTTATCATCATCATTCTGTTACTAGAGCTCCCCTTTTTTGAGGACCGCATGCCATATAGTGATTATGCATTATCTCATTCTGTACCCATGACAATCTGATGGAGATAGTAATGCTGTTTCATTTTACAAGCGAGGCTATGGGGCACAGAGAGGTTAAGTAACTGCCCAAGGGTTGTGATAATTATTAGTACAGTATATGTAGTATCCTGGGATAATACTTGGCATTATGCTTTCCTGCTGCCCATAAATAGTAGCTAGGATTATTAGATGTTTTAAGTGTCATTGAAAAGACTTGGCAGAGGCTCTGTCATGAATAGGACAGTAGAAGAACCAGTGCATAGCTGAAGTTAAGAAATACACAGTCCCATTGTTGGTCTATCAGTACATGGTCAGATTCTCCTTAGGTAGGGCCAGTGCAGTAGGAACAGGAAGAGAGAAAACAGATGGGTGCATTCATCCCGGGACAGAGAGAGATGGGTGGTGACCAGCAAGTGTTGCCAAAATGCTGGCTGCAAGGCACGTGCTAGAGACGGGGAGCCCTACGAGGCTGAGGAATGGAGAGAGGGGGAGGGTGGCTGGACTGGAGGCTTCTTAGGATGGATGGGGGGAGGGGAAGAGCGGAAGGATGATTTTTTCCCCCCCTTCTAGGGAGTGAGATTGTCTACTGTAAAATGTCAGAGGTGAAGTAGTTCCAGGAACTAATAAGCTCCTCAGAGCAGTCATGGGAGTGAGTTATTAGCGTAGCGATACAAGTTGTTGGAATAGAGTAAGTCAGCAAAATGTGAAGCAAAGCTTAATTGGGTGATTTTCACGGGATTTAAAGTGATCCAAGGTAATGATGGTTCAGAAGAAAACCTTTGGGTCAGGGCCAAAAATCTTTAGGGTGTTTGGGGCTGCTGTCGCAGGGTTCCAATGCCCAGAGGAGAGGGTTTGAGTGAAGGTGAAATCGGTCCCATTTGAAAGAGCTCTGTGGGGAGGTTGGGAGCCTGCTGGCTTCATCTTCTGTTTGGAGACACTGGGATATTTTGAGCAAAGTGATACCATGAAGAAAAGCAAATTTTCTTAAGGTAAGGAGGTGGAGAGAACATTCCTGTCTTTAGCAAAATGTTGCTTCTACAGCCAATGCCAAAATAATCCTGAGCACTGTGTGCTTCTTAGAGGGAGAGCAGAAGGAGGGTAGGGAAATTGCAAATTGACTCTTGATCCATTGCCTCCAGACAAAGAGTTAATGTTATTCATATTTTCCACTAATACGTTCTGGAAGAAAGAAAGGGACCCATATTGGCCAAGGGGCTCATACAAGGAGAGAGATTTAAAGATAACTGTCCAAAGGAATTTTGGAATTTTGAAGAAATGAATGAGATTACATAGAGTCCAAAATAGTCAATGATAAAATATTAATCCTGTCCAAAATCATATGTAATTAAGTGGTAGAATTGCTTGAAATCACCCTAAAAAAGCAGAAGCCATCATAAGAACATATTATAAAGAAATTTAAATGATTATACTTTATCTGGAGAGCTGTAGTGTCCAGGAAATAAACATTATGAATTAATAAGCCTATTCCAAAATATTATTGTGAATGGCATCTAAAAATAATTAGAGCTATGCACATGGTCTCCAGAGGTTTCCATATTAAATTTTATTGTTTACAAATCAAAATAAGTTTGGCCTCTTTAGTGATACTGCAAATATGGAAAAAGAAAAGACTGCACGCTGCTTTTCTACTTCTTAGATTATCACTAATATTTAGAATGTTTTTCTTGATAAATAAGTAAAAAATAAATCATTTCTTTGCCACAAAACTGTTCATTCTGAAAGGCCAGGGAAATGAGAACTTTGTGAGTTTTAAGGCAAGCTGTAGCCAGGCTGAAACAGGAGATGCTAATTGGAGTGGCCGGCTGCTGGCTAATATTTATCATCTGTATTTGTTCTTGAAAGTGCACATAATGTATCAGTGCCATGGTTCCATTATTTTACCAAGCAAATACAGTGACAAAAATATTTTGACTACCAGGTATTACTGAGGAAGAAAAAGCAGTGGCTTCTATTTTATAGAGTAACTCTAAGTAAGGTTTCTCTTCATTAAAGTGATGGTTACTGATAAGATGAAAATCACGGTAGAATAACCTAAAAGGTTGAAGTGTTCTCTTTGGGTATTTGGTTTTAAACAGGCATTCACAACTATATTCATGCAAGAAGGATAGGCAGAAGGGAGCCAGCCTGCCCCAAAGAGCAACCACAGACACATAGCTGGTTTGGAGGCAGCTCCGTTTCTGGAATCTTGACTTTAAAGAAGTCAGTGCTCATATTTGTTTAGAGAGGAATTCAGTCTCTCTGGTTCATTTAGGAAAGGTCTACACAGCTGGTGTGAAGCAGATGGGTGTGCAGTTACCTAGAGATTCTGGATCAGCGTAGACATTCCATCTGAGAAGGCTTGCAAGAGCGCCATGCTGGTGCTAGGGAGTTCACAGGAAGTAGGCTGGAAGTATTTGATGGAAATGCTGAGCTCGAAGAAAGCAGTTGTGAAACCTGAAGTTAAGCTTAGTTGTGGTGGTTGCCGTTGGTCGGTTGGTTTTTTGCATTTTTTCTTCTTCTTTTTCTGACATGCCTGTGAGAAGGCCATGGGTTGGGTCAATTTTGGTGAGCTAGATACCACCAAACAGTCTACTGCTCTGCAAGGGTGTGTCATTTTAAACTATCAACGGAGGATTTATCTTTTCACCCATCTCCAAAGTGGGGGAAATACGTTGACTTGTGGTCCACCCTCAGTAACACTTGTCTCTGCAAACGTTGCTGGTGGTGCCATGGCCAAGAACCTGAGTCAGAGTCTGTGAGCATGTCCTCTTACTCTGTGAAATCATCATGAGTCTCAAGGGGTGGCTTTACCCTCGACACATGCTTTCCCTGTGAATATCTAGTCTTTGATAAAAGAAGCTAAATCTTTGCCAACAAAAGGAGACCCAATTTTAATGAAATGCCCACTGTATTACTTAAACCTGATCCAAAATTGTTCATACATAAGCCACATGTTGGTTAGAAAGGTTCTTGGGGCTTAAAAGGTTTTCCTCATAAGATGGGATGTGAGCTTATGATTAAGACGATTTCATTGTTAATATTTTTTTTCCCAAGATTATATCACTTTCCACACATTTTCATATGCTGTGTATGATCATAAACAAAATACTGTCTCAATACCAGAGAAAGTCACTTAGCAGCAGGCTTTCAGCCCTGCTCCCTCTGGAGAAAACAAGTGCATCCCGTAAGTGTGCTCTGTAGTGTGGCTTACACGTAGCCAGAAGGTGGAGTGCATACCTGTTAAAATTAATTTGAGTCTGTTAGCACTACTTTGCTCCTTTGCTCTTGGCACTACAGAAGTAAGTCTTCCTTCTAAGACTGGTCCTGGGCACAACTGCGAAATGGACCCTGTTTATATGTGAACCCCAGCTCCTACTTCTAGCCCCTTCCCTCCGGTCGCCTTCCATTCTCTCTCATGTGCCTCCCTGCCTCACTGAGACCGGGGCCCATGTGACTGATAATCGAGAACTTGAAATTATAACTTGAGCCAGTAAATGAAACTGTATTTAAATCTTGGCCTTTCCAGACCCTTAAACTTATTCAAGTAGGTGTTTGCTTACACCACTGAATAAAAGGAGTCTACTTGCCTCTTCACATTTTTCCTTCCCTCCCATTACTCTTTACTGAGTTGGGGAAACGGCGAATGAAGGGGGCTGTGACTTTCTTGTCTTATTGCTTTGGGGCATTGAAACTGTGTCAAATGGAAGGGCTTTTCCTCTTAGTTGTTTTAGATTCTGTTCCACACTGTAGGGAGCACTCTGTAGCTTTTTAGTCCCTGGCTTGGCTAGAGATGGCTGTTTTAGCTTCTTCTGGTTCTCACTCCTCATGCGAGGGCACTAGAATGGCCTAAATTAGAATTGAGATGAAACGAAGCTGACTTACTTTCCCCATCTTTGCCAGCCAGAAACTTCCAGTTTTCCCAGGAGTGCCTTTGGGAGAGGGGTGGGCCAGCTGGGTGGGGAGGCGTGGAGTTGGGTCCCCTCGCCTGGGGAGGTGGCTTTGTTAGGTGACCCTTATGCTCCAGACCTACTCCAGCCACCGCTTCCTGCCTCTAGATACACAGATAGAGTCAGAGCTCCGTGTGCTTCCATGGGACAGACACACACAGTCTGACCTGAAAGGAGTGAGCCTATATTGCAAAGTAATTGCAGGATTTTGTAGTTTATACGACCAGGAACCGAAGGCATGTGTGTGGAAATGGGGTTCTAAGGGTGGGAGACCAAATAGGAAGGAGTATATATACTGAGTTAGATTGAATGTATTGATAGTGTTCTGGATTTAATCCTTTAGGTGCATGGAGGGGACTCTAACAGGTTAATTATCCTGGTTGGTGACCCTCACACACAGTGAGCTTACACTCTAACCAGGGGCGGAGTAGGCTAGAACTTTCGTGGGATGCCGGAGAGGAAGGAGTCCAAAGGCTTAAGGAGAAGAGGATGTTGGTGTGAATTTTTCAAGTATGACCTGCTCCCCACCGCAGAGGATACCCCCTCCACTAAGGCTTTGAGAAATTTGAGGAATGCATAGTGAGAGGGGGTCCCTGATAAACTCTAAGGTGGTCCTCTGTAGGGGGGCTGTGACAGAGGAGTCACTGCCTGAGATGGGCTCTTTATCTCACCGGGCAGGACGGGATCCCAGAGGGCAGGATCACATTTCTACTGAGTGGCAGAACTTAACCACTTGAGACAAGGTAGGCACGCTTGCCGTCATGGACAGAGTTGGGATGAAGGGGCACAACGGCTCATCCTGGAAGGAACTTTGATGATGGCTGGTTGATTACGGTTTCCCTAGGGATAAATTAGAAGGACAGCCTTCTATTTTTTTTTAAGATTTTATTTACTTATTAGAGAGACAGAGAGTGAGCACGAGCAGAAGGAGAAGCAGGTTCCCCGCTGAGCAGGGAGCCTGATGCGGGGCTCGATCCCAGGACCCTGGGATCATGACCTGAGCCGAAAGCAGATGCTTAACTGACTGAGCCACCCAGGCGCCTCTGAAGGACAGCCTTCTAAAGGTTCATTTTCTCCCTCTCTGTATTTTTATAAGAGGAGAACTTCTGGTCTGTAACCAGAAACCTAACTCGAGTCACCACAGTGGAAAGGCATAGCCACTTAACCCAGTTTCCAGACCCAAGTCAGACTCCCAGTGATTGAGGCCATGTTGCCTTGAGGGAACTTTCAACACTGCCTCCCGTAGGTACTGTAGATATTTCTCCACGTCTTCCTCAAAGGGACTTGTGTCCATTTACTAGAGCAGTTGTGTCCAGAGCAAAAGGAAGGACCTGAACTTTTTAGCACTTTCTAGATACCAGCTCTGAATTGATGTTAATATCTGAGGACCCAAAATGCCTGTGGCCCACCAGTCCATGGGTGGGCTTATGATAGTCAGGACATTTGGCTACTGTTCAAATTATACTGTGCCCAGTAGTCTGGAGACCCATGCTTGGTTATTCCCTCAGTTCTTGAATTCATAATCAGAGGAGATGTATTTGGCAATTGGCAGAAGCCACCCATTGGTCCCTTGACCTGTGAAGTAATGGCTGTCATGGTAGGAAGGGCCAAGTAGAAGCCCATAGAATTTTCCTTCCCTACCAGAATAATAAAGAAAAAGGCATACAGCATCTCTAGGGGGGAGTTGGAGAAATTAGTGCTGGCACCAAAGACTTGAAAAAATGGAAGCGCAGAGAAACTTCACACATCCCCATTTAACTTGCCTGGGTGGCCCGTGCAGAAGGCAGCTTTATTTCAGAGAGTGACTTTGATTATTGTAAACTTCATGAAGGGGTGATTTTAGCTGCTATTCAAGGTGTGTCTTTATTGAAAATAATCAACATAGCCTCCAGCTCCTGTTAGGCAACCTTTGGTCTGGCAGGTACTTTCTTTCTGAACCACTTTGCAGGGATTACAGAAGCAGGTTGCTTTTACCTGGCATGGCCGACAGTTTACATCCCTGTCTTACCTCTGTTCCATAGATCGCCCTGCTCCCTCTCATCCTTTGTTCTGCAATATCCTGATCTTACTGATATCCCTCAGCACGGCAGGCTGGTCCAGTACATTGACCTGATAAACAGCAAGGGACAGGTACTTTAGATGCTTCAGTAAGACGTCTTCAATCCAGGAGGTGGGAGATAAACCCCATTCTTGCTACCAAGTAATGTATCGGTTTTAGTGTCCAGACAGAGAAGAGAAAAACACATTAACTACCCTAACAGAGAGAATTCGCTATGAGGAATTAGTTAAGGGGGTCTGGGAGGATTGTGGATGTACGGAAGCGAGACTGAGAGATCAGGGGTGGTAAAAGCAGGAAGCGGCTACCACACCTCAGGCTGGAGTGACAAAGGAGAGAGGATGGGGGTATGAACATCTAGGAGCTGGAGGAGAAGGAGAAGGGACCCAGACTTCTGAAGCGCACCGCCAGGTCGGGGCTATCCCGTCTGAATTTTGTCATCCAGGGCTTGTTCTGGAAACGAACCAGCGGCTGCGGTGATGCAGACTGGGGCAGCAAGCAAAGCTGGAAAGAGCTGTCTTCCTACTGTCTTGCTTCCCTCTTAAGTGGGGTGATAAAAATTGGAGAGATCCAGCTTGGGAGATGGGGTGTTTCTCTGATACACCTGAATGTGGGCTCACAGTTTATGGGGTGGGAGTTGGAATCACGCAAACTGGTCACCTAGCTGTGTCACCTTGGGCCATGCTACTCAACCTTTCAGAGCCTCAGCTTTTCATCTTTAAAATGTGGCTGGGGCGCCTGCGTGCCTCAGTCGCTAAGCGTCCGACTCTTGATTTCAGCTCAGGTCATGATCTCCGGGTCCTGGGATCAAGCCCCACATCGGGCTCCAGGCTCAGTTCGGAGTCTGCTTGGAACTCTCTCTCCCCATCGTCTTCTGCCCCTCCCCCCTCTCACACGAGCTCGCTCTCTCAAATAAATAAATAAAAGTTCTTAAAAATGTGGCTCATCCCCGCCGTGCAGGATTGTGATGAGGATTGAAGGAAACCGTATAACAGCACTAGCGTGTGCCTGATCAGTTCCCCAGGAGGCTATGAGGACGAGGTGATGCTCAGAGCTTTTGCAGGAGCGGTGTGGAGGCAGTCCCCAGGTCAGGAGCAGCTACCAGGCTGGTTTGTCACTGGCAGTGTTTTTAGTTTTCCATCTTCCTATTTGAGAGGCAAGTGACGAATTGGAGTGTGGAGCATGGTTTTTGGTGTCAGATGGGGTGTAAATGTCAGTCTTACTTATTGGTCTTGCATATTTCTTAATTACGTGGCTCTGTGGACCTATTTTCCCAGGTCTAAACTCTCAGAGCTGTTGTGAGAAATTGCAGTGATGCCCATGAAGTGTCCTGCCCTGTATCTGACACGCAGGAGAGACTCAGTGATGCCGCTGTTTTTACCCATGTGGTCTTCATATTGTAGAATAATTGTGGAAGGAACGGGTAAAGCAGCAGTCTCATATGTGGGGGGCATATATACAAAGGCAAGCCTTGTAACTTATTTGAAGGCTTAAAAGAATAGACATCCAATAAGTCTTCATAAATGGTATTGGTAATGATTTAGTAATATGTCTGAAGCTTAATTTATTATCTAATAAATATGGTGGCTATATTATAATTTCCTGCAAGTTAGATGTACAAGGTTGTTGATGAATTTTATAATGGAGAACACAGAGTGGGTTTCAGGGTATTGAATACTTTATAAGAGATAGTAGATTAAAAATAGTTTACTGTTTTCTTACATTTGGGGGAGTTAAAATATATTTTAAAGCCTTTAGTATATCATTAAGCAGAATTAGGCAAGGGGAGAAAGAATTAAAATAAACAGAGTTGGATATGAAAAGAACAGCTGTGCCAGAAAATGAGACATTGTATATGTCCAAAACTACCAGTTACATGCAGCTTCAGAAACAATGTCATGATGGCATTAGCCATTTGGGACTGAGGTAGACAGTTCTAATATACTCCAACGAGTTAGTCACCATCATTTTCCTGTTATCTGTACTAACAGGTTATAAATCCATTTTAATTAAAAGTAGTGAACAACACTTTGTGATACTACTTCAATAAGCATAACCCCATTTCTAATACATTATGGCTTTGACACCTTTGAATTAAAAAATGATCCAACTTTAGCAGGAGATGAAGGAAATTGACTATTATCTGGTGAATTTAGGTTGTGTGCTCAATTTGGATAAATCAGATCTCAAGATGGATTTTGCACTCTATCAGAGTATTAGCTGTGGGCACAGCCAGTGTTCAACGGATGATTTCCAAATCTACACCTCCCTTCTTTATAGGCTGGAGACTTCCTGACGGATGCAATGAAGTAAAATCTCCTGTACATATACATTGGAAACATTCACAGCTTTTAAATGGGTGAAACCATGACTAGACAATCCCTAAAATTAGAAGATTCAGTGAAGCTGTTTAGATGTTTTTTTTTTTCTTTCTTCTTGACTGAAGCCCTTTAGAATTACATGTTGGGTTCAGCCAGATACATTTGGATCTTGGGGTTTTTTTCTTTAAGAAAAGTAACTCATGTATGCTAACTAGTGCTTGAAGGAAAGTTTCCTGATCCTTTTAGAAATATGCCAAGGAATATCAGTAGAATATGAGTTCCTCTCATGCAAGGAAAGAGGCTTTGCAATTTAAAATAGTGATTCCCTCTAAAAATTTCCTTTTAAACATTTCCTCCTCTGTGCAGATCATGTATAAAATGGCTTTTTTTTTTTTTTTAGATAGGAGGAAGTCAAATGGATATGAACTCTTCTGCACTAAAGAAATCTTTTATACCTTGAGTGGTGCCACTGAGTGGCATGAGGATCACAGAATCATAGTCCCCTAGGACCGGAGGGGACCTTGGGAATCATCTGGTTGACCACCTTATTTTATAGATGAGATGCAGGCAAGCAGTTTGCCCACAGCCTCTCTGTGCTGATGGCATGCCCATGACAAGAAACCAGGCTTCCTGATGCCAAGTTAATGTGCCTTTTGCAATCTCGGTGGCCCTCCATATGTCCTTTTGTTTAGCACTTGGACTTTTTGGCATTTGCTGAATTTGCACATTTTGTTAAGTAGAAAATGACTAATTTTTTTAATGCATGAATAATTGAGGTAGAAACAATAGTGTGTTACAAAAATATTTGATGACAGAACTTGAAAAAAATTGATTCTCAGTTAATAGCCCTCTTTTACTCATAATAAAAAATGAAGTGTCTGACTATGTGACCAAATGGCTTATAGCAAATATTTTTGGCCTTTTAGAACAGAAGAATCTATAACGGAAGATGACAAGAGAAGGTATGTTTGACATTGAAGCTGGCTTTAATTTGAATAATTTTGGCCATCTTCATGGATTAATTTAACGAATGGATGTAATTTAACATTGTATGTAGTACATTACCAATAACATAGATTACACCCGGACAACTTCTGGCACAGAGAATACAGGTAGGAGCGTGTGATCTGAAAAAGGACTTGCTCAGGGTTCATAATCTTTGCCTTCACGCAAGCTTGGGTTTTGTCCTGTGCTCATGGCCTGTGCTGGTTTCTATCCTGTGGCCTTTGGATGTGCTGTTCTCCCTAACGGATGACTTCGTTCATTCTCCCCTCCCACTCCACTCTCCCTCTCCTTCTCTGGTGGACTGCACCCTACTCTCATTACTCCTTAGCTCTCTCTCTGCTCCTTTTATGTTTGTATCTACCTCCAGGGAAATGTTCTGTGTGTCCATAGCACCTATTACCACATTGACCACTATGAATTCTTGATGAATATTGACTGATTAACTGTAACATGTTACTCTGTGGATATTTATTACTGTACTAAATTATAAAAAAATCCCAATCTCTTTTCCTCTTTCTCATTCCAAGTTAAATATCTAAAAATTCTACTCACTCAACTTAGCTTTCTTTTTTCATATAGAGCTTCTTTAACATAGAAAAAATTATATTTCCAAGGGCAGTAATGTTCCAAATTCTACTTTTGAAAAGTCATGAGTTATTTTAATAGTTCTATAATTGTTGGCAGTACTCCATGCTTCTATCACTTTCTGCAAATATAGAGTATCATTGATATTGGTCTGATTTTTCTCTCTCTGCTTCTTTTCATTAAGAAACTATGGAGGGGTATATGTAGGTCTACCATCTGAAGCTGTCAATATGGTATCCAATCAAACAAAGACTGTACGAAAAAGTAAGTAAAATTGTGAGGTTTACTTTCTCTAAATATTTATCTTTTTGTTTTTTGAAAAAAAATATAAAATTTATATTTCAGCTTGCCTGACTCAACCTACATATTACTCAGTTGCAGTTAACCATGTAGAAAAACCATTATCTGTTCACTGTAATCATTTGTTGAAATTGCCACCTACATGATGAGAGTAGTTCTAGAGCAAAATTTAGCTTCTATTTGTGGCTATGTTCCATGGATGAAAAAAGTTTTTCTCCATGGATAATTTAAATTTATTGTTAATTTCAGTGACGATCAGTATGACAGTGAAAGCAAATGTTTCAGTAAGTTTATGGAGTTTTTGTAGAAATAAAGGTAAATTCTTATAACATATTCCTGTAATATACAGATAACAGTCTGAGGATTAGAGGAAAATCAACTGCGTATTGTATAATTAAATGAAGTGAGGCCCCTTTTTGTTTCAACAAGTAGTAATTGTGGGGCTAATGTCATTTTGATAATAGACACGGACAACAACAGCCTCAGAGCTAGCTTCTTGCTTAAATGTGTGGCTCGTGGTAAGAATGCTGGTTTACCAACCACTGTACAGTTGTCTGATGCATAGTTTTAAAGGACTGTTAATATGTTTCATTTACACACAGGCTATACTACCTTATTTGTAACATACCGTAGCTCTTGTTCCTCATTGCTGTTTCTCTGCATTCTGATCTGGACTAGCAAATACATATAAGTCACTACTACTTGTCATTTTTTAGGAAACTAGATACGTTCTTTATAATCCAAATATTTAACTTTTCTTAATTTTCTCTTTAAGATTAGAAGAAAATATCATGACTCCGTAATCAAGAGGTACTGTATTTTTTCTAAATAATTGTACGTATTTAGCCTTGATGATGAATGAACTACAAATATTGTTGCTAGCTGTTTCTAAGAAATCTTGGACTTCAAGATTAAGAGGGGTCTCATCTTGTGGTTAAATCTATGAAATGGAGCATGTTATGTTATAAAGGGGTCTTTGATAATTAGGTCAACTTTCTTTGCAGTTAATTTTATTTTTCATTTCATTTTGTTTCAAATGCAACCTGATTCATTTAATAAGAACAAGCTAAGTGTTTGCCTAAAACATGAAGGTTTCACTCTTCATTGCCAAAAACTGAGGGGCTAAGACTTTGGAAATGACAAATAGGGAGAGACCAGAGAGGCTGGGACTGGCAATTAAATTAGGATCAATATTAAGTGTTGGCAATAGCCAGGGGTCAGTTAATATACAGAGAGGAGATGTAGCTGTACCAAATGAGATGGGCAGTCATCCTTATACAGAAATGTAGTTATGCAGGAAGGAATAGTAAAGCCACAGACCAAACTCGGTTGGATATTATAAAACATGTTCAATGTACACAGAAGAAACCATTGTCTGAAAGATGATGCACTGTGGACCTGGTGTCCTGGTCAAGAGCTTGGAGGTAGAATTATCCTAAGACAAGAACAAGAACAGGAGAAAACAAGCTTTCCTTTATTAACCCTCTGTGTGCCAGTTTCTAAAAGATCCTGTGCAGCATTTCCACAGAGGCAGAAAGTCTCAGTTCATCTGGTCCAAGGACGGACATGACGCTTGGATCCCCACTGCGTCTCGGTCTTGCTGACTGACATCTGGCCTCTTTTGAACGTCCTGTGATCAGGAATGCCCTATCTCCTGAGATAGCCCATTCTCTTTTGGGAGTCAGACAACCTTGGATTTGAATTCAGGCTCTTTCACTTACTAGCGGGGCAAGTTACTTCCCCCTTGTAGCCTCCATTTTATAATCTGTAAAATGGCACCCGGGCTTAGCTTGAAGGGTGTTGTTAGGATTCAATATGAAATAAAGGGCAGTTGCAGTGACTGTTGTTTTCATCATCATACTATTCTGTTTTGTATTGAGAATCCAGCCTTTGGCAGACCCAAAGCAAAACTGACTTGATGCTGACTTCTTGCTCAAGGCCAGATACTGGATTTGGGTGTTTGGGATGGGGAGGGGGTCACAGAATAAGCTTATGGGTGGAGACTAACTTTTCCCGCTGGGGGAGAGGGACACAGAGACTGTAAGCAGTGTCTTCCTGACAAGAGATACCACAATCTTGGGTAGCCATTTTTTGAAGACTGTCTCCTCAAGGTGAAAGCATTATGGAGCTTTATTCCCTAGGGCCCATGACCACATTATAGAGTGTTGAGTTTCTCTTTGGGAATTTGCTGGAGATTTTCTATTTCTAGTATTTTTAAGAGTTCTAACCCTCTAGGTTCCCTGCCGGTTTTCCACTGTGCAGAAGTACATTTGTTATTTGCATCAAATAGGAAAGATAATCTAGTTGAAAACAAGCATATGTTATCCTCCTGAAAGTAGCTTGTATTTCAAAAAGCATGAGAATAGAGTGGAAAGGGGTGCCATGTAGATAGGTATCAGGAGGTGTGTTAACTCCGTCACTAACATAGGACCTCAGAGGAATCCCTAACCTTCTCTCAGGCTTTCTCAAATTCGGTTTTCTCATGGGACGGTTGGACAAGATGGTTGTTCCACTTTGTGTGTGGATCTCAAATTCCCTGATAACAATTTAGCAATCTTGCTGGTAAACCAGCCTGCAACTTGAGACTGCTAGCTAAAATATCTCTTTATTCTCATGAGTATAAACCTATTTTATTGCTATCCCTGTCCCTTTGAATTGTCTGAAAAGTGTTCTCAGTTGAAAGGCTCTTCTTTTTCCAGAGTTGCTAAGCATCCACTCTGGTACTTGACATGTCTGAGCTCATGGCTCTCTGGGCTTAAGTTATTGGCCAGAGAGGTGCCTGGGTGGCTCAGTCAGTTAAGCGACTGCCTTTGGCTCAGGTCATGATCTCAGGGTCCTGGGACCGAGTCCCACATCGGGCTCCCTGCTCAGCGGGGAGCCTGCTTCTCCCTCTCCCTCTGCTATTCCCCCTGCTTGTGCTCTGTCTCAAATAAATAGATAAATAAAATCTTTTAAAAAAAGTTATTGGGCAGAAACCCCGAGGAGAAGACTGTCCTTTGCAGAGGAAGCTATTCTATGGAAAGGACTGGAGACACTTTTTTTGACCTAACATGCCAAATCTCTTGAAATAATGCCACTGAACTCCCTTAATGACTGGAGTTCAAAGTTCTTTTGGTGACTTTTTGAAAGAAATTGAGGAATGATTTCAGAATCTCTTACAATACTTATATCACGGTACAAACGTGTAGTTTCTTCTACAGATGACTCTCGGGTGAGCATTATGCCTGCCTAGATGTGTGGAGCATCCCTGGGCAGGGAGGAGCTGAAGTGGTGCTCTCAGATGCTTGTGGAGGGACTGGCTGGAGCAGGTTCCCCTGGGAGAGCTGGAGAGAGGGTGCATGGCTACCCCTCTCCCAGCAGGGGCTGACCCAGTAGGGGAGGGATGACATCATGGCTGAGCAGTCTGTCTTTAATTTGGGTGATGCTGATGTGCAGCTTGGTCTGGGCATTATCACGCCATATTTTATTTTATTTTTTAATTTTTTAAAAGATTTTTAAAAAATTTATCCGTCAGAGAGAGGGAGAGAGTACAAGCAGGGGGAGTGGCAGGCAGAGGGAGAAGCAGGCTCCCCGCTGAGCAAGGAGTCCGATGCGGGACTCATTCCCAGGACCCTGGGATTGTGACCTGAGCCGAAGGCAGATGCTTAAACGACTGAGCCACCTAGGTGTCCCTATCATGTCATATTTTAATTCTAAGTTTATCAGTCTCTTTCCCCATGGCTCTTCCTCTCTTTATATAAAGTGTCATCAGTTCTTAGCTCTGTGTTGGCCGCTTATTCAGTCTTAAGTATCGAGTGAACCTTGAATGTGTGTTTTACTGAAAAGAAAATCAGTAAATAATTCGTAGGCTGAAAGCTGATTTTTTTTTTTTTCTAAGTTGTCCTTTGTTAAGCTTGCTAACTCTTTTCCCTCTTGCTGTTGTTGTCTTCACAGCTTGCTCATTAAGATTTGGAAGGAATTGCACTCCATGGGCCGTCGTGACGTGCACAGAAATTTCTAAGGAAATTCTAACTAGTCGCCCACTCCGCCTCCCCTCCCCACCCAAATTCTCAAGTCTGTAGTTGAAACCCTGGGTACATGTTGAATGCTGTGGTACTAGAAAGGAATCAGGTAAACAATACATGGGTATATGGAACTTTCTGGGATCCTGCTGAGAAAGACAAGTGGACAAACCACTAGTGTCTGGAGCCAGCCTGCTGTATCTGGCGGCATTGTCTCCCTGGCCATTCAACACAGCTCATGAAAATCATGTCTTTTCACTGATACTTTTTTGATAGTTTTTATATAATGAAATCTGTATTCTATTTATAACTTCAGCTAAGAAAGCACTATAAATGAACTCCCTAAAGTAATATATTTGTGGGTTACCTTTCACTATTTCTACGTTACATTAATTTTTAGCTGTAAAATGGTTAAATTGATTCTTACTGTTCTCTGTTTCCCTTTTTTACTTTTTGGTTTTCAGCTTTCTGTAAGTGTCAGAGAATGTCTTCCATTAGGAACGATGTATGACCTTTCAATGTTGAAAAATAAGCTCCTGAAATTTGCATGCCCTACACACGTTTTGATTAACTTTCCATTTTCTTTGGTCGAAGGCTGATGTCACCACAAATCCCTTGCAGTCATTGATTCTCTCATTCTCCTTTGTGGGATCCCAGCATCCCATCATGTTAATCCTATACTATTTTCAAGGACTTGTGACTGATGGTTAAGGGTATTTGGAAAGCTCTTAATTTGAGGATGACCACGTGTAGCCATTTAGTACTGCAATGTAGATTACTCAATTTACCAATATATTTCAACAATTAAAACATTTTTATTCCTCTTTACCTGGATTTCTTGTTTTTTAAAAGGTCACTTTCAAAGAAGTCACGCATGGCATTGTGGAATATAGATACTATATCAGTATATATAGCTAATGAATAAATAGGTTACCATGAAAAACCAAAGTTTTTCATAAGAAGGAAAAGATTATCTTATAAATCTGGTCCATATGACAGCCAACGGGATATCAAATTGGTAAAATATCAAAGGTGATTTTCTGAGCAGGTGGTGAGAGCTGAGCCTTGGATCTTGCTTGGAGAGGTTGCTGGCTGTACCTGGGGATGTGACAAGGCATGGGGCCAGCTCCAAGGAGAAAGTAAAGCAAACCTAGGAGATCTGCTTGGTCCTGCTAGCTGTTGTCAATATTTTATTAAGACAGTTTATCGGGAAGAGGTTCAAGATGGCGATAGAAAAGGATCCTAGTCTCATCTCCTCCCACAGACACAAAATCTACAGCTACATATGAAATAGTTCCCTCTGAAAAGGACCTGCAGGCTAGCTGAACAGCAGCTCCACAACAAAGGATAAAAGGGCCATATTGAGATGGGTGGGAGGGGCAGAGGCATGGTCTTCCAAGAAAGCCCAGCCTCGGCACAGAGACCAGCAACTGGGAGGGATCTCATTAATACAGAGCTTGTCCCTGAGGAGTGAGAGGTTTTTGCTCCACATCAGACACTCCAGCCCTTGGGAAGTGCATCAGAGGGATGAGCCCCCAAAGCACCTGGACCTTGAAAACCACAGGGCTTATGGCCAGGGGAACCACAGGGCTTTAGGGAATGGAAAATCCCCTCTTAAAGAGCTCACATACAGACCCACTTATCCCAGGACCCAGCACAAAAGTAAGTTTGAAAGATACCCAGACCATATGCTTAGGAGACTCATTTGTTAATCTTAGAGCGTCTGCCAAAGAGACAGGAACCTGTTGAGACTCTCGGGGACAGAGGTGCTGGCCAGACACGATTTTTGCATTCTCCTTCTGCCTTGTTGGGACTAGTGCTGGGGGGTGGTCACCATTTTTGTACACCCGGCCCTCCCCACCCCGGCCTGCTAGCTCTGGTGGAAGTATCCTGCCCCCGTGTGCCACAGCCAAGGATGAGTACTTTCCCCATGGCCCACCCCACCAGCCACAGGGTGTGCCACCCACACCAGGGGCACCCCTTGAGCCTCTGGCTCCGATGGCCAAGGAGGATTGTGCTTCTGGACCCCCTGAGCCTGAAACAGACAGTCCTTGACGGGTTACCACCCCCAGGCCACTGCACAAACAGCAGACTGAAACACACCCTCAGCATTCATATGAAAGAGGCATATTTTCTTGTCCTGGAGCTTCAGCCTGAGGGACAGACTTCAGGTTGGCGATATATCCTAGGCCACAGAGGCGCCCCGAGGGAAGATGGGCAGGGAGATAGCCGTATTAGTACTCTCCCTTGGCCACATAGCAGCTCACTGATACCTCCCCGAAAGGAGCTTATATACATCTAAAGCCACGAGGTTTGCAGTTGTCGCCCTGGGGACACCTCCAGATTTCTTGGTCTGGAAGTCAGCAGAGTTTAGGATTGTAGACCCACGAGACTGTGTCTATTAACGTACCTTGAAAGCTGCTGCCTGTGGATCTGGCTTACTCCATACCTAAAAGAACTAGAAGAAGAACAAACGAAGCCCAAAGTTAGTAGAGGGAAGGCCATAATAAAGATCAGAGTGGAAATAAATGAAATAGAGACTGAAAAGATCAATGAAATGAAGAGTTGGTTCTTTGAAAAGATAAAACTGATGAACCTTAAGGCAGGCCCACCAATTAAAAAAGACAGGGCTCAAATAAAATAAAAAATGAAAGAGAAGTTACAACTGATACTATGGAAATATAAAGCATCATAATGCCAGACCGCTCACTATAAGCAATTATATGCCAAAAAACTGGACAATCTGGAAGAAATGGATAAGTTCCTAGAAACACACAATCTTTTAAGACTGAATCTTGAGGAAATAGAAAATCTCATGAACCAATTGCTAGTCAGGAGATTGAATTGGTAATCAAAAACCTCCCAGCAAACAGAAGTCCAGGACCAGATGGCTTCACTAGTGAATTCGACCAAATATTCAAAGAAGATGAAATACCTATCTTCAGGCAAGGACGCTACTGAGAAGAAAATTAAAGGCCAGGCCAATAACCCTGATGAACATAGATGCAAAAAGTCCTCAACAAAATACTAGCAAACCAGGGACGCCTGGGTGGCTCAGTTGGTTAAGCATCTGCCTTCAGCTCAAGTCATGATCTCAGGGTCCTGGGATTGAGCCCTGTGTTGGGCTCCTTGCTCATCAGGGAGTCTGCTTCTCTCTCTCCCTCTGTGCTCTCTCTCTCTCTCAAATAAATAAAATCTTAAAAAAAATACTAGCAATCCTAATTAAACAGTACATTAAAAGGATCATACACTGTGATCAAGGTTGATTGATCTCAGAGATGCAAGGATGGTCAGTGTCCACACATCAATCAATACGGTACATCATGTTAACATTTGCACATGAGGATAAGCTGTTGTGTGGAAAGAAGCACTAATGAGAGGCCACGAGACTCAACAGCAAGTGCGGAGGGAGAGCTGCCTTAGTTCCCAATGACTCAACAGCCCTGGCACCAGTCTGCCCAGGCGGTGTGACTTGGCTTCTGTGAAAAAAATTCATGGCACTACTGTAATAAATTCCCCCCTTTGCTTTAGCTTATGTTGGTTTCTGTCCCTGGATACCAAGACATAGTCTCACTCTTCCTTTTACACTGCCCACCACTCTGGTCTTCACTCTCACGAACCTAGAATTTTATAAAAGCCTGTGGAACTTCAACATGAAAAAAATATATATTTAAGTAAGAATCAGTAAGACATGATCATAATACGCATACTCCTGTCCCATAATGGCATGTAGGTGGAACATCGGCAGTTTCTCCCATTAAGGATAGCAGATTACTTTTTGAAAACTTATAATTTTGAAATAATTTTAGATTTACGGAAGAGTGTAAAGTTAGCACAGACCGTTCCTATATGCCCTTCACCCAGCTTCTCCCACTGTGAATATTTTACATAAACTTGTCAAAACTAAGAAATTAAATATTAGTGTAAACTAAACTACAGCTTTTCATTGGATTCCTTTAGTTTTTCCATAAATGTCCTTTTTCTGTTCCAGGACCCAATCTGAGATTTCATCGCATTCTATTGTATTTGGTCTTCCTGTCTCTTTACTTTTCCCATCCTGATGGTTCCTCAGTCTCACCTTGTTTTTCCTAACCCTGACACTTCTGAAGCCTCCTGATAGATATTTTGCAGTATTTCCCTCAATTTGGACTTGTCTGATGTTTTCTTATGATTAGACTGGGGTTATAGATTTGTGGGAAGAATACCAGAGGCGATGTACCCCTTCATCACATATCCTACCTCGCAGTTTCACCATAACTTGTTGCTGGTGATATTAACCATGATCACCCGGTAGGTTAGGGGGGCATCTGTCAGGTTTTTCCACTATAAGATTTCTAGTTTTTCTTTTCCAAACTCTGCCCTTTATAAGTGAGTCACTAGGGTTTTTTTTTTTTTTAAAGATTTTATTTATTTATTTGAGAGAGACACAGCAAGAGAGGGAACACAAGTAGAGGGAGAAGCAGACTCCCTGCTGAGCAGGGAGCCAGATGCGGGAGTTGATCCCAGGACCCTGGGATCATGACCTGAGCCTAAGGCAGATGCTTAACCAACTGAGCCACCCAGGCATCCCTAAGTGAGTCACTAAGTTTATAACATACTCAAAGGAAAGGAGAATAAAGCTCCACCTCCTGGAGGGAGGAACATCAAGGAATTTTTAGACATTTGTTAAAAGCACCACAGTCAAGTATTTTGAGGGAGATACTTGGAGACCCTGACAATGTCCGGTTTCTCCTTAAAGGTTTGCCCACAAATTTTAGCATTCACCCTTGGAAGTTGCCTGCAGCATTGATTACTGTGGTGTTCCAGTGGTGATTTTCTGCTTCCCTCATTCCTTCACATGTATTACTCAAAATTCTACTCTAAGGAAGAATTATCCATTCTCCCCTAATTTACTTACTTATTCAATCCCTTATTTATATCAGCATTGACTCATGGATATTTATTTTGTTCTTTATGTTATAATCCAGTACTGTCATTTTTTTTGCTCCAAATATTTGAGCTTTGACCATTGGTCATTTGTTTAAGTTGGTTCTTGACATGGCCCAAGCTTCCCCCCAAGCCCCCACCTTAGGTTGACTTTTAACAGCAAGCTGGCCTATAAAATAAAAATCCAATTCAAAAGTTAAAACATATTCCTAAAACTTCATCAAATTTTATTATAAATGAATAGTGTTTTCCATATTATGACAAGTCTTAACATTTTCCTTCAACTAGACATTATTTATTTAGAACCTTGTGATTCTTATGTGCTAATAATACTTGCCACCCACTTACCTCTGTCTTAAGGCTAATTATTATAATCTTTATTAAGTACTTCAAGAATCTTGAGTGGAAGACTTAAAGAAGGAGAACTATTAACATTAAAATCTTTCAAAGGAGAGTAGGAGAGGAAAAGATGGTGGAGGAGTAGGGGACCCTATTCCAACTGGTCCCCGAAACTGAGCTGGATATCTACCAGACCACTTTGAGCACCCATGAAATCAGCCTGAGATGTAAGAAGATCTGGATCTCTACAAACAGAATATCGCAGGTGGTTGGTTCCGAGGTACGAAGCGGGGAGCCGTGATTCCACGGGCAGTTATCAGAGAATAAATGGCAGTGGGAGGGAGCCTATCCGTGGGGATCCTACACTGCCGGTGAGCGACAGCCTCACTTGCTGGGGACGGGCCACAGACTTGCAGACCGGTAGCGGCGGGGAAAGGACTTTAGACGGAAACCCAAGCGGCGGGGCTGCACTTGCGAACTGGGGGCAACTGGCGGTTCTAGAAGCACAAAGGGCAGAGATATGCCCCGACCTGGAGGTGAGGACTGGGAGCACTGCGAGGGGTGCACAACCCAGGACGCTGCAGTTTATAGCAGCACAGACAGAAACAGAGACAGTGTGACCTGGAGAGCTCACTGAAGAACAGACTTCGATCTCTCTGCTCTGAGACAGAGGGTTGGAAATGGTCTCTTCTGCTCTGATGCTTGGAAGAGATGAGGAAAGCCGCCAGGGAAAGCTGCCAATGAATAAAAGCGCCCCAAAACTGGTTTTCACTGAGCCCATCCCCCGCCACTGGGGGGGCAGGGCAACTCTGCCCAAACAGGGTTGCCTGAGTAACAGTGTGGCAGGGCCCTCCCCCAGAAGACAGGCTGGGAGAACAAGAGTCCAGTAACCCTAAGGTCCCTAGAAAACAGGTGCATCTTGCTTGGGTTGTGGTCAATAATTTGGACTCTATATATTCCCTCAACCACCCATCAACAGAATGACTAGGAGGAGGAACCCCCAAAATAAGAAAGACTCAGAGATTATGACTTAAGCTGCAGATTTACAAATGGATTCAGATATAACCAAGATGTCGGAGATGGAATTCAGGCTAGCAATTGTGAAGATGGTAGCTAGAATGGAGAAATTGATTAATGGCAACACAGAGTCTCTAAGGGCAGAAATGAAAGCTGAATTGGCAGAACTTAAAAATGCTATCAATGAGATCCAATCTAATCTAGATAATCTAACAGCTAGGGTAAGTGAGGCAGAAGAATGAATTAGTGACCTGGAAGACAATTTAATAGATAAAAAGGGAAAAGAGGCCAGGGAAAAACAACTCAGAATCCATGAAAATAGAATCAGAGAAATAAGTGACACCATGAAGTGTTCCAATGTCAGAATTATTGGAATCCCGGCGGGGGTGGAGAGAGAGAGAGGACTAGAAGATATATTTGAGCAAATCGTAGCTGAGAACTTCCCTAATCTGGGGAATGAAACAAACATTCGTGTCCTAGAGGCGGAGAGGACCCCTCCCAAGATCAAGGGAAACAGGCCAACACCCCGGCATGTAATAGTAAAACTCGCAAATCTTAGAACCAAGGAAACCATCTTAAGGGCAGTTCGGGGGAAGAGATTCTTTATGTACAGAGGGAGGAACATCAGAATAACGTCAGACCTATCCACAGAGACCTGGCAAGCCAGAATATGGCAAGACATATTCAGGGTACTAAACGAGAAGAACATGCAGCCAAAAATACTTTATCCAGCAAGGCTGTCATTTAGAATGGATGGAGAGATGCAGAGCTTCCAAGTCCGGCAGAAACTGAAAGAATATGTGACCACTAAGCCAGCCCTGCAAGAAATATTAAGGGGGGTTCTATAAAAGGAGAAAGACCCCAAGAGTGATATACAACAGAAATTTACAGGGACAGTCTGTAAAAACAAGGTCATCACAGGCAACATGATGACAATTAATTCATATCTTTCAATAATCACTCTCAACATGAACGGCCTAAATGCTCCCATAAAACGGCACAGGGTTGCAGATTGGATAAAAAGACAGGACCCATCCATATGCTGTCTACAAGAGACTCATTTTGAACCTAAAGATACATCCAGACTGAAAGTGAAGGGATGGAGATCCATCTTCCATGCCAACGGACCTCAAAAGAAAGCTGGGGTAGCAATTCTTATATCAGACAAATTAGATTTTAAGCTAAAGACTGTAGTTAGAGACACAGAAGGACACTATATCATTCTTAAAGGGTCTATCCAACAAGAAGACCTAACAATTGTAAATATCTATGCCCCCAGCATGGGAGCAGACATCTACATAAGCCAGCTGTTAACCAAAATAGTCATATTGATAACAATATATTAATTGTAGGAGACCTCAATACTCCACTCTCAGCAATGGACAGATCATCTAAGCAGAAAATCAACAAAGAAACAAGAGCTTTGAATGACACACTGGACCAGATGGACCTCATAGATATATACAGAACATGCCACCCTAAAACAGCAGAATACTCATTCTTCTTGAGTGCACATGGAACTTTCTCCAGAATAGACTACATACTGGGTCACAAATCAGGTCTCAACCAATACCAAAAGATTGAGATTATTCCATGCATATTCTCAGACCACAATGCTTTAAAACTGGAACTCAATCAGAAGAAAAAATTTGGCAGAAATTCATACACTTGGAAGCTAAAGACCACTCTGCTCAAGAATGTTTAGGTCAACCAGGAAATCAAAGAACTTAAACAATTCATGGAAACCAATGAGAAAGAAAACACATCGGTCCAAAACCTATGGGATACTGCAAAGGTGGTCCTAAGACGGAAATACATAGCCCTCCAAGCCTCACTCAAAAAAATAGAAAAATCCCGAATTCACCAACTAACTCTACACCTTAAAGAACTAGAGAAAAAGCAACAAACGATGCCTAAGCCACACATTAGAAGAGAAATAATTAAGATTAGAGCAGAGATCAATGAATTAGAAACCAGAAACACAGTAGATCAGATCAACAAAACTAGAAGCTGGTTCTTTGAAAGAATTAATAAGATTGCTAAACCACTGCCCAGACTTATCCAAAAGGAAAGAGAAAGGACCCAAATTAATAAAATTATGAATGAAAGGGGAGAGATTACGACTAACACCAAGGAAATAGAAACAATTATTAGAAATTATGATCAACAACTATATGCCAACAAACTGAGCAATCTGGGTGAAATGGATGCCTTCCTGGAAACCTATAAGCTGCCAAGACTGAAACAGGAAGAAATTGACAATCTGAATAGGCCAATAACCAGTAACGAGATTGAAGCAGTGATCAAAAACCTCCCAAAAAACAAGAGTCCAGGGCCTGATGGATTCCCTGGGGAATTCTACCAAACATTCAAAGAAGAAATAATACCTTTTCTACTGAAGCTGTTTCAAAAAATAGAAACAGAAGGAAAGCTTCCAGACTCATTCTATGAGGCCAGCATTACCTTAATCCCCAAACCAGGCAAAGACCCCATCAAAAAGAAGAATTTCAGACTGATATCCCTGATGAATATGGATTCCAAAATCCTCAACAAAATCCTAGCAAATAGGATCCAACAGTACGTTAAAAGGATCATCCACTACGACCAAGTGGAATTTATCCCTGGGATGCAAGGGTGGTTCAACATTTGCAAATCAACCAATGTGATAGAACACATTAATAAGAGGAGAGAGAAGAACCATATGGTCCTCTCAATTGATGCAGAAAAAGCATTTGACAAAATACAGCATCCTTTCCTAATTAAAACTCTTCAGAGTATAGGGATAGAGGGAATATTCCTCAAGTTCATAAAATCCATCTATGAAAAACCCACAGCGAATATCATCTTCAATGGGGAAAAGCTGAGAGCTTTCCCTTAAGATCAGGAACACATCAAGGGTGCCCACTCTCGCCATTATTGTTCAACATAGTACTAGAAGTCCTAGCAACAGCAATCGACAACAAAAAGAAATAAAAGGTATTCAATTTGGCAAAGAAGAAGTCAAACTCTCTCTTTTCGCAGACGACATGATAGTTTATGTGGAAAACCCAAAAGACTGCACCCCCAAATTACTAGAACTCATACAGCAATTCAGTAATGTGGCAGGATACAAAATCAATGCACAGAAATCAGTTGCTTTCTTATACACTAACAACACAACTATAGAAAGAGAAATTAGAGAAACAATTCCATTTACAATAGCACCAAAAACCATAAGGTACTTTGGAATAAATCTAACCAAAGAGGTAAAGAATCTATACTCTAGGAACTGCAGAACACTCATGAAAGAAAGTGAAGAAGACACAAAAAGATGGAAAAACAGTCCATGCTCATGGATTGGAAGAATAAACATTGTTAAAATGTCTATGCTACCCAGAGCTATCTTTACCTTCAGTGCCATCCCAATCAGAATTCCAATGACATTTTTCAAAGTGCTGGAACAAACAATCCTAAAATTTGTATGGTATCAGAAAAGACCCTGAATAGCCAAGGAAATGTTGAAAAAGAAAAACAAAGCTGGGGGCATCACGTTGCCTAATTTCAAGCTATATTACAAAGCAGTGATCACCAAGACAGCATGGTACTGGCACAAAAACAGACATATAGACCAATGGAACAGAATAGAAAGCCCAGATATGGACACTCAACTCTATGGTCAAATAATCTTCGGCAAAGCAGGAAAAAATATGCAATGGAAAAAAGACAGTCTCTTCAATAAATGGTGCTGGGAAAATTGGACAGCCACATGCAGAATGAAACTTGACCATTCTCTAACACCATACACAAAGATAAACTCAAAATGGATGAAAGATCTCAATGTGAGACAGGAATCCATCAAAATCCTAGAGGAGAACATAGGCAGTAAACACTTTGACATTGGCCATAGCAACTTCTTTCAAGATACATCTCCAAAGCCTAGTGAAACAAAAGGAAAAATGAACTTTTGGGACTTCATCAAGATAAAAAGCTTCTGCACAGCAAAGGAAACAGTCAACAAAACAAATAGGCAACCCACAGAATGGGAGAAGATATTTGCAAATGACACTACAGATAAAGGGCTGATATCCAAGATCTATAAAGAACTTCTCAAACTCAACATCTAAAAAACAAATAATCAAGTCAAAAAATGGGCAGAAGACATGAACAGACACTTCTCAAAAGGAGACATACAAATGGCTAACAGACACATGAAAAAATGTTCATCATCACTAGCCATCAGGGAAAATTCAAATCAAAACCTCATTGAGATACCACTTTACACCAGTTAGAATGGCAAAAATTGACAGGGAGAGAAACAACAAATGTTGGAGAGGTTGTGGATAAAGGGGAACCCTCTTACACTGATGGTGGGAATGCAAGTTGGTACAGCCACTTTGGAAAACAGTGTGGAGATGCCTCAAAAAATTAAAAATAGAGCTACCCTATGACCCAGCAATTGCCCTCCTGAGTATTTACCCCAAAGACACAGATGTAGTGAAAAGAAGGGCCATATGCACCCAATGTTCATAGCAGCAATGTCCACAATAGCCAAACTGTAGAAAGAGCCGAGATGCCCTTCAACAGATGAATGGATAAAGAAGATGTGGTCCACATATACAATGGAATATTACTCAGCCATCAGAAAGGATGAATACCCAACTTTTACATCAACATGGATGGGACTGGAGGAGATTATGCTAAGTGAACTAAGTCAAGCAGAGAAAGTCAATTATCATCTGGTTTCACTCATTTGTGGAACATAAGGAATAGCATGGAGGACATTAGGAGAAGGAAGGGAAAAATGAAGGGGGGGAAATTGGAGGGAGAGATGAACCATGAAAGACTATGGACTCTGAGAAATAAACAGGGTTTTAGAGGGGAGGGGGGTAGGGGGATGTGTTAGCCTGGTGATGGGTATTAAGGAGGGCACATATTCCATGGACCACTGGGTGTTATACGAAAACAATGGATCGTGGATCACCACATCAAAAACTAATGATGAATGGTGACTAACATAACATAATAAAATAAAAACAAAAAATAGAAGATCTTTCAAAAGAAAAATGAGAGATTAGTGAAACCTTAAAAATGCCTGAAATTTAAGGTAACATCTTTTCAAACAATATATCCTGGTTTTTTGCAAGATTATTATTAAAAATATATAGATGAGTTTCAGAGAATTTCTGATTAATAGATTAGAAAAGGTTTTCTTAAGCAACTTTCTAAGCTTGGAGACATTTATTCCTAGTCTTTGTTAAGAAAGATTGCTTGAGTTTAGTTTTAGGAGAAACTGCTCCAGTCTGGAATGAAGAAGTGTGGTTTGGCAAGTACAGCCAATATCTGGGGTGTTACGTAAGAATGGCGGGCCTGATAAACTGAGTACTCAAAAGTGATCTGGAATAGGCTTTGGGGAGAGAGGCAGAATGATAGACAATGCTAAGTTAGCACAATGGAGAAGCTGTCTCTGGGTGTTTGAATTGGCAAGAACTTGAAGAGGAAGAGAAAACAGGTTCAGTTTTGCAAATGGGAGAAGGGTTATGAGGAATTTCAGGAGGGAAAAGTTATGTAAGAGACTTTCCCAGGAAGATATTTGCTTATTTATACTTGATGCATATGATAAATTCAAGCAGTACAAAGTGATGTGCTTTTTTCCATAGATTGCGTTCTAATACCCAGTTTTGATTTTCAGTTACTTATCAACCATCACCAGTCAAGTTCTTGCTGTGTCCCAGGTGGGTACTAGTTACTAAGGGTATGGCTGAAAGCCCCAGTCCCTGCATTCTTGGCTTTTTATTTTTTAAAGATATTTATTTATTTAAGAGCGAGAGAGAGAACACCAGCGGTGGGGAGAGGCAGAAGGAGAGGGAGAGAGAAGCAGACTCCCAGCTGAGCAGGAAGCCCGATGCGGGGCTCAAACCCAGGACCCAGAGATCATGACCTGAGCTGAAGGCAGACACTTAACAGATGGAGCCACCCAGGTGCCCCCATTCCAGGCTCTCTAGAATAGTGGGGATGTACTGGGTAACCTGTGATGTACATACAGAGCAATGCCTGGTGTGGGCGTGGGTTATTTTGGGAGCACAGAACAGGAGCAGCTAAGTCAGACTTAGGGTTAGGAAAGACTCCCCAGAGGGCATCCCCTGCAGAACCAGGTGGGAGAGCGAGAGTTGGCCAGCCAGAGGTGGGAGAAGAAAGAGACTTCAGGCAGAGAATCTTAGGGGCAAAGAAGGCCCTGAAGGCCCTTGGTGTGTCCTGGGAACTGCTAGGAGTTCATCCAGGTGGGAGCTGGTGGTAAGAGGGTGGGAGGGGTGACAAGGTGAGCTGGTGAGGTGCTTCATGAGCCATGCTGGAACTTCTGAAGGCGGTGGGGAGCAACTGGGGAGAGAAGCAGTTGTGGAACTTATGTGCTGGGTCCTTCCATTTACCCATTGTTTGGGCGCCATTGGAAGGTTTGCTCTTGCCATCTATTCCAACTCCTGGTTTGTGGGTCTCTCTGTGGGAGGCATGAGTAATACTATTAATGGTACTTACTGTTACTATAGTAAATAGCATTTACTATAATAGTAATTGATAGTACTATTGGTCTCTCTGTGGGAGGCCACAGAGTAATACTCTTAATAGTATTTACTGTGGTAAGTAGTATTTACTATAATAGTAATTACCAGTAATAGTAATACTATTAGCTCTATATGGTGAAGGTGGGGCCTTCCCATTTAATCTATGACACAAAATACTTGGAGTTTTCAGACACAGTGCAATTTATGGAAAGGTTGGAGAGATAACCAAGAGTTTGATAAGGTTTGTGTCCTACACAAGACCACATCTTCAAGACTGGGAGAGGTGGCTCTTTATCTAATGCATAGGAACCAACACAGAGGGTCAAGGCAAATGAAGAAACACAGGCATCTGTTCCAAATGAAAGGTTCCATCAAGAATATCAGAAACATTGAGGCACCTGAGTGGCTCTGTTGGTTGAG
>NC_058407.1:16926068-16951145 GCF_002201575.2 Neomonachus schauinslandi | reverse complement strand
TCCCTCTGTCCCACCCCCTGCTCTCTCTCTCAAGTAAATCTTTTTTTCAAAAAAAGAGTATCAGAAACATTGCCTTAAGACAGGGTCATGCCCCTTCCAGCACCAGATATAACCAGATACCTAGTCATTAGGAATTTGAGAATGTTGAGGACATCCTATTGTTTCACACATTTCTCTCATTTCTTTTTCCACAAAAACCATTCCGTTAAATGAAGTCAAACTTTTTTGTTCAGTGGAGACTTTAACACTTAGATAACTTAGCACTCAATTACATATTTTGCTTATTCTCTGAATATTTAATATTAAAGTACTGCAGACTCCTTGGAAGACAGGTGTATTCCTGTATATGTGTATACAATGATACGTTCTTTTCCATTCTTCTTAGAATTGGGTCCCATAGACCCACACTATGAAGAAATGGCCTTATGTTGGTAGGGAAAGCGAAATAATTTGTGGCTCTCTCCCAGACAAGGAGCAACTTTGGTGTCTTCTCTAGAACAGTAGTACCTTTGAGACAGTTTTAAGGCCTTTGGCAAGTCATTTGGTTTTTCTGCACCTCAGCAAATTCCAGTGAATGGGACAAAAATCTATTCTAATTCTCTTCTAAAATTGTTAGCAGAATTCATTCCTTGCTTGATTACTTATCCAACAATTATTTCCTGAGCAGCCACTCTGTCATTGCCTTAGGCATTGGAGATGCAGCAGTGAACAAATCAGAAAAAAGCCCATGACATTGTGGGGCTTATGTTTTACAAAGGAGAGACACACTAGATGAAAAAAATATTATATACGTACTTGTCAGAGTAATAAGTTCCATGGGGAAGACTAACCCAGAGAAAAGGGAATAGAGAGCTAGTTGGGGAGGTGGGAATTGCAACTTTAATCTTAAATAGGATGATCAGGGGATTTCTCACTGCAAATATGATGCTTGAAGGCAACGACCTGAAGAAGAAGTAGCTACTTACCCATGTGGGTATCCAGAGGAAGAAGATTTTAAGGAGATGGGAGGGACAAGTTAAAAGGTCCCATGCAGACGTGCGTCTAGCATATTTGAAGAGAGCAAACAATTCAGTGTGGCTGGGCAAAGATTGCAAATGGGAGAGAAAAGGGAGAGGTTGGAGGGCTGCTGGGAAGAGATTTTGGAGGGAGATGAGATCTATTGTTGACCAGTGGCTTTGTAAGTTATCTGTATATTTTAGAATAAAAATTGTATATATTAAAGTTATACAACACAATTTGATAAACACACAATCAAGCTAATTAACACATCATCTCCTCAGATAGTTACTTTTTTTCATGTGTGATGAGCTCACTTGAAATCTCTCTTGCGTATTTCCAGTATTTAATACACTATTATTATGGCCATTATGCTGTTCATTAGATCTCTAGACGTATCCGTCCTACACAATTAACTTTGACCAACATCTCCCCATTTCTCCCAATCTTCCAGCCCCTGGCAACTGTCATTCTACTCTCTGCTTCTCTGAGTTCCACTTTTTTTTTTTTTAGATTCCACACATAAGTGAGATCATATAGTATATATCTTTCTCTGTCTGGCTTATTTTACTCAGCAAGACATCTTTCAGTTTCATCCATGTTGGTATTAGGGGCAGCATTTCCTTTTTAATAGCTGAATAACATTCCATTTTATTCCTTTATATATAACACATATATAATAATATAAAAACATAATATTAGAATAATATATAATGGAATATTGTGTATTATATAAACTATATATTATTATATATCTTCTTTCTTCTTTATGCCCTCATCTGTTGATGGACATTTGGATTGTTTCTATGTCTTGGCTACCGTGAATATTGCTGCAATGAACATAGGAGTACAGATATCTCTTTGAGATATTCATTCCATTTCCTTTGGATATATACCTGGAGGTGGGATGGCTGGATCATATGGTA
Source organism: Neomonachus schauinslandi (assembly GCF_002201575.2). Lineage (NCBI taxonomy): Eukaryota > Metazoa > Chordata > Mammalia > Carnivora > Phocidae > Neomonachus > Neomonachus schauinslandi. The sequence continues at coordinate 16,949,223 of NC_058407.1, read as the reverse complement.
GTTCTATTTTTAATTCTTTAGGAAACTCCAAGTTTTCCCATAATGGCTATGCTAATTCATATTCCCACCAATGCTGCACAAATGTTCCCTTTTCTCCACTTCCTCACCGACGCTTGTTATCTCTTGTCTTTCTGATAAAAGCCATTCTAACAGGTGTGAGGTGAGATTTCATTGTGCTTCTGGTTTACATCTCTTTGATGATGTTGAACGTCTTTTCATATATCTGTTCATATATCTGTTGGCCATTTGTATGGCTTCTGTTGAGAAATATGTATTTGGGTGTTTTTTTTTTTTTTTTGCCAACTTTTAAATTGGGTTATTTGCTCTTGAGTTGTTTGAGTTCCTTATATATTTTAGATATTCACCCCTTATCAGATGGTTTGCAAATATTTTTCCCATTCTGTAGGTCCTCTCTTCCCAATGTTGATTGTTTGCTTTTTAGTTTGATGCAATCACATTTGTCTATTTTTGTTTCTGTGTGTAGACTCTTGGCTTTCATTCTGTGAGGTGGGAAGTCCTTGGGTGGTTTGGAGTAGAAGAGTCATGTGATCTAAGCTTTAACAGAAGTATGGGTTGCTGTATATATATAAAGATTTTATTTATTTATTTGACAGAGAGAGAGACAGAGAGAGGGGGAGTGGGAGAGGGAGAAGCAGGCTTCCCACTGAGCAGGGAGCCTGATGAGGGGCTCGATCCCAGGACCCCGGGATCATGACCTGAGCCAAAGGCAGATGCTTAACGACTGAGCCTCCCAGGCGCCCCAGATTCTAGATATATTTTGAAGGTAGAGCAGATAGAATTTGTTGATGCATCAGACGTGGGATACAAGAGTACAAGAAGAGTTAAGGAGTGCTCCTAGGATACTGGCTGAGCAACTGGGAAAATGGGAGTTGCCATTTGCTGAGATGAGGAAGATCGTGGGTGGAGCAGGTTTAAGGGATAATCAGGTGGTTGGGCGCATTAACTTTGAGATGCCTCTTCCACTTCAAAGTGGGGACATAGAAAAGGAAGGTAAGATGGCAGGAGGGAGGATGTATATATACAGTGTACTCATGGAATTTATAGTCACAGGGTGATGGGATCACCAGCGGAGTGAGTAGATGGAGAAGAGATTGAAGGGCTGAGTCCTGGCCACTCAGTGTTTGGGCGCAGAAGATGAAGAAGGACCAGCAAAGGAGAGTGAAAAGCCGGAGATGGGGGGGAGGGGGAGAGAAAATGTGGGAGAGTTTGGTGTCCTGGAAATCACACGCAGAGAGCACTGAATGGGCTACTGTATTAGAAGCGCCACACAGTGGTCAATGGCTAGGAAAACCATACTCTCACAGGCACAGATTCCCATAGAAACAAAGCCATTAGGAACAGAGAAGAGTCTGGAGATTCTGATTTCGTTTTAGGCAAATGGTCTGTTAAAAAAAAAAAAAACTCCTTAGATCTAAGATAATTGTTGACTTAGGTATATTTTCAACTGATGTATATCCTGTTTGAATAAAGAATGAAATCCATAGTTCAGGATTTCCTACTTCTGTACACAAGGGTGGTATATTGGGAGGGAATGATCGAAGGAGACTGTGTCCTTTATGGACAAGTTGTTATCTTTCCATAACTGCTTGTAGCTTTAGTACAGTTACAATCATAAAAAAAAACAAAACCATGTAAACTGGGAAAGTGATGAGTGGACCATGAACACGACCTCCTGCATCTCAGAGCACTAATTAAGCCAAGACAGCCATAATAGGGCTGGTCCAGGAATAGGTAGAATGTATGAAACAAGAGAAAACATATACAGATCAATATAAATTTTGCATATGATAATGTCATTATAAATTAGAATGTAAAGGAAGATTTATCTTTTTAAAATGCTGCTGAAAACAATTCACTAATTGGGTGGAGGAACAGCAAGAGTCACCAAATAACCTATAAATATATTTGAGTGCATGTGAGCATTATGTAAATAATAAAAACCATACACAAGGAAAATACTGGTGACTATTTATCTGACCTGGACTGGAAAAGAGATTTATGTGAATGCCACATAATGCTGACTCTGTAAAGTATTGTTGGATCTGACTATGTAAAAAATGAAAGCACATGCATGTTTGAAAAAACAAGCCTGGAAACATTTAACAAGCAAATAACTAAAAAAAAAAAAAAAAAAAAGCAACATTTGTGACAGGGTTAACGGGGTTTGTAAAGTGCTCCTAGATGAAGGGTTTAAGAAAATTATGAACAAAGGAACAAAAAGGCAATTCACAAAAGGAATACAAATGGCCATTGAATCACTGCGGGGAAAGTTCAGCCTCATTAAAATCAAATGTTGCAAATAAAAGTAACAATGTTCATCTTTCAAACAGTACCCCCACCCCCTTGTGGTCATCAGTTGCACTGCAAGCACCTGCGGCTCCATTAAGAGGGCCGGTCTTGGTCACGTGACTCTCCAGCATTCCTTGCTTTCAACATCCACGCGTGGCCTCCCAGCTCCTTGACCTTATCTTCCCCAATTAACTTGTCCTCTACCCAGCCTCTGACACTCACTCCCACCTCATGCCCCAACTCTTGTTATTTATAACCAACTTTTTTTTACAGTGACACTTTCTAACATCCCACACTTCCCTCCTTCACTGTCCCTTCTCTTTCCACCTCCTGACTCCACCAATGTTTCGACCCCAGGAGGACCACTCATTGCTGCTTTCAAGGCTAGCCTCTCTTGTGCCTTCACGTCCCTCCTTACCCACCTGAAACACCGAGGTGGATCAATATCCTCACTCTGTTGCAAACGTCATCAACTCTCTGGTTCCTGTCTTTTTGCTGCAATCACTTGACTAACTATGACCCGGGCTGGAGCCATTCCCCTGCCTGTGCAGGTGCAGTTGAATATAGCTGCATAAAAATAGACAATCAGCTAACAGAGACTTCCAGTGGGTCCACAGCACTGCCTGCCCTTCACTTCAGTTTCCATAGTCCATTCATACTTCCATCCTCATAGATGGCTATTTCATATTTTCTCACTTCCCAAGCCTCCACCACATCCTCCCCCATCCTCACTCTTAGCTGACCCTGTTGCTTCCTATTTCACCAAACAAAAATAAAAACATGGAAACAATCAAGCCCCCCCCATCCTCATGTACCGCATCTCTCCTTTCCCTGGCAACTCCAGATACTGCTGGAATGCACTGCACCCGGTTCTCTTTTACCCAATCAAGGACTTTGCTCCCACAACTCTCTCCAATTCTCCAACAATTCCCAATCAATTCTCCCCCTTTTACCAGATTATTTCCATCATTATAAAAATGGGCTTTTATTTCTCCTACCTTAAAAAACACCCCTCTCTTTTGACCTAATACCCCCTTCTTTCATTCCCTTTGCAGCAGAGCTCCTTGCAATATTGGGCTCTACTCACTGTCCCCAATTTCTCTTCCTATTCTTGAACCTACTCCATTCAGGTTTTCACTCCTGTCTTTTCAACTAAAACTGTTGTTCCCATGGTCACCAATGACCTCCTTGTTGCTAAATCTCATGGTCAGTTCTTGGTCTTCATCTTGCTCTTGATGTTCCCAGCCTCCTTGAAACACTCTGCACTTGGCTTTCAGGTCACCACATTCCCCCCAATTGTCTTCCTGCCCTTCTGGCTGCTCATTCTCAATACCCTTTGCTGATTCCCTGTAATGATCCAAACCTCTCAACCTAGGTGTGCCCACCAGCTTTGGTCTTTGGATTGTTTCTCTTTTCTATTTATTCTATGTGCTGTCGATTCCTAAGTGTTTGTCCTCAGCCTTGACCTCTCTTGCAACGTGAGTCCTCTATGCAATTGCCTGGTCTATATCTCCACTTGGATGCCTTAAAACGTATCTTGGACTTAATAAGTCCAAATCTGTATTCTCTATCTCCCCTCCCAGTTTTGCCCCTGCTGTGGACTTCTCCAACTTGGTAAAGGGCAAATTCTTTCTTTAAAAAGCTGGGCGTTATCCCTGACGCTTCTCTTTCTCATCTATCTTCCTCCTGCTGCATCAGCAGCTCTGGTAGGCAGAGGCACCACCTTCACGACGTGTCTACAGTTCTGTTTCTTCTCTCCATTGCCAGTTCTGCTATCCCAGGCCACACTGTCATCTCCCTCCTGGGTTACTGCAATAGCCTCCTGAGTCCTGACACAGCTCGTGCATCTTTCCTCAGCCCACTCCAGCCTATTGTGAGCACAGCATTCAGAAGGTTCTTGTTAAATGCCAAGTCAAACCTTCTAGTGCTCCCCATCTGTTCCAGGGAAAGAGCCAAAGTCCATACAGTCCTGCACAACTGGCTTCTTACATGACTCCTAATTCCAGTTACCCTTCTTCCCTCCCCCTTTTTTCTAGCCACACCAATTCTGCATTACCCTGAATTTGCCAACCAGGCTCTTGCCTCCCATTTTCACACTTGCTGGGCCACCCATGCCTGCAGTCTTGTCCTCTAGATAGTTGTATAGCTTCCTCCTTCCTTCAGGGCTTGACTCAAATGCCTTCCCACGAAGGCCCTCCTTGCCCACCCCATCTAAAACTCACCTCCTTCTTACCCACGCACGCTTCTAGTCCCACTCCCCGGGGTTATATGTTTTTCTATTTCTATTTCTAATTTTTCTCCTTAGCATTTATAACTATCACATTCTACACTTTACTATGTATTTTCCTTATTTATTTGTGCCCGCGCTCACTGGGCTGGAAGCTCCAGGAGGCAGAGATCTTTGTCTTTTTTGCTTACTGCTTTATCACAGCAACCAGAACGGTGCCTGGCATATAGTAGATGCCTCATAAATATTTGAGTGACAGAGATGTCAAATGCGATAACGCTCAGCCTTGGCATGAGTGTGGTGAAATGCACACTCTCTATCTTTGCTCGGGAGCTTTAATTAATAAAGCTTTTCTGAGGGCAGTTTGGCAGTTTGAATCAAGACCATTTAAAAATGCCCATATCCTGGACACAGAAGTTCAACTTTAGGGTTTTATTTTAAGGAAATAATAAGGGATGTAAAGACTTACATGAAAAGAATGTCCATCAAAGTTTTTACAGTAAAGAGAAATTGGAAGCAATATAATGTCCAACAATAAGGGAATTGCTTAAAAATTATGAATCAGCTATTCAGGAATATTACATAGTCATCAAATCATGCATTTGAAGAATATGTAATTTAATGGGAGAATGTGCACAGTATATTTCAGAAAGCAAAGGTACAAAATTGTATACAGAATTATCCCATATATGTGTACACACACACACACACACAGAGTTTCCCTGCCTATCCAAAAGTTAAGGCGTTCCTATGAAAGCTTTTGTAAGGTGAAACGGCATAAGACAAAGAAGCAATTACTATTAATTTGTATGGAAACATTTTCGAGTGTTCCCAGACCTAAAAGTAAGCTCCCTTAGACTTTTCTGATACCTTAGGACACACCTTGCTAATGGATGCCCAAAACGAATTGGGATAAAGGACAAATGCTCCCAGACACAGTTCACAGCTCTGGGGGCCTGAGGATGAGATGCTGAGTGTAGTTCCTCGGGGACGGAGCCTGACGGGCCCACTCTCACCGCTCAGCTGCTGGGGGTCCGCGCGGCCTTTAACGGCTCAGCTGGGCTGCAAAACAAATGTGAATGCTATTGTCCCTTTTCGCCTTTTTTCATAAAAGGAAACAACCTCTTTGGATTTCTTTCCATTAGCAAAAACAGATACTAATGGAGATCTTTGGTAAAAGTGAAGTGACATAATGTAAACTTTCAAAGAGCAGGGGACACCTGCATAAATATAATAATGTGTCTATAAATGAGACAATAAAGAAATACTGCTTTTCTGTGAATGACAAAGTGTATACTCTTCATACATTTCCCAGAAATGTTCGTGAGACTTTTGTACTCAGAAATACATACACTTTATTTTAAAGGCAGAACATTACTCTCCCACCTGTCTCGGGTGTGTCATTTTCTGACTTGGGGGCAGGGGCATGGAAACCTGTCCTCCTTCCCCTCCAAGTCATCCCGCAGGGCTTGCCGAACATCCTCTAAAGGCACAAGGACCTTCCATGCTCTGCAACCTGTGTCCTGAGTATTTCTTCTTGGACTATTTCCCCATTTCCCTCCATCTGACTTGCAAGCTCTTTTTGATCTTAATGCTGAGTTCCGATGTCATCTCCAGGCGGAACTGGTCGTCATTCCGTCTCCTGCATTCCCACACTGCTTGGCTTGTGGGCTTCAATACAGTACTTGCTACAATGCTTTCCACATTCAGTTTTCTCTGATTGCTCCAAATACATACTGAGCCCATGGACTTCCCTCTCTGTTGCCACCACTCCACCACCATCGTGTGCTTGGACTATTGCTATAATCTTTTCACACAGGACAAGAGAGAGTGGTACAGTGGTAGGGCCGGTCCTTGTCTCTCCTTGTTCAGTGAACGTCATGCCTGGGACACCCTGACCCCCAGAATTAGAGCAGTGCCAGTCTCATCAGAGTGAGTAACAACAGTTTATTGAATGTTGATGGAAGGAGTCCTTTCATTTGCTTGTTAACCAAACACATTATTTTAATCCTCACAGAAGTATTTTTCACTTTAAGGTAATAGAGAAATAATTTGAATCAATTTCTTCCTTAACAATTGGCATAAAATCTGTGATAAAACTTTCAGTGTTTAATGTCTTAAAAAAAAAAAATCATCCCCTGGGTAGGGGTCATGCTTGTTTAATGCATGCATCTACTGCCCCCTAGTGGACATAGCTTAGTCTAGCAGCTCTATTTCCCCCCCCTTTATGCCGGTGGAAGTAATCTGGGATCTTTCCTTAATATATTCGTGGATTCCAGGATTCAGCAGGAATAGCAGGGAATTTATACCCAGACTTTGCCACTTATTAGCTGTGTATCTTTGGCAATTTACTTCTCTGTGTCTCAGTTTCCTAATCTATGGAATGGAGACAGTACCAATGTTGTCCTTAGAACGTAGTATGTATGGAGTGCTTACAACATGCCATGCATAACTCATTGAATTTCCACAACACCCATATTATATAGGAACAAATAGTATTTCCACTTTACAAACAAGGAAACCAAGGGCCCAGAGAGAAACGGTTCCTACTTCTCAGAGAAGTTTGAGAATTAAAGAAGTTAATACATGTAAAACGATCATAGATCACAAGGGAGTCGGACACGGAGTAAGTGCTCGGTAACATCATCATTAGTGTCACAAGACTGCGTCTGTGCCAAAGACCCTGCTGCGCACCACACGCACCCTTATTTGCATGTGGGTTGCTCTCATTTGTAACACAAGGCAGTCACTTGCATAAGGAAACATACACTATATCAAATGGCAAGCTATGTTGTTTACACATGTTTCTAGACATTTTTCTTAAGACTTACTTCCTTCTCATTTCTCCATATCTGATATGAGGTTGGCCTGCACAGGGGCAATACTTGGGAGAACGTAAGTAAGAGTAAAAGGGCAGATTTAGTATATATTGGTTTGCAGTCTTCTGGAGGTAAGTGGAATGCCCACACATTTCCCCAGGTCTGAGTCTGGGGAGTGGGGACGAGAGAAAAAAGATGGCACCCAAAGCTCTTCATGGAGCTCCTTAGGCTGCCCACTCCTTCATTCATCTACTCAAAAAACATGTACCGAGCCTTTGTGTGTCTTACGTTGCTCTAAGTGCCGGCCTCTCTCTTGGTTCTACCTTATGACATGCTGTTGACTCCAACAGAAATACAAGAACCAGAAACACAGATTAAGTTGTGAACACTGCCAATGTATGGATTTTCTCATAGACACATTTTTTAAAAAGATTTTATTTATTTATTTGACAGAGAGAGAGAGATAGCAAGAGCAGGAACACAAGCAGGGGGAGTGGAAGAGGGAGAAGCAGGCTTCCCACGCAGCATGGAGCCCAATGTGAGACTCGATCCCAGGACCCTGGGATCATGACCTGAGCCGAAGGCAGCCGCTTAACGACTGAGCCACCCAGGCGCCCCATCATAGACACATTTTTGACATTGCATTTTAGAAAGATAAAAAATAGGTATGGTGTTAAGCAATTCAATAGTGTGAACATGTTGAATTCTCCATGTCTGATACTAAATCTGATTCTTGATCAAAGGGCTAATTATGCAAAATTAAATATTGAACTTCAAATGAAGTAAGTTTAGATAATCAAGTTCAATATTTATGGAGGCAGATTCTTGGGGGGTGGGACATTTTGGAAATTGATTAAAAAAAATAGGGCACTAGAGGACAGGGCATGGAAAGCTGAAGAAATATTAGATAACGCTCCAGGGAATGACCGGGACACAGGTGTTCCATGGAAAGCTGGGCTTGGTGCCAATTTCAGTGCAAAGATCAGTGGTATACTGATAGCCCAGGCTCCTTCAGGGGACACAGGCAGCTGCCCCACGGGCAGTTTACCTCAGAGCACCAGTTCTCACCAATGCTGACGCCGGGAAAGTGCACACTCAGTGCAGTGGGGGGCAATTTGTTGCCACCTAGCATGCTACCCAGGACAGAGTAAAATTCCATTCTCGCTCATTTAACTTACCTGATAATTTCTAGAACCTAAGTCCCAGATACAATTTGGGTTCCATAGGTGTCTTTTTTATTGAGCACTTACTATGTAGTCAGGCCTGTGTTAGATCCTTCTAGGTACTATCTCATTTAATCCTTAAAGCCAGAAACAGGGGCCCCTGGGGGGCTCATCAGTTAAGCATCCGACTCTTGATTTCAGCTCAGGTCATGATCTCAGGGTTGTGGGATTGAGCCTTTTGTCAGGCTCCTTGCTCAGCAGGGAGTCTGCTGGAGATTCTCTCCCCCCTCTCCCTCTGCCCCTCCCCCCACTAGCGCATGCATGTGCTATAAATAAATAAATAAATAAATAAATAAATAAATAAATAAATAAATAAATAAAATCTTGAAAAAGAAAAGCCACAAACAGATTTATCAAAGCTGCAGATGTTGTCATAATGCAGCAGGGTAAGCCTTCTAGGCAAAGGGTTAGGAAGAATAAGATGTCACCCCTAATACTGATAAAGCTGATTTTAGAAATTGTGACCTTTATCTGCGGGCTAGTAGCTTTCCCAATTCTGAACCCCACCCAGAATTAGAGATGCTCGCTCACCCAGCCACAGGCAGTGCTGGACCGCTCGTGCTGGTCTGTCCCTGCAGAACCTCCAGGGTGGAAAGGGGAGCAGAAGGTGGATTTCCCACGGGCAGTCACATCCCAACAAGAAAGGGCCACAGGGGTGCGTGTTCCTGCTTTTATGGGGAGCCTGAGTCAGCGGACACTGGCTTGTGTCCATCTCTGCCTGACTTCATGCTGGTAGCTTGGAACCAGCCATGGGAGTCTCCCATGGCTGGTTCCAAGCTACCAGCATAGCTATTTTCTCTTGACTTCTGACCCAACCAAGCCAGAAAATCCATTCTTGATACCAATGTCCTTGAACGTTTGCTGCCTGGGACCATCCTGATACTAATCACTGTAACAGGCAGGCCTGGTGTTGAACTAGCTGAATTTGCTTTAACTAATTTTAGCAGAAGATGCATTTACTAGAGGATATCAGGAGTGCCCGGTTCTGGGGGGAGAAGGAAGGCAGAGAGCGTCAGGCTCTGAGGCTATTTCGGCCAGAGGCAACCCCCAGACCAACCCCCAGCGGCTGTCCCAGGGAAGACCCCACCATGCCACTGTTGCTCAGTACAGACACGGTTGCTGATGTTGGGGCTGGACACCCAAGGCCCGGCCTCTGCTGCCTGTCATGGGTTTTCTTGTCACCGAGCTTTCAAACGAGCTTCTCCCTTTGCCTGAGATGCTCACCTCACCTCACCACTGCTCCTTCATCTAAGTTACCCTGAGGTGGCCTTTGGGGTCAGTTGTCACCTCTTCCAGGAAGGCTTCCCTGGCCCCACAAGAGCCAAGAGGAATACTGTGTCCTCTATCCTGCCCTTCCCTGGTAGCCTGTGTTAATGTCGCTGTGGCATTCGTCATCATGATGGCGTCTCCCCAGACACACCGTGACTGTCACCGAGCCCCGCAGACAGGGCACTCCGCCTCCTGCCGACGGTTCCCCAGGTTTGCCCTCACACTTCTGCTTTGCTCTCCTCTCAGGCTCTGGTGCTGCAATTATGTCCATTTTCTCCTTGCTGATGCCTTAACGGAGAAGGGTCATTTTTTTTTTTTTTAAGATTTATTTATTCATTAGAAAGAGAGAGAGAGAGAGAAAGCCAGGGGGTGGTGAGGGGCAGAGGGAGAGAGAGAATCTCAAGCAGACTCCATGCTGCGCATGGAGCCTGACACGAGGTTCGATCCCAGGACCCTGAGATCATGACCTGAGCCGAAACCAAGAGTCAGGTGCTTAACCAACTGAGCCACCTGGGAGCCCTGAGAAAGGTCACTTTTAAAAATAACCCAGAACTCCATTTGAGAGAAACACATACCAACCAATTCCTACTTCAGTGGCTTTGGTGAAGAGTCAAATTGTTTTTCAGGAGTGCTTCCAATGCCCAAAACAATAGCACGTGGAAAGTTTGCGGTTGAAAAACCAGGAGGCTCGGGCCTGTGTGTGGGAGTGCAGAGGGTGCTGTGAGGCAGGCACTCAGGCAATGGAAGAGAAAGAGAGGGAGAGAGCACGAGTGAGCACACTACAGGAGTAGCTCCTGGTGTTGGACCCAGCTTGGAAGGTCTTTAGGGCTGCCCTGTTTATTATGGTAAAGCTCTTGTGAGCTCTCTTTATACCTAGAACCAGTCACCAAATGACATCCTGCTTCCTTGGTCCCACTCTTACAGAACTGTTATTTCATGATGAATGGTCTCTTTCTTCAAGCACAGGGGGGCTCCACCTGTGATGTTTATTATTATTTCCACATTTCTGATGAGGAAGCTATGATACAGGAGAGCAGGTTGCTTGCCTCAAGGCCTGTCGTTCAACAGTGGATTCAGTCCATGTATTTACTGAACACCTATGAGGAGTCAGGCCCTAAGGGCTAGTAGGTAGGATGGAATTTGAATCCAGGTTTGTACAACCTCAAAGCCTTTCCACTACATCGTGGCAATATTTGTCAGGCCCCTAACCAACACAAGAGTGGTTAGGGAGAACAAAGGTAGAGAAATGATGGGAGGAAATGACAAGGAAGAAGAGAAAAAGGACGGAGCAGAGAAATGACCTAATTATGGTGTAGTTTCACTGCTAACATCCATGAATACTGAATATGGCTGTTGGAGTTTGAGATAAAGAAACAATAGCCCTTGTTTTCTCTCCCAAATGGAACCGGTTTAGAGAGAGAAGCAGGAATCAGACAGGTGGCGATTTACATGCAATTCTTTTAAAGAATAACCTATTCTTTTGAGTTGAATTGTGTTCCTTTCCTCCCTGCCCTCCCCTCACATTCGGGTCCACTCAGACTGTGACCTTATTTGGAAATAGTGTCTTTGCACATGTAATTCGTTCAGATGAGGTCATACTGGATGAAGTGGGTCCTAATCCTACACGACTGGTGTCCTTATGAAAAGAGAAGGTCATGTGGAGACAGAGACAGACATAGAGTGATGAGCCGCAAGCCAAGGATGGCCAAGGATCGCCAGGAGGCACCAGAAGCTGGAAGAGGTAAGGAAGGATTCTTCCCCAAAACCTTCGGAGGAGGTATGGCCCTGCTGATCCCTTGGTTTTGGACTTCTAGCTTCGGGAACTGTGAGAGGATTTAACACCCACTTGGTGGCACTTTGTTACAGCACTAGCAGGAAGCTCATGCTCCAATAAAGCAATCTGGAACAGAAAACTTGGTTTTCTGTTCACAAGGAAGTGGGTTTGCAGGTGCCTCATCCCGGAATAGATGGGCTTTCCCACCCATCCTGAGAAGCAGAAACTGTACACTCCTCGAGGCCACGCTGGTTCCCCAAGAGGGAGATTCCTGCGCATGCCCAGTTCTCCCTCTGAAACTCACCAATCAGGGGGGACAGACGGGGGGTTGGGCGTGGCCTCGCTAAAGTTCCTCCCACCGGAAACACGAGGAGTGCGGAATTAGAGTTCCTGCCTAATGGTGGACTGCAGGTGCAAGGTTTTCAGGCTGCACAATGTTTTCTTAAGAGTATTTGAATCAGTGCCCAACATTTAAAAGTTGGGAGATTTCGTATAAAGTCCAGATTTCAAGCTTCTTTTTGGAAAGTGAAAACTGGCTACACCGGGCCACATATCCACACGGCTGTGACTGGCTGTAGCTGCAAATGGGTGCCTTCCCCAGATGGGGTGCAGGCTTTCTGCCTCGCATTCTGTTCACCATGCCCCACGTCTTCCAGTCTGCATCACTCTTTAATGTTCCTGCCTGAAATGACTGCATGCTACAAAAACCAGCGCTTGCAAAAAGGTGAATTTCTTTGGAAGGCTACTAAAGTATTCCAAAGAAACCAAGGACAGCAGGACCTCCCTGCAGACTAGAACCAGGATCTGGGAAGGGATAGGGCGCTAGGTGTGAAATATGGATGCAATTTAGCTATTGATATAATAGATGGCTACCTGGTTGTTCAAACACCAAGCATAGAGCAATCTACCTTTTCTCAACTGGTTTGAAATGCCACACTTATCACCTTCTAATTTTTGGTGTGTGTTTGGGTCAATTTCTGGTAAAATTCTACTCCATCTGCTATTCATGGGTGTTAAGGATTGAGCTGTAACCCACAAGAGAGACATGTTAAAGTCCTAACTACCAATACCTCAGAATGTGACTTTACTTGAAAATAGGGTCTTTACAGAAGTAATCAAGTTGAAATGAGGCCGTGAGGGGGGGCCCTAATCCAATATAACTGGTGTCTATGTAAAAAGGGGAAATTTGGACACAGCAGCAGATGGGCACAAAGGGAAGATAGCTGTATGAAGAAGGAGGACTGGGATGATGCATATATAAGCCAGGGATGCCAAAGGTTGCCTGCAAACCACCAGAAGCCAGGAAAAGGCAAGGAAGTATCCTTCCCCCACAGTGTTCAAAGGGAGCATGGCCCTGCTGACACCTTGACTTTGGACTAATAGCATCCAGGACTGGGAGACAATAAATTTCTCCCAGTTTGTGGTACTTTGTTATGACAGCCCTAGCAAACTAATGTAATACTCCAGTAAAAACTGTTTCAATTATTAGAGCTTTATAATATTTAAAAAGCACTTTGTCACGTTAATCCCCGGGAGGATATTTTTAAGATGGGAAAGATTAGATCCAACATAAATGCTGAAGATTACAATCTAGAATATCATTTTAAAAATTAATGTTATTTTTTTTTTAGACAACTCATTGAAATATACTCTTGAAATGGGTACATTTTATTGCATGTTAATTAGTCCTCAATAAAGTTGATTAAAAAGGACTGTGGGCAACACACACTAGAATGTGTTATATATCACAATGTAGCAAATGAAAAACACCACCATTTTGCTTTTTAATGTATGTTGTATGGTTTAATGCAGAATGTGGACCAGAGCTCTGCATATATTTAAAATTCTTGTGGAAGTCTTATTGATTTGTGAGACTGGGCTGTTACACTAATATTTAGAAACAATTTAGGCCAGCACTCATCTACTTGTCTCAAACTGTGCAAGAGAGTAATTTCTTGTAACCCATGTGCAGGCCATTCCCAAGTACAGATTGGGTGAGGTTCAATCCTAGCTTAATAGACCAGCTGGGTAGGAACAGCAGAACATAAAGCACGCTGAGTTGTGACAATATAACGTCATAGATCATTTCCAAATTTAAGTTTTTGTTACAGTTCTGACTTTAGTAAGCAGAATGGCTTCAGTATAGTAATATGAGGCTCATAATATTGCCAGGCCTAAAGGAACAACTAAAACTTCATTAAAGCAATTGAAAGGTTACATTTTGGACTCCGCATCCAATACAAAATAGATAGTTTTGAAGTATTCTGTGAACAGCCTCCAGAACAGGAATTGGGATTTCTAATTATTAAAATGTTGTTGTTGAATGTTTCAAGGTATATTTGAAAAGTGTTCTGGTTTTTCAAAACAAGAAAATTTAAATTGGCTGAAGATAGTGTTCATCAAATCCCTCCTAAGGTAACACTTAATAATTAAGGAATGTGAGTAATTGTTAGTGATTCATCATCAGACCAAAAATTCCTGCTATCCCTCAAGCTCTGAGTCTGTTCCATTATATTGAGATTGGAAGGTGAGCTATCAAAACTCTTTGGTGAATGACTATTTATGCACCTTAAATGGGCTCTGGTAGCTATGGGTTTTGTCTGCCCAGCACACTTCTTGTTCTGCTAACAAAAACCCTGTTGGGTGTGGGAAACCCATTCCTTGTGGATGGGAGGGGCTGACCTCATACCCTCACTCACCACCAACATAGCAGCATGACCCTAACCGGGCCAAAAAGAGTTCCCATTTTCCTTCCCTGTAGTTATATCCCTTCTGAGAAGGGTGTGTGACCCAAGCCTGCCGGATCAGAATCTGTCTTGGAATTTTCTCTGGAACTTTAGAGGATAAAACATTCTGTTTTCCTCTAGGCTGATGAGCTTTAACTATAATGTAAGCCTAGAGCTACTAGGGCCATGTTTCCCTCCGGTGTAGGGAGGTTCTCTGAGAATAAAGCTGACCGTGGGCAGAGCAGGGCTGAGAGGTGCAGAGACCGCTACATCGAAGCTAGGTAAGCCTTTGACTCTTCCTTATGTGAGCTGAAAGAAATGTTCCCCTCTGCTTTTCCCCCCTTGATCTACTTTGAATTGAGTTTTTCTCATTTACAACATAAAGATTACTGACAAATTGTAATTGCCTGATTGTGAAAAGCAGGATCTTGCAACTGTGCAGCACTAACAACAGCAAAAATAGAAAGGAAAAAAAAGTTAGATGCTGAAGCTAATCTACGAATGAACTATCCTGTATTATGCCGAATTCCACAGTATAACTTGTGGATGCATCAGAGAACCTCCATCCAAATCATTGACAGATAACTTGAAATTAAAAATGATATATTTATACAAAAAATACTACTTTATCTCCCCATTTTCTGCATTAGGGTTTTGGATAAAATTTCCTTTGACAAAGTGTTCTGTGCTGAAACTGATTTGAAAATGACTATATTGGACAATCTCTTACAGCTCTCCTGGCCTTGACATTTTGAGATGCAAATATCCTTCTCTAGATTGAATGGAAAAAAGAAGAAAAATATCACAGAGAAGAAATTGTTAGTCTCCTTTCTTTGTTTTTTTTTTTTTTTTCTTGACTAACCAGACTTCGTTGGCCCTCTGCTGGGCTGTGAGGCCAGGGAAGAGGCACCCTGCGGGAGAGTACATGGATTCATTGCAGCCCAAGACCGGAATGGATCCCTCAGGGAAAATGGCCAGAATAACTTTGAAAGGATAAATGGAGATTATTGAGGTCCTCCTATTTATATTACTTCTTACCCAAGTTACTCAAAGAGCCGTTCTCACCAAGAGTTCTTTGGTTCAGGACAGACCTACTCATTCATTCCGTACTAGTTTTCTTTTCTTTCTTTTTTTAAATGATAAAGAGAAATGAACTGGCTTCCTCTCAATAGCAATAGTGGGATATTTCTGAAACCTTCCTTTATTGGCTCCATTTAAATGCCAGGAGACCTTTCTGCTGTCCCTTCCATTTGCTCTCTCTCCAAGAGGAGTTGGCTTCCCACTGCCAGTTAGCTCTGAGGTAGAATGAGCCACAGAAAGGCAGGGTAGGAATGGTATGTTGAGTAGGAAACGTGGCATTTGTACATTTGTCAACCCCCTAAGGCTGACAGCTGACTGCACTGACTAACAGAAGTAATGAGCATTTACAGAGCCCTGGCCGTGTGCCAGGCACTACTCAGGCTCCCAATCTCATTTAATCCTCACAAGAATCTATGAAGTAAATATGATTATTATCCATGACCTCTCCAAGCTAAATTAGTCTCTCCCATACTTCTTGTATAATGTTCTGCAATTTTCCCTGGGAGCACATACCTCAGTTCGGAATTATGTGTGTCTCCCCCATGGGAATGGAAGCTTAAAAATGTCAGGAATTGGGCGCCTGAGTGGCTCAGTTGGTTAAGCGACTGCCTTTGGCTCAGGTCATGATCCTGGAGTCCCTGGATCGAGTCCCGCATCGGGCTCCCTGCTCGGCAGGGAGCCTGCTTCTGCCTCTGACCCTCCCCCCTCTCATGTGCTCTCTCTCTCTCTCAAATAAATAAATTAAAAAAAAACCTTTAAAAAAAAATGTCAGGAATTATGTCTGTTAATTATGGATGCCCAGACCCAACACAATGCATGACATGTAGCGGGCACTTAAAAAACATTTGCTGAATAAATGAATCCTCATTAAATATGGAGAAATGCTCAAAGAGGTTAAGTTTCTTGCTCAAGATCACACATCTAGCAAGCCACACAGCCAGTGTTGGGACCCGCGTTCTTACCACTGTGCGTCTCGGGAGGGAAGCCAGCTCTCCAGGCTCCCTCTGTGATGCCTGCTCCAGGCAGGAAAGCAACGTGTCCAGTGTAGCTTAGCAGCAGTGTTGTTATTTGAGTAACCAGGGTGAGACTCTTGTACCAGCTGATGGGAACGTGTAGGACTGGAAGGGAAAGAGCAGACCAGCATTGTTATGATCGAGATGAAGTTGGCTTTCAGGACTCACGCATGGGCAGCCTCTGATGTTTGACTTAAGTTGTTTCTTCAAGATAGTAACCTGGTAGATCATTCTCTCCCAAAGTACTTGAATCACAGGGGATAAGTATTTATATCATAGGAGTGGCTGTCTTGAGATATCTAACTTGTTAACGGATTACCAAATCATATCTTGGTAGAGGTAATGTAGACCTTCTCCTACCTGATGTCCATTTAATGGTTTTGCCAGAGGGACTGGAGATTGTGACTGTATATTCTCTCTCTTTTTTTTTCCCTCTAAAACCCACTGAATGGCACTGTAGATGCACTAACTAGTCATGGCTACTGGGCTCCACTATAGAACGAGATTCTTTTTCTCCTGCGTCATTGTGTTTTTACCAAGAGGGAATCATGTTTGTTTCCAAACCGATTCAGCTGATTCTACTTAATGCAATTGGTTACCAATAAACATTTTACAAACGTCAAAAAACCAACGAAACATTACTACAGATGGGGGGGTTTGTTTTTGTGAAAATGAGACTGGATGTTTCACAAAATATAAATGAGATGCTTAAAAAAACTGCTGTTAAAATGATTGTGATATCAAAAAACTTAAAAATTTGGAAGGATTCTTTAATCAGATTTCTTACAAGCATCTTTAAGTTCTTATTCCATTTTAAGGAAACAGAAATAGGATAACTTAGGTAATGTTAAGCGGCTGTGATTTATGCCAGAAGGCAAAAATGGAACTTCGACCAGCAGATCAATATTCAAGGAAAATTCCTTGGCTCAAACATCACCACATTATGTTAGTTGTTTTCTCCTTCTTCTTTTTCTTTTCTCTTTTTTTAAATTTAAAGTCAATTAGCCATGGTATAGTACATCATTTGTTTTTGATATAATGTTCAATGATTCATTAGTTGAATATAGCCTCTCAGTGCTCATCAAAGAAATGAACTTGTTTCCCCTCAGTATCAGTAGCAGAATATCTCAGGAATTTTTGTGTGTTTTGTAGTTTTTAAATTAAAATACTCAAGATATGTATGCAGCATTTTAAAAAAATCATTCCTTACTTTAGCCATCTTTTTTGATTGACAGTCTCTGGAATCATTCAGGTAATAGGGTCTTTATTGTGTATGTAAAGTTTTATAAAAGATTTCCAGATCCTTCCAAGATGGTGAATTAGCACAGCCTTCAAGCTCTTCTTGCGAAAACCAACCTCCAATCCTGGAAAAACTATAGAGGAAAGCATGGAATACAGGAAATACAAAATGAAACCCCAAACAAAACAATAGCAACTAACTAACCAGACATACAGACAACCAAGCACTGCTCTTGAGAGACGGACCCCTGCTTTGAACTGTAGGTTGGCGTTGGGGGTGGTTGGAGGAGGAGGTCACTGTAGCCGGGGGCAGCGAGTCATAGGCTCAGGTATATTAAAACTACCCAGCTAAGGTGCTCTGGAGTTCCGGACCCATAGGAACTGAGTGAGATAATAAATACTTGTTATTGTTTTAAGCCGCTAAATTTTGGGGTAATCTGCAATGGCTATAATATACTGTCCTATTTCCTCGTTTGAATTCCTGAGTTCTTGCCCCCTTCTCCTTCACATGGCTCTCAGATCTGCATCCATGTAATGGAGCCCTCTCCATGGCTCACAGGCTGTGCATTTATTGAATGCTTGTCTTCTTTTTGCCATTCCCGGTTTCAGAGACAGATTCAGTCTGGAAAGATCCTTTTCTAATCCTGGTTCCTTCTTCCAAAATGCAGCATCGGGAGTTGAATTTGCAGTATTAATTGTAACCTCCAAGCCCATCCCTTTGGAGAGTACACCCAAAGGGGACTCAGGTGTTGGTTTTACTCAATCATTGGTGAAAGTCACATGACAGGAAACAGTTTATTTTGTCTTTGAGACCAAGGTTGTATTTTTTTGCTAATTGGTGAAAGGAGTAGTGGGAGGCTTTGGCTGCAGAGAGGAGATTCTTCTTTGCTGATCCATGGAAAGTGACTTTCCTTTCTTGGCCAGTGCCTTCTCAGATGGCTTTTTAAATGGCGTTCTTTCAGCTAAGGATGTGCAGTTGAGAGTCAAGCTGTTGGAAAAGGCATTTGGCAGGCTTGTGGACACTCCAATGAACTTGTGTCCTTCCTCCTGGAATTTCGGCAGTGCCCTGTTGAGTTCTAATGAACACCCAGAAATGTTTGCCTAAGTTGTTCACTTTTGATGAGTGGGAATATTATGTTCTTTAGGATCAGCATTTCGTCCCACCCTAGCCTCAACATCTGGACATTTTTTATGTGAGCAGAGTGCAGGTTCTAATCTCCAGCTGATCTTGAAGTCTCTGCTTTTGATGTCCTTGTTTTTTGGGCTGGGATGGGCTAGATAGTTTTCTGGACTAAAACGTTCTTGTGTCTTCCAATGAAAATAGGAGCCTTGGTGTTTACTCTGGGTCAGGCACTATGCCAAGTGGTGTATTATCTCATCAAATTCTCCACACACCTGTGTGGTGAGGACCACTACTGCTATGTCGTTGGAGCAGATGAGCCTCCAGCAGTTGAAGTGATTTGTCTAAGGCTATACATTTAGCCTGTGCATCTGTGGAGAATTGACTCCAGGCCAGTGGGATTCCAGTGCTGGTTTGTTTAACCACAACACTAGGAGGTCACTCCTGCTGTGCCAGGAACCCTTCTGGAAAGTTGAGGGTGATGGAGCAGAGACTACCTGTTGGCCCAACCCTCCACCGAGGGTTTCTGGAACTCCTGTTTCAGCAAGTCACCCAACAACACCAAGCATGGCTTTCCCACCTTGTGGAACGTATACATTGATCACTACAAGCCCAACTACAATGACAACAACACAGGTCATTCCAAAAATTCTGCCTTTCTCCAGGAAAGTCCATATAAAGGAGGCTTGAGACACTCCATCCTCTTGAGATATGTTAACTGTGTGTGTGCTTTGGTTTGTTTTTTAAGGTTTCCATAGAACTCACAGTCACGTATGCTGCTTAAGCTTTGGGTAGAACTTTGGTTTTCCTTACTATAATCATGTAATAACAATCACAAAAATAATTACATAATCACACTATAAAGAGTGACAGTGAACATCTGTGGAATGTGCCCCATTTGCCACTGTGCATGAATCTTCACAGTGACTCTTTGAAGTGGGTGCTATTTTTTATCACCCTCCTTATACAGATGACAAAACTGAGGCCCAGAGAAGTTAAGTAACTTGCTCAAGGTCATTAGCTGCTAAGTGTGGCCCCAGAGCTACCTGATTTTGGAATCATAGTGCTTCCCTCTCAAATGGAATGACTTTGCTACACTCAGCTGTTGCCTTATTTAAAGAGGATCATCCTCTCTTGTCTTTTTTAATCCATTTTTGGCTTTTCAAGTTTTATGCGCAATTATATAGTTTCCCAGTTGTTGATTCTTGGGTGTGGGGGTTTCTCTGAATAAAACCGAAGGTCTACCAGTTAGCTTCAGATATTTGACAATTGGTATTCTTTGCTATGTTTTCTCTTTCCATTTAACAACTTTTGTCTCAGATGGAAAAATTTATAGTTTTTTTTAAATGGCTTTTGAAAAAATTTGAGGGTTGGGTGGAAAAACAGGCAAGGGGAAGGAGAAGTTCTTTATTTTTTAGTCTGGTCTCATTTAAAAAGCTCTTTTTGCTCTGCCCTTAACATTTTGGCTTTCCAATTTCTCTCTTGTTAGTGGTTTTGCCCCGTCTCTGTTTATTTTGTGACTTGCGCCTGAAGAGATGTTTTCTCAAAAGAGAATTATCCACACTATATCTTGTTCTGGCCACGTGTTGACCATTCTCTTGGACAAGGCCTTCTTTGTGCAGGGGAGTGGAGGATTTATTCTGGTTAATAGGGATGCCATATAGAAGCAGCTGTTAGAGGGGGCGGGGATGGGATGAGCGGCCACCAGAATAACCAGACATTTGAGTTGTAATACCCATTTCACGATGTTTTTCCTGGCACCAGAACCACTTAGGCAGAGGTTTGGTACACAGGATCTCATGTGGGTGACAGAAGCACATCAGGATTCCTGTTGTTTTAGTCAGAACCAAGAACAGAAAACCTCATTCGAATCGAGGGGGGATCACCCAAGGGCTATTCCAGGTTATTTTACTGGAAAGCAAAGATGCTTGAGCCTCACGGGACCCAGGGTTGGACATCAGGGTCATAAGTTACACTCTTTGGATTTCAGGCAGTGCAGGGGTTCCCTCTACGCCATTTTTTCGGGGCTGCATGATCTTCGCAGAGTGGTTAAGTGGTTAAGGGTTTAGGCTCAGAAGCAAAATGTCACCACTTCCTACACCTTTGGCGAATCAGTTTGTGCCTCAGTTTCCTCATTACTGAAGTGAGCATTGCCAGACTCTGGGATTAGTGTGAGGTTTGAGTGGGTTACCACTTGTCAAGCACTCAGCACAGTGCCTGGTGCTGGGCAGTGCTGGGCAGTGTTCACCCTGCGCTAAAATCGTTGTCTCTTGTGACTGGCTTCCTTTACTCTCACATGACCAAACATGGTCATAGCCACGAGTAGTATTAACCATGCTAGTAATATTCATGACAGCTCATAGTTATTGAACTTTTACTATATGAGTCTTTTCATTTTATCCTCATGAAATGCACATTGAAATAGTTACCTTTATTACCCCCACATTTACAGACAGGAGAATGGAGTTTCAAGGACACCAAGTAACTTGTCCAAAGCCACACAGGTAACCTGGAGCCAAACCCACATATGTACTGTGGGAATACACAACTGTCTGAGTCTGTTCAGGCTGCTATAACAGCATACCCTGGCCTGGGAGGCTTGTAAACAACAGAAGTTTATTTTTCAGCATCTTGCAGGCTGGAAGTCTGAGATCGGGGTGCCAACATGGTCAGGTTCTTGTTAAGACTCCCATCCAGGCTGCAGACTGTGAACTCCTCTTTGTGTCCTCACATGGCAGAAGGAGGCAAGGGAACTCTCTGGGGTCCATTTTAAAAGCATGGATCCTATTCATGAGGGTTCCCCCTTCATGACCTAATTACATCCCAAAGGCCCACTTTTAAACATGATCATGTTGGGGATGACATTTCAACATGACTTTTCAAAGGAAAGAAAAATTCAGTCCATTGCAATGACCCTATAAGTTCAATGCTTCTACAGTTAATGGTGTGGTTCACATTTTTTAAATCTTGGTTTCCTAGTTTACTTGCTCAAATTCTTGAGGAGGAATACGATGGACTAAGCTCAGTCTATGAATTTTTTCCTCCCTGGGTTAGGTGTGCATTCTTGCATCAGTCAGCTGTGGCCAGAGGGGTGGGGTCATGTGGTTCCAACATGGCAGTCTAAACCACATAGAGACCGAGAACTTTTCCCAGGAAGAGAAGGTAGGCAATCAAACCTTTCTTTTATGTACCTCCCCATTCAATTCTAAAATTGTCTCAGTGGGTTGAGGCACTGCAGGTATTACTGTCTGCCTTGATCCTGCTGAGCTCAACTGTAGGCATAGGGGACCTTTGCTGGCAGGCTCAGTCCCGCCCAGTTCTGGAATCAATCTACACAGTGTTGGCAGTACATTGAGTGCCCTGTGTCTGCCAGCGGGTGGGGTCTGGAAATCAGTCTGGCAGCCATAAGCAGCAAGTGTCTATGTGTCTACCATGTTGGTCTCCCCCCACCTCTCGCTAGGTCTTTCTGATGATGTTCCTGCCTTGTTCTTGGGACTATACTCCAATTTCTTTCTTTTTTTTTTTTTAAAGTAGGCTCCATGCCCAGCGTGGAGCCCAGCATGGGGCTTGAACTCAAGACCCTGAGATCAAGACCTGAGCTGAGATCAAGAATCGGACGCTCAACTGACTGAGCCACCTGGGCGCCCCTGGACTCCAGTTTTAAGGCTGTTGTTAGAGCCTCTCAGTGAGCCTGAGCATTTGCCTACTTCCACCTTCCCACTTCCTGGGGCTCCAACCACTGGCTGAGGTCCCACCCCAATCTAAACATAAGGCTGTGAAGCACAAACTCTTTCTGCCATGACCTACCTTTGCACCAAGTCAGGCCCCATGAATATTTTTCTTTTAACTTTTATTGTGGAAAATTTCAGACATTCACAAAAATATTCAGACTCATATAATTAATCTTCATGTACCATCACCTGGCTTCAACAATGATCAAATGATCAAATTATGGCCAAACTGATTATGTCTATACTTCCACCTAATCTCCCTCAATATTATTTTGAAGAAAATTCCAGATCATATCATTGCCTCTATAAATATTTCAGTGTCCATCTCTAAAATATTAGGATTGTTTGTCTTGAATCCAATCACAATCCTATTATCACACCTAAATATGTTAACAATGATTCCTTAGTATCATCAAATAATCCAGCCAATGTTTATATTTTCAGTTGTCTCATAAATGTTTTAAAGGTTTTTTGCATTAACAGTTTGAGTCAGCATCCAAATAAGGTCCACATATGGTGGTTTGTTGATGAAATCTCTAGATTTTTATCTCCATCTTTATTTTTTATTGCAACTTCTTTCCTTCCTTCCTTCCTTCCTTCCTTCCTTCCTTCCTTCCTTCCTTC
>NC_058407.1:16908115-16926058 GCF_002201575.2 Neomonachus schauinslandi | reverse complement strand
TTCCTTCCTTCCTTCCTTCCTTCCTTCCTTCCTTCCTTCCTTCCTTCCTTCCTCCCTCCCTCCCTCCCTCCCTCCCTTCCTTCCTCTCTCTCTCTTTATTTCTTTTTTAAAAAGTTTTATTGAGAGAGAGTGTGAGCGAGCGAGTGGGGGAGGGGCAGAGGGAAAGAATCTCAAGAAGACTCGCTGCTGAGTGCAGAGTCCAATGCAGGACTCAATCTCACGACCCTGAGATTGTGACCTGAGCCGAAGCTAAGAGCCTGACACTCAACCGACTGAGCCACCCAGTACCCTCCTTGCAATTTATTTTTGTTCTGTCGAGTTTCGTGGTTGGAACATTCCTGTGTGAATTAGTATTTGGATAGAAAGTCTTGATCATGTTAGATTTGATTTATCTTGGCAAGACACTTTCATAGGGGGTGCTGTGTTCTTCCACCAGAGGCATATGCCTGGTTGTCTTTTTTTGTGGATGTAGCAGCTGTTGGTGCTCAGTGAAGAAGTTTATTAATATTAGGGCTTGCAAAAATGGTTTGCTTTTGGCTTCATACCTCTGCCACTCTCTAATCCAGCTGTAGCCACCATAAAGCTGATAACATGGGTCCTTATTGGACTCCCCTTTCTACTTCTCAAAAGGCTTGTCATCCAAAGAAAAAAGGGGTGTGCTAAATCAGCACCTTGGAAATGCCACCCATGGCCTTCCTTTCTCCACCAGCCACTGGCTGGTGGGCTTCTATCCCTCCTCACGGCAAACTTTGCGCAAGGTAATACAGGAGGCTCTTGCAGCAGAGCCAATGTCACCCGGAAGAACAGCTGGGAGGTAGTAAGCTGAACAAACAAGTCATTCTTAAACAGGTGTGGCTAAGGCAAGTATTCTATTAAGGAGCAGAGGGAGTCTTTCCACTTGTAAACCTTTTAGGCATTCTGGGAACAGAAGACTTTGTGCATTTTCTACTGTGCTTTGTAGCCAACCCTGCCAGTGGGCGCACATGTGTGTGTGTTTCTCTTGGCCCAGGTGTGTGCACACGGAGGCCGAAGTGGTCGGTGTCACATCCCCACTGGACTGGAAGCCCCAGTTCTCTTTCTTTGCTATTGATTTGAAGTAAACTCGGGGCTGATGGTTAGAGTGTGACAGTCCATTTGGGCCACTCTGACAAAATACCATACACTGGGTGGCTTATCCACAATAGAAATTTATTTCTGACAGTTCTAGAAACTGGCAGTCCAAGATCAAGTTCATGGTGGAGCTTTGGTGTGGGCCCTCTTCTGGGTTCCAGACTGCCGCCTTGCCTGTGTCCCCACATGGTCGAAGGAGCGAGAGAGCTCTCTGGGTTCGCTTTTGTGAAGACATTACTTCCACTGAGGGTCCCATCCTCATTACCTAAGCACCTCTCCAAGTCTCATCTCCTCCTTCCTTCCTTCCCGTCCCTTCCTTCCTTCCTTCCTTCCTTCCTAAGTAGGCTCCATGCTGGGGGCTTGAACTCATGACCTGAGATCAAGACCTGAGTTGACATCAAGAGTCGGATGCTCAACTGACTGAGCCACCCAGGCACCCCTGACGTCCCACCTTCTACGACCATCACACTGGGGATTAGACTTCAACATATGAATTTTGGGAAACACACACATTCAGTCTAAGCAGGGTATAATGTCGACTAGATATGCACTAATACCTAAATAATGATATATTAAATTAGGTAGTCATTTATTTCTTTCCTCATGTAAAGATCTGAGCTGACATAGTGGCTCTTTCCTTCACAAAGGCATTAGGAGCCCAAACTCCTTCCAGGTTTGGGTTCTGATATTTGGCTGCTGTAGATGAGCATTTCTTTATATGGTGCTAAAGAGGCCCTTGTGCTTTTGTGCTCAGGTTTTAGCTGACTTTTACCTACTCTCAGACTTTTGGTGTCTTTTTTCAAAGCCTACGTTGTTCTCCAGCAATAGCCTTTTAGTTCCATTAACTTTATAGTGCCTATTTCCTCCACATTTTTCAAAAGCCTAGTATGGGGCACCCGTTAGCACCATTTCTTCCCCCAGGATCCCATTCCTGCTCACTGCTGGTTTTATCAGTTCCATGGCCAGCTTGTGTCAGGGGCTAAACACACCCCACCTGTCAGCGGTAATGGGCTTCTCATTGACTGTCGGCAGGCAGGTGATGCAGCCCCAGATTTCCCCTTAGCAGCCGCTGGGTTAGAGATTAAAGGGCACTAGGTCTGCTGGGGCGTGTGTGTGCTCAGGACTGACACCTGCGGTGGGTGGGAGGGAAACAGGATTGGACAGAAAGTGGCGTGAGATTGCAATTTGGGTTCAGCAAAAGCCTTGGCTGACTGTTGGGGTGCTCCGCGGCTGACCTGGCTCCTCAGACTCGTCTCAAGTTTGGGCAAGGGGCCATGCTGTCATGTCCCTCTCTTGACCCCTTACCACGGAGGCTGCCTCTGGGAAGAAGGGGGAAAGTCCTTGAGTGAGGCAGCTTTCTTCAGGGAGAAAGGAGCAATTTCTGGAGAGGGCCGACAGTTGGGGGTCCTCAGCCAGCAAAACTCCCAGCAGCTGAGGGACAAAGAAAAAAAAATGGTGACAATATTTTGTAGACCCACCCATTAAGAAGTAGAGTCGATTTTTGCAACCCTTGAATTTGACTCGGCTTTGTGATTGGCTTTGAGCAATGGGACAGGAACATGTGTGCAAGAAGAGTCTTGAAAAGTGCTTGCCTTTTGGGGCTTGGCCTCACTTGCTATGGAGAACCTTCCACCAGTATGAGAGGAAGCCCAGGCTAGCCCCCTGACAGGAGAGAAGCTCCACTCAGCACAGGTAAGTCCCAGATGTGGGAATGTGGGTGGCATCCTAGAGCAGCTGGGCCTGGCCAAAGAGCCCCAGACCACCCCTCAGCAGACATGGGACCAGGATTGTGGGCAAGGATGTGTTTATTGTTTTCAGCCGCCATGTTTTAGGGGTCATTTTTTACCCAGTGAAAGTTTATTGGTAAGTAGGCCAGCATGAACCTGCCACTTAGTCTGACCAAATGGGGAGAATGTTTTAGGATTTGGCGAACTTACATGGTTTTATTCTCCTGCTTGCCTAGCCCCTGCCCAGGTTTCTAGATTTCTAATAAAACTCTCGTCAAACCCATGCTTTTTCAGAGCCTTTACAAAGCACCCTTTCAATTACCCTCCTCAGCTCAGAAAAGGGAATCTAAGAGGCCTTCACTATTCATATTTGTTAAAGAAAATACGTTTCCAGAGCTGCCAGAGTTACTGAACAGAAAACACAATTACAACTGGAAAAAGCCAAGGACTGTTATTTGATCATAAATGTTCTAAAGATAGCTGTATGCTGATTATTAGTTGAGCTGAGGTTTTGAAGGAGCATTTGAGGACCTGATTCAGTGAATTAGATGGAAATGTACTCAAATGAAAAAGAAAAATCAAATCCAAAGGAAACGCAAATCAAGCACCTTCCAGCCGCTTATTGGAAAAATATTTTCATAGTCCATGGTTCTTGGCCCTTGAAAAATGTTTGTTGAAGGAGCAAATGGATACTCAGATGGTAGGACTATATGCTACTGTGCTTGAAATATGTGCTACCTTGTTGGCCCAGCTTTGAGATTGGAAGGATCCCCTTGGCATTAAAAGGGATGAGCTGGATACAGTTGTCTTAAAGATTTCTCTTCCCAGACCCCATAGAACTCCACCCAAAGTCCATCACTTCCAGGGTGTGTCGATCCCCTCTCCTGTGCTCCATTTTCCCTTCTGAAAACAGGATCGGACCGTCTAGAAAGCCTAGGTTTTGGGATTCTCCGTGGGGTAATGAATTTGCCTGGAGAAACGGTGATTTAGTTTTATCTCCTTACTCAGCCTCTTGCCAGTTGTGTATGTGCCCTTGGGCAGGTGATGCAAACTCTCTGCCTCAGTTTCCAAGCCTGTAAAATGGGACAATAATAGGACTTGCAGTCTGGAGTGTGGGTGCTAAATAGCTGGAAATTATTTAGAGTACGCTGTAGATTGGTGTAGAGTAGGGAGAATACAATTTGTCTATTCTACTGGGCCTTATGAAATCTAGAATTTCTGAGTTTGTTCATACCTGTCAAATGGGGGGGGAACCCTTCTGTGCCCATTCAGCTCCCCATCTTCATTTAGAATTCTGAACTCATTCTTTCTGACTATTCCTTCCTACAAATCCTCCTGCCCCTCCCCCTGCCCAGGGACAAGTCACATTTCTCAAGCTGCTAAATCAATGACCTGCCTTTTATTTCATATGTTTCTCATTCCAGAATGTTGTTTCAAATATTTTCAGCTACTAAGCATCAACTCTGGTTGCCTATGTTTTGCCTTCTAATTTCTTTCTTTCTTTCTCTCTTTTTGCACATTTCAGATGCCCGCTTTTGGGTTTCGCATTATTCTGTGGTTTCATTTGCCCCGCCCTCTAATTGCTCTGCCAGCACTTGGTCTCCCCGGCCTGCCAAGGCCGTCTCCCCCTTTCCCTAATATTCCTGGCTCTCCCCAAGGGCTGTCCTTAATCCAGAGGGCTCTCGAATGCTTTGCAAAGTTGAAAGTCCTCTGTTTATCCTGCCCCCTCCCCTCCATGTTCATGGCAGCATGTCCCTTGGGCTCCCGTTTCCTGCTCTTATTCTTGGCTCCCTGCCAGGCATCACACATTCCCATGAAATCCTGCCTCTCCTCACAGAAGGGAAGGACTGGCAGTTTCCATTCATGGAATACTGCTGTGCCACAAAGATGCGCCCTGGCCACAGGCAGGGTGTTCTGAGTTTCCTGGGCAAGGTTGGAGGGCTTCAGCCCCAACTGTTATTTCCAGTAATGGTGTGTGAGGCTGGAGAAGAGTGTGGTCTTTGTGGCGAAGAGGAGAGGGCACGGGCTGTTGATTCTAACTGACCTGCATTTTGGTCCAGGTACTGTTCCTGAGCCTCAGTTTTTTTTGTCTGTGAAATGGGAATCAGAATAATACCCACTTGACTGCATTATTGTGAGGATCATGAAGGGAGAAGGCTTTGCACAGTGGAGAATGGTATTTGTTCCTTAGTCTTTTTTTTTAATTATGTTATGTTAATCACCATACATTACATCATTAGTTTTTGATGTAGTGTTCCATGATTCATTGTTTGCGTATAACACCCAGTGCTCCATGCAATACGTGTCCTCTTTAATACCCATCTCCAGGCTAACCCGTCCCCCCTCCTCCTCCCCTCTAGAACCCTCAGTTTGTTTTTCAGAGTCCATCATCTCTCATGGTTCGTCTTCCCCTCCAATTTCGCCCCCTTCATTCTAACCCTCCTGTTATCTTCTTCTTCTTGTTCTTGTTCTTGTTCTTCTTCTTCTTTTAACATATAAGGTATTATTTGTTTCAGAGGTACAGGTCTGTGATTCAACAGTCTTACACAATTCACAGCGCTCACCAGAGCACATACCCTCCCCACTGTCTATCACCCAGCCACCCCATCCCTCCCACCCCACCCCCCACTCCAGCAACCCTCAGTTTGTTTCCTGCGATTAAGAATTCCTCATATCAGTGAGGTCATATGATACATGTCTTTCTCTGATTGACTTATTTCACGCAGCATAATACCCTCCAGTTCCATCCACGTCGTTGCAAATGGCCAGATTTCATTCCTTTTGATGGCTGCATAATTTTCTCTCCTTCTTATTGGTTGCTAAGCCCTTTGGGTGGGTCAGAGTCCCAGCAAGGAAGAGAATGGCACCTCAAAGGGATTAATTGCAGAGAGTGTAATGAAGGGATCATCCGTAAGTTTGTAGTGGCATGTGCAGGGATGAGGAACACCCTGGGACGCTGGAGCCAGAAGGCATGGCATGCACTGAGGGGCAGGGAAGGGTGTGTGGCTGCCCACGGCTGGTGAGAGCTGAAGTGTGATACAGGGGCAGGGCAGACTGGTGCTGGGAAAGTGCTCTGGGATGCCAGCAAACTTACATCATTTCCTCCCCCTCTTTCCCAAGATTCTAGATTCCTAATAAAGCCTAGGCAAACCCAGGTGTGCCCTCTCACCTTCCTTGCCTCCTTTCTCCCTCCCCATCCCTCTTTCCTTTCCTTTTCTTTTCCTTCTCTTCTCTTTTCTCTTCTTTCCTTTTTCTTTCTTTCTCTCTCTCTCTCTCTCTTTCCTTCCTCCCTCCTTTTTTTCTTTCTTTCTTGTGGTTGGGTAGGGGCCATGGTTCAGGCAGAGGACTGCAGCAACTGCTAACATGACAGCCAGCAGAGAGAGTAGGGGCCTAATACTTCTTTTTTTCTCTTCCTTGCCATGGCTTCCATTGGCTGACTGCAACCAAAGCCATGTGGTGAGGGGCCTGGGTGATGAAGTCCAGTAGTGGTGGCCTTCTGGGCACAGAGAAAGGCTGAAAAAGATGGAGAATGGACCTGGGGGAACAGAGCATCATCTTGTCATTTGTCACGTACTCACCAGTCACTTTGTGCAAGGCTCTGAACCTCAATTTCTTATCAAGTGGGCATGAAATGAACCTGTTTATCTACCTCACAGGACTGTCATGATGATCAAATGAAAACATTGGGATCATTTACTTTGCAGCACGCTCCCCTTCTTCATCTGCATCAGCTCACTTAAATGCCCAACCTTCCAAAGGCAGAGGGACTCTGGATTCAGAAGGGTGGGTTGTCAAATGTGGCTTGGCTGAGCTTTCTATCTGTGGGATTATAGGCAAGTAGCTGAAGTCTTGGCTGCTGTCTTACCTTGGGTTCCCCCCAAAGCAGCTCCTGATACAAGTATTTGAGTTCAAGTAATTTATTTGGGGGCTGATTCCAGGAAGAATAGACAGGGGTGGGGTGGGGGAGGGTGAGGCAGGGAAGGAAGGAAGGCCTATAGTGGGTCTCAGTTCCACAGGGGACCCTGGGAGGCTGTGCAGGATAGACATCCTTGGATTGTTCTACTGCAGAGGGCAGGTGCTGGGGTGTTTATCTACTAACTCCCATCCTTCACTGGCTGAGGGTCGCTCCTGGGGCTCTAACTCCCTTCCAGGCCTGTTTGTGGGCAGAGAAGACTCAAGCAGCCAGAGAGACCCAGGAAGCCACATAGATGCCCTCCAATGAGCCAAGAAAATGGCTGGGGACTCATGGCATCTGCTTTGGCATCCCAATTCATATGAGAGATGATGCCTAGCTCGCACCTTCACGCAGGTGAAGATCAAATGATTAATGATAAAATGATTAAATGTCTGCCAAAACCTGGCCCACTGTAGGTATCTGGTAAATAGGAGGTATTCATAATAGGGTGGGTAAATATTATCCCTGTATTATAGACTGAGGCAAATGGGATGCAATGAAGTTAAGACATTTGCTGTAAATCACGACGACAGTTTTTCAGTGGCCAAGTCTGATTTGATTCCCAATTCATTCCTCTTCTGCTCTGCTGTAGTCACATCCTGGTAACCGACTACACATGCAGAGTGCTTTTGCATCATAAAGTGTGAGAAGCTGCATAAATATAAAATGTTTGTAGTCCCAGACGTGCTAGCTCGGATCCAAGTTAAATTGACCCTGGGTAGCTCTTCCCTCAGTCCTGATTCCCACAAGCTCAAATATATATTTTCTTGGTCCCCCAGGGTCTTCCATTCTGGGCCCCCACCATCCCCAGCCCTTCATTAGTGATGCTTAGGTGTCTCCACATATTTCAAAGGGTGCCAGAAAGTCTCCAGACAAAATAAAATGTGCTGTAAAACACTAAGGGCATAAAACTCTAGACACCTTGTTCTCCATGTAATGTTTCCTTTTAAAAACAAATATTTGGAAATGCCCTCTTTACTATCCTGCTGATACACACATAAGAACCAATAAAATGCACAACTCTTTTTTTTAATTGTAGTAAAATATACATAACATAAAATTTATTGTTTTAACCATTTTTAAGTACAGTTCAGTGGCATGAAGTACATTGGTGTGCAACCATCACCACGGTCCATCGCCAGAGCTTTCCCTCTCCCCAAACTGAAACTCCCTATCCCCTTCCAGTCCAGCTGGAATACAAATTTCATTTTGTATCTACTTTGTGAATTTGACTACTCTAGGTACCATATATAAGTGGAATCATCCACTCTTTGTCCTTTTGTGACTGGCTTAGTTCCCTTAGTGTAAGTCTTCAAGGTTCGTCCATGCTGTAGCCTGTGTCAAAACTTCCTTCCTTTTTAAGGCTGAATAATGTTCCATTGTATGTATAGACCATGTTTTGTTTATCCATTCATCTGTTGAGGGACACTTGGGTTGTTCCACCTTTTGGCGATTGTGAATAATGCTGCTATGAATATGGATGTACAAATATCTGTTTGAGTCCCCACTTGCAATTCTTTTGGGTATATACTGAGAAGTGGAATTGCTGGATCATGGGTAATTCCATGTTTAATTTTTCTTTTTTTAAGATTTTATTTATTTATTTATTTAAGACAGAGAGAGAGAGAGAGAGAGAGATTGAGCGAGCAGGGGGTGCAGAAAGAGAGAAGGAGAGAATCTCAAGCAGACTCCCCACTGAGCGCAGAGCCCGTCGCGGCGCCTGATCTCACAATCCTGAGCCGAAATCAAGAGTCCGGTGCTTAACCAGCTGAGTCACCCAGGTGCCCCTGCATGTTTAATTTTATGAGGAACCTCCATATTGTTTTCTTAGCAGATGCACCATTTTGCATTCCCACCAGGATAACTGTTTTATAAAAGACAGAAATAGGAAAGTAAAATGTAACTAAGTAGTATGTAGTGTTTCAGAATGTCATCCTTGGGCTGGAGCGCATAGAGACACAATGCAGCAATTCAAGTCTGCGTATCTGCCCCATCTGCCACAAATGCAGACCAACATATAGGTGTGACGCAGCCAGCGCTATTCCTTGAATGCACTGAGATTTGTGATTTTCCAAAAACAATAAACAAATTAAACACTGCCACCTGCATTTGACTTGTTACATTCTTTGTTACAATATCTATCTATCTATTTATCTATCTATCCATACTTTATTTGAGAGAGAGAGAGAGAGAGAGACATAGCATGAGGAGTGGGGAGGAGGCAGAGGGAGAGGGAGAAGCAGAATCCTCACGGAGCAGGGAGCTCCACATGGGGCTCGATCCCAGGACCCTGAGATCATGACCTGAGCCAAAGGCAGACGCTTAACTGACTGAGCCACCCAGGCGTCCCATGTACACAATATATATTGAATGTATATTAAAAGTGTACAAACAGTACCTTTGTATGTATATGTGAAACAAAATTATAATCAGAAAATTATAAATAGGCTTTTCATCTACATGCCCTTTCAGTAGGACATTTAGAAGTTGTGTGGGGGAGGATTATGTTTTATTGTGAAGAACTATGCTATGCCTCACTTACTAATTTCTAGTGGCAAGGTTCTCCCCAACATTGTGGCCAAAAATGCCCCTACAAATCCTGCAAGTTCCCTCTAGGGGGTGAGATGCGTGCCCCCCCCCCAATAGAAATGCTCTATCAAGCTCATCTAGTGTCTTAAACATGCAGATGGGTGATTTTGGTTGCTTGGCAGTATGAATGAGAATTGTTGGAGCAAAGGCATTTGAAAATATTCCAAGAAGTCCAAGATCCTGGTCACAAAATCAGCACCTGGGGTTTCTTCCATGAGTTTCTTCTATCCCACTGGAGCTCAGTTGTTCCCCAAATCTGTTTTTGGTGCCCAGCCCACAGATAAGGACTGAGGGCAGGGGCAAGTGTGGCCTCAGCGGGAGGAAACAGAAAGGGCAGACATGTGAGACATTTTCGAGGCTGACTCTCTAAAACTGAAGTGATAAGATGTGGGGAGTGAGGCTGGAAGGCAGAAGAGTGGATCTGGAAGGAAAGAGTGGATCTAGGAGACAGTAGGCTATAGTGGTTCAGAGTTTTAGCAGAAGGAGCAAGGCATTTTGGAACAGAACTCAGATTTAGGTTTCTGCTCTACCATTCATAAGATGTGAGACTGGGACAAATTGCTTGCAAGTGCCAGTTTGCTCATCTGCAAAATGGGGCTATTTCCAGCCCCAACTTCCCTCCCAAGGGCACCTGTGTGAGCACAGTATTGTTGGTTTCACAGCCTTCTCTAGACCTGCTGCGCCTCTCACCTCACACCTGAAATGTTAATAATTACCCTGTGCATCCGACAGGGTTCTCCAGAGAAACAGAAGCAGTAGAATGTATGCCTTGTACACTAAGGGATTTATTTTAAGGAATTTATTACGTGATCTTGGAGGTTGGCAAATTCGAAGTCTGTGGGGCAGGCTGGTATGCTGGAAACTCAGGCAGGATTTCCATGTTAGTCCTGAGGCCTTGTGAGGTAGACATTATTAGCTCTACTTTGCTAAGTGTCTTGACCATGGCCACACAGCTAATAAATAAGGGGGCTTTTATTCATTTACTTTGTAGTGTATCCCTCTCAGAAACCTGGGACCCTGGAGCAGTGTCTGCCTATAACTTAACCAATCAACTAGAAGTAGTGATACTTTAATAAATAAATATATTTCTTCATTGGCTGATTTGTTCATTTATCTTGCACGTGACTACCTCCCAAGTGCAGCATTTGTTCCCTAGGGAAAGAGTTATCGAGTCCACCAAAGAGGGAGTGAAGTGGTTCTGTGCGTTTGTAACGTGGCATCGTCAGGAATGTGGAGTTGGGCAGGGAGGTGCGAAAAAATGCTGACTGTGGGCTCAGCATGACACAGCCCTTCCCCATAGCTCCCAAGTAGGAACACCAGTGTCTTGGAATGTGTTAGTCTTAAATTCCATCCCAGCTGCACGGCCCACATCGGCCCCACCCAGGCTGGCAGGGAAGGGGTGGGCTGGGGCCAGCCGCCATCTTTCCAGTCCCACGGCAGGGCACGGGGGTCAGACAGATGGATGTGGACGTCTGTTGGAAAGTGTGACACAAATATGGAGAACTCTGGTGGTGACTGCCCGCCTCCCGTCCTTGGGCTGCCTCTGCCTGGGTCACCCTCCCTTCTCCCTCTTGTGAAATGGAAGCTGCTCCTTATGGCCCCGGAAAGTGGTTCTGGAGCTCTGGGAGCCACACTGTCGTTCTCTCTCCCTTTCCACGGAGTCATGGACATAATGTGGCTGGGCCTGTGGTGCGCGCCTTGTCCCCGGTGTGACTCTAAACTCCCTGTCAGGCTGCCCAAGGCCTGAGGTACCAGAGGCGCCTCTCCTGCCTCCTCCACACATTCCTCTCCTGAACACACGGCCCTGGCTTCCTTTCTCCGATTCTCCTGTCCTCACCCACCAGAGCCCCGCAACTTCTTGCATGGCTGGTCCCCACACCTGACTGCCTTCGACCCCCCGGGCAAAGTCGGGGCCTCAGTACCAAGGCTCCCCCGGTTCTGAAGGTGTAGCAGCCGAAAGCTATCAGGCGCCTGAGCCCTCGGGCAACGGTCTTCCAAAGGGAGAGGGGAGCAGCCCACCTTGCGCGAGTGCCACTGGGATGAAGCCGAAGCTTTGGATCCAGAAAGATCCAACTTACTGGTCACATGACCATAGGTAAGTAAATGAGGTTTTTTGAACGGTGGCCTCTGGCCGACAGATGGATTAAATGAGGTAATGTATATAAGATGCCTGTCATGGTTCAGCTGCTTAAAAAGTGAGTTAACGTCCCGTTGTGGAGTCAGTATAAAATAGGGGCTAGCAGGACAGATGCTGGGCGCAGAGTGCTTGGATTCAATCTTGTTTCTGCTCCTTGTTAGCTGTGTGATCTTGGGCAAGTTGTCAACCTCTCTGGGACTCAGGTTTCACTTCTGAAAAATAGAGACAATAATAGTGCTTAATCTCTTGGCGTTCTTGTGAGAATTAAATGAAATAGTCCATATAAAAGAGTCAAAACATAGTGGCTGTTGTTATTTGCCTGAATTCTCAGGGCTTCCCTCTTGAACTGCCATGCATGGCAGTGGCCTGCAGAGGGCAGCATCCCCGCAGTAATCCGGCTCTCCTCTGGGCCACGGTCCTTGCACCCTTCAAGTTTAGGGCAGACAAAAGCAAAGTATACAAAGTGACAGAATGTACCAGAGAGATGCGATGGCATGCGAGAATGAGTACAATTAAAAAATACATCCATTTATAGGTGACAGCTGCAATGAAACAGAATGGAGAAAAATATCCAAAATTTAAAATAAAAAACCCAGGCAGGACTTTGGGTGAGCATGCAAAACAAAAGCCTCTTATTGAAAACAACACACGTGCTCTCTCTTTGGGCCTGTCTTGGGGACCCCTGGAATCTGGTGACCTGTCCCTAGTTTGTTTGTACAATTTGTGCCAGAGATCAAGACACTCTGAAAACACTTGGAAAGCAACTGGAAGGCCAATGATCCAGAGTTAACCAAGTTGAAAGTGGAACATCTCTGGACTTGACACAGGACAACCATCCGGTGTCTGATGCCATCTCAATTCCTAACCAGCGGGGTAACTTTAAACAACCACTGGGACAGCTCTCTGTGGGATGAGGACTACCTTTTGAATAGTCAGGCACCAAGGGCCAGGGTGGAGATTATCATGATTCCATATTCCATGCCACACCCTCCAGAAGTCCTTCTTGATTTGCCTCCATGTTATCCTGTAGGACATTCTTCTCGTTTCTCAAGCATCCTGGATACCTGGGGGCATTTTTCTATACTCTGAGCATGCCCGTGACTCTTACTTCTCCTGGTGACTAATTGTAAGATCTACTACCTGGCCTCTTAGGAGTCTCCTGGGACCATCATTAACCATCGTTAAACCCAGAAATCCCCACAGCTATTTGCCATGGAGCCTTGCTTCATGTATAAAAGTACTGTTTTGTTTTATGTTGTTTTCAACCTAAATGTTTAAATCCCTGCCTCATTCTGTACATAGCATTCTGCAATTTGCCCTTTTTGCCTAACCCTGTACCTCAGGGAATTTCCTATGTCACAAGTAAAAATTGACCTTGTTCTTTATAATGACTTGATGGTAATCCATTGTGTGGAGATGCCAGAATTAATTTAAGAAATCTAGTATCAATGGACATTTAGACTTTTTGCAATTTCCCTCTTTCAAAAGCAGTGCTGCGGGGCGCCTGGGTGGCTCAGTCGTTAAGCGTCTGCCTTCGGCTCAGGTCATGATCCCAGGGTCCTGGGATCGAGCCCCGCATCGAGCCCCGCATCGGGCTCCCTGCTCCGCGGGAAGCCTGCTTCTCCCTCTCCCACTCCCCCTGCTTGTGTTCCCTCTCTCACTGTCTCTCTCTGTCAAATAAATAAATAAAATCTTTAAAAAAAAAAAAAAAAAAAAAAAGCAGTGCTGCAAGACTGTTCTCTGTGTGTCTTGTCCATATCGGCAAGTCCTCTACTAGGATGGATGCCAAGAAATGGAATTGCCAGATTACAGGGGGCGAGTGTTTAAAATTTTGACAGATACTGCTGAGTTGCCTCCAAAGGCCATACCTATTTACATTCCTGTCTCTAACACATTTTTTATTATAGCCCACAGTTGACAGGTAGGTTTTAAGTAAAAAACTGATGGACTTGAATGGAAGTAAAGCTTAGTGGTCAAGAACCAGAGACTGCATTCAAATCTTAATTCTCCCTCACACAATTTATGTGAATTTGGCAAGTCACTTAACCTCTTGTGATCTGGTTTTCTCAAGGGTAAATGGGAATATAAATTGTACCTAAATCCCAGGTGGTTGTGAAAAGTAAATGAGTTAATATATGTAAATCACTGGATCTTGTTACACTGGAATCATTTACAATGTTCTCCACTCTTTGGCCTTGCTTCCCTCCTGTGTTTCTGGTGTGCCTTTGTTTTTTTCCATGTTTGTCACATTGCGGTCAGTTACAAATCCAGTGTGTGTTCCCCTAGCAGCTCCTTTTTGCAACCTGAAGTGAAGAAGTGACTTCAGATCTTGGCTTGGTTACTTAATAAACCTATAAACTTGTGCAAGTTAGCTAATCTTTTGGAGCCTCTTTTTCCTCAGCTAGGAAATAGGGATCATTTCTGCATCAGGTAGGAATCCTTCTGTTCCAAAGGCTAGGAAACTCATCCCAAACAGCACTTACTGGCTCACATTAAGTGGAGAGGTTGCAGATTCCCATTTTGATCTATGACTGAACGGCCATCCCAGGACCCAATTTCTTTTGTTCCTTTTTGATTCTCCAGTTTTGACTCCATTCTCAGACTTCAAGTGGCAGAGAGATACCTGTAGGTGCTCCATCCCCTGCACACCCCAGGTATACATCCCAAAGGAAAGCTTGTCTGCCTCTGTCCCAGCATTCCTGGCAAATGCTCCCTGGGTCTTCCTGAAGCTGACTGGGTCTTGTGCCTGTGCCTGAACCAATCACTAAGGGTAGCAGAGTGGGAGATGCTGATTGGCTTAGGCTAGATCACATGACCCATCCTTGCGGAACTTAGCTCCTCTGGATGCCTTAAGCTGAACGTGGGAAGGGCATACGCCCGAGTGGAAACTGTTGGATGTTGTTTAGAGAAAGAGAGAATGGAGGCTGGGAGGCAAATGACAAATGTTTGCTCTTATAGCTCTTCTCCAAGAAGAGATGTGTTATGTGGATGATGAGGCGTAATAATGAGTGGCACAACTCCTCGCAAAATGATACGTGCTTGACGATCAATGTCAGTTTTCTGTCAATGTCTCCTGTCTGGCGACACTTTGGATATTGCTGCTTTCTCTTTATGTTCTATTCTTTTGAGATTTTGTTCACTTTGTAACTACCCCCAATTTACATTTTTATCCCCAGCCCTAAACTCCCCATAGATTTAGTCCCGTGTCTCCTCCAGTTGACTTTTTATCATCTTCACTTAGTTATCTCGCTGCACTTTTTAGTTAACACATCAAAACCCAACTCATCATTTTGATCCTTAAATCAGATCTGCATCCCCGAATCCCTCACTTCTGCTCTTGGGTCCCCTACATCCATT
Organism: Neomonachus schauinslandi; assembly: GCF_002201575.2. Taxonomy (NCBI): domain Eukaryota; kingdom Metazoa; phylum Chordata; class Mammalia; order Carnivora; family Phocidae; genus Neomonachus; species Neomonachus schauinslandi. The sequence goes on along the minus strand of NC_058407.1, from coordinate 16,911,183 downwards.
AGGTATTAAAGTTGCTTCGACTTCATTCCTTTCCATGTTCACTTGATGTCTGGATCATTTAAAAGACATCTTCTGCTGTGTGTATCCTCACCCCTCTTGTGAATTCTGGGTCACTGAAGAAGAGTCAGTCCCACTGTCTGGGGTCATAGCTTGTTTTACAAGTCTTATAAGCTGCCTGAACTTGAGTAAATAACCTTTCTAAGCCTCAGTTTCCACACCTGTGAAATCTATTTTGCTTTTTCCTAGGTCTATTTTTGATTTAAATCACATGTTTCTTTGATAAAGGATCGAACCTTTAGAGCAGCGTATCGTCTGTTGGCTTGACTACCCTATATAGCCTTTCCTATCCCATTTTACTCCAGTTTATGATTCACGTCACTCTTATTTTTTTCTTCAGCGGCAGATATTTTTGATTTAGAGAGTGTTGGCCAACCCTATAGAAATGCTACTTTCACACCTGTGGAATATCATGTTGCCTGACATTCACTTCTGTAGCACTTCTAATCCTCACCGACTCTGGGATATGTAATTATATACACCCCTTTTCAGCTCTGGCTGCTGCAGTCCCACTGCTGGATGCTTGTCTGTTTCCTCTTCACCTTCCAGTGACCCCTATAAGGGTTGTACCTGGGAGATGGATTTCTCCAGGCAGAGGCAAATGCACTAGACACAAATACAGCCTCATCTACAGGAACCAAGGGGTATGTGGTGAGTTACATGTGGGGCTGGACTTGACCATGAGTGGCTGAGCAACTCTATGTGAGGTGAAGTAATGTCTGGGAGCAGAGACACAGGGAGCACACCTGGTTGCCCATGCATTACACCTGCACTATCCAATATGATAGTCCTTAGCCACAGCCACATGTGGTGATTGAAATTCAAATGTATTAAAAATCGCTATAAATTTCTGTTCCTTAATTGTACTTACCACATTTCAAGTTCTCAGTAGTCACTTGTGGCTATTGGCTTCCACTATGGGCAGCACAGATACAGAACAGTTCCATCACCCCAGAAAATTCTGCTGAACAGTGCTGCTCTGAAGTGTGGCAACAGGAGTGGGCATGCTGGGACCTCGGCCAAGGCTGTCAGGAGGGAAAGGGGAGGCCTGCCCCCTTGGCTGATAGGATGTGGGCTGAAGAAATTGGCTTGGTTTCAGAGGTGGGCCCCGGACCGGCAGTGTATAGCATCCGAGGAGCAGACAAATCCAAGTGAAGCTCCCTTAATGTTATGTGAGGAGGGTGGTCTCATCTTCTTGGCCAAGCACAATCTTGAGAGACACAGCAGATGGGAGCCCCCAGGAGACATGCCTTGTGCTGAGCACTTTACATAGATGATTTCATTCAACCTTAGGAGGGATAATATTACCTCCATTTCATAGATAAGGAAACTGGGCCACAGAGAAGGGAGCCTATCCATAAGCACTTCTGTACTGCTCCATGCTGCCTCAAAGTCAGGCATGAGAGACCTGAGCTCTGAGGGAACAGGAGGCTGAGCTCTTGGCAGGAAGCAGGCTCAAATCAGGCAAGCTCAGATTGGAGTTGGGGCCAGCTCTCCCACTGTCCAAGAGAATTGGAATGTAAGGCTGAGAGGAGGTGGGGCAAAGTGGGAAGGGGACACAGGATGCACCTCACTCTGGGGGTGATGCTCATGGCTGGGGGTGCATGAAGGTGCTACAATGATGTCTTCTGTAGATCAAGAACAGGATTGCACATCCTCCAGGGGTAGGACAATTACACAGCGCTGGCATGACATGCAGTCTGTGGGTCATACGGCCCTTCTCTATGTCCTACTTCTGCCATTATTCCTTTGCTGCAGCTGAGATAACTTCCCTGAGTTTCAGTTTCCTGGTCTGTAAAATGAATATGATAAGATGGCATTTACTATTATCATCATTATCTTTCTAGTCTTAGGTATGAATACCATACTTAGCATAACCTCAATAAAAAATGGAATAGAATTGAATCCAGTTGTGAGAGCTGGAGGATGTAAGGACTGAAGCAAGAGTCCACCTGGATGGAAAGAAAGGTTTACTGAACTCCACACTAGGGCGATAATTACAGAAAAATTACAAGATCATTTACTTCTGGCCCAATAAAGGCATTTGTTTAGTTTTGCTACTGGGAGTCCCAGAGATGTGTTTATCCATTGTAAAATGCCCATTGAATGCCACCATTTTATGACCATTGGCCTTATCAATATCAGGATCTACATTTACCTGATGAATTACTTGGCTCAAGCTAGAAATTACCAAATTATTGTTGTCCTTTGAGTGGGGATAGCATGTTGTACCTGTACACACAAAGAAGTTTAAAACCATATGGCTTGGGCGCCTGGGTGGCTCAGTTGGTTGAGCGACTGCCTTCGGCTCGGGTCATGATCCCGGAGTCCTGGGATCGAGTCCCGCATCGGGCTCCCTGCTCGGCGGGGAGTCTGCTTCTCCCTCTAACCCTACCCCCTCTTGCGCTCTCTCTCTCTAAGAAATAAATTAAAAAAAAATATGGCTTAATTTAGTTAAGAAATTATTTCGAAAATATTCAGTTTCCAAATACTAAAGCCAAATTTCAAATTAGTTTATTTGTACCTAAGAATTGGTGCATGGAGGCTTCCTCAGGGCTGGCCAGACCCATATTCTGGCTGCCCGGTGAGGCTAGTGGGCTCTTGTGTATATATCTTGGAGTTAAACTCAAGGTCAGACATACTGTGGTCGAGGTCCCCAGCATTAACAACATTGTAAATAAATATTATTGGATGCCCGTTATGGATGGATATGGATGCTATCAACCCTTACCTACCATCACCACCTGGTCAATATATAGGTGTAATCCTAACCCAGTTCCCAAGCTAAATACCAACTGCTTCCAACAAATCCATATCAGGGAGTTTAGTTATTCAATCACACAGCCTGATAGACTGAGCATTTGACCTCACACAAGGTGAGGATCCTTGCAACGAGTCCCTCAGCTGAGTTCTCCAGGCAGAAAGTTAAAGGCAGAATATATAAATCCTGGATTCTGCTGTCTGGTGTGTGTGTGTGTGTGTGTGTGTGTGTGTGTGTGTGTGTGTGTGTG